>NC_059428.1:59928963-60267892 GCF_021028975.2 Sphaerodactylus townsendi | reverse complement strand
ATTCATTTTCAAAGTTCTGGAAAGCTTTTCTAGGGTTATTTAGGGGCCGCCCCGGCGGTTGCCGCCCCCTACCACGTTCGGTGGCGGTGAGTCGGAGAGAACGAACACAGAACCCTAGAGCGAGTATTTACGTTGTTACACCAACTACCACCAAGACAATTGGTGCGAGCCCATTCCGTTTGCGGAGTACGCATACTATAACAATGCGGTTCATAGCAGTGCGAAAAAAACCCGCCTTCGAAATTGTGTCTGATGGCTCCCTTCCCACCGTTGCACGCGGCTACCTGCGGAGGCATTTGGATCCTCCGGAGTTTCAGCAATGGATTTCATCTCTGGCCGAGGGGTGGAAATCGGTCCAGACTGCCTTACAACAGGCTAAAGACTCCCAAAAGCTGCAAGCGGATAAGCACCGCTCGGATTTCCCTCTGCGTGTGGGCGCCTGGGTGTATTTGTCTACCAAAAATCTCAGAGACGTGCATAAATTTTCTAAACTAGGCAAAAGATTCGTGGGACCTTTTCAGATTACTAAAGTGATTAATGATGTCACTGCCCGATTGGATTTGCCTAACTCTCTTAGTAACATTCATCCTGTCTTCCATTCCAGTTTACTCAAGGAGGCTCCCGTTTCCGATGCCTGGCACGACCCGCCGGAGAGGCCCCCACCGACTATTATTGATGGCCACAAGCATTACGAAATTGACGCCATCCTGGACTCTCGCTTTAATCGCAAACGCTTACAATATTTAGTCTCTTGGGTGGGGTATTCCTCTGGGTATAATCAATGGGTTTATTCCGAAAATATTGACGCCCCCGCCCTTATTTCTGCTTTCCACCGCGCCTTTCCGCACAAACCTGGGGGGGAGGGGTCTTCTTTAAGGGAGGCAGAGTGTAAAGGATTCAATGGTGTTGATGAGAGGGGCAGCCGCCTGGCCTTGACTACATTCCACAGCCCGGGCGATGGGCCAGCTTCTCTGGCGGAGACCTTATCTCTGCGAGGGAGATGAGACCTCCGTTCCCATGGGAATCCGGGAGGGGGGATGGGATGGACAGAGTTATAACCTGTGTTTCTGGCGGGAGATCTTATTCCTGCCACTGCGTGTACTTGAGCTTTCTAAGATGTCTGAATAAACGGTCTTTTACACCAAAGAGCCTTTTATTTCTGCTTCTATGGAATTCCTTACACTGTCTCTGTGGTTGACAATGGAGAAGAAATGTTATTGCTGCAGACTGAGCTTGAACTGGACCTGGTGTAGTGGATTTGAGGCTGGTCTGATGATCTAGAGTTACTTATTTTGAAACTAACTGGAGGTGTTTTCAATTTCTTCAAATAATTCTGGCATTGGTCTTGGCAAGGTATGATCCTGGTGTTCGACTTTGGTCCATGACTACTGCTGGGTTGGACCATTCTTTGTCATCATCCAGTTGCAGTCTTATTTGTGATCCTATTGGAAATGATGGCAATCTCTGAACTTCACAATGTTGATCATAGTTTCTTTTGTACTCCACTTTGGCTTTCTGTAGATGGACTGCCTATAAAGTTTGATATTGAAGGTATAAGGCCTAGGAGTGTCTCCAAGGGAGAAGTTAGCTGAAAAGATTGCAGCTGTGAAACAATGACAGCCCTTCCTGTCTTACTACCAAAGATCCATCAAACACTCTAAATGTATCAACTCTACCAAAAAATCTAATCAAAAATTAGATTCTCCCTGGTTCTGACATATCTGAGCCATTTTCCAATGCTTTGTTCTTTCCTGAGAACAGAACTGTGCTTTGTCCAGGAGGACAAAATTACCTCTATCCAATGTGCAGATTTCTAAGAGGAAAAATGTCTGTATAAGCTGGTAGACATTCCAGTTACCCTGCCCCTCACAGTACAAGATCTATCCCCCTAATTCTCCAAACTAAAAGGGAACAGACCAAGATCAATTTAAATAACATCACAATACTAAAATCCAGGGCCACCTGTTGAAACTGAATGGTAGACATTTCAAGACAAAAGGAAATATCACTTCATAGAGCAAATAGTATAATTGTGAAACTTGCTGCCACAAGATTTGATCATGGCCACCCACTTGGAATGCTTTAAAAAGAAAGTGAACAAATTCATGCAGAAATTGGCTATCAATGGCTACTAATCATGATGGTTATCTACTCGGTTCAGTACCAGAGCTAATATACCTCTTTCAATCAAATGCTGGGGAACACAAGCAGTGTGATGCTTTGCAGTCTTCCTGTTTGTAGGCTTCCTAGAGATAGCTAGTTGGCCAGCATGTGCACAGAATGCTGGACTGGATGGGCATTTGGTCAGATCCAGCATGGCTCTTCCCATGTTCATATATTCTTATGGTATACTTTTATCTCTTGGGAACTGGGTCTTTTGGGTTTTTTTCTTCTCTGGGTTTACGATTGAGTTTCACACCTTCTTATAACATTAACAAACAAACAGATTTACAGTCCCAGTGTTTGGAGACCATGGAAGACTTTAGTGATATTTGTTACATTTAGTAGAATTTGTTAACTTGACCCTCTAACAATTGTCTGAACTCACAGTGTTGTTCATCTATTTATTAGGTTGTGGTTGTTATCTAATTATACTCCAGTGTTTGCACTTCTATCTTCACTGAGTGGCAAAAACAATGAATAGTTTTTCAGCACTATAAAGCATTTGAAAAAACTAACCCATCAACTGCATTGAACACATTTCTTCTAAAACAAAGAGCAACAGTAAAGGCAGGATTTGGTGGATGTAGAATGATTTTCAACTCACAAGTAGGTTGGAAGCATAGATCAATATTTGGATAAATTCTCTACACCTGGCCATTTACTGTAAGGACCCCCCCATGTTAATGATTCCAGAATTCTGACATTAATGACACAAAACATAGGAACAAATAAACATTCCCTTACTTCCATCCTCTGAAATATTAGAATTAGAGCAAATATGTCATAGGATTAACAAATAGCACAATGGACTGAATTCCGTGGAGAATATTTCACACATAAGTGTGGCAATTCATCTCATGCTGCTCCTGGAGGTCCCTATCCCCATTTTCTTTGATTCCACCAGAAAGAAATCATGTGTAACTGGTCACACAGTAATGCATGTACCCAAGGTCCAAATGCCAGGCAGTATTAAGAATATATATGTATATTTATTCAGTCATTCATTCACCTTAGTAGTCAAGATAGATTGCACAGTGTAAGTCTAATATAATCAACAGGATAGACAATAAACAAAAATGTAAGATTTTGATTACAAAAATCTAAAACAACAACAACAACAACCGGAGGTTGGAAAATGGAGATGAAACAAAGTTATAACAAAACTTAAGTATTAATCAGTGCAAAAATTACACTGTAGGATCTGCTTACAGAAACAGACAGTACAAATAATACACAGCATTATAATCCACAAAGCATCTTTTTGAAACATTTAGCAAAGCATCTTTCTGAAACATTTTGTTACCGTATAGGTCCTAACTACCTTTCATAAAAAAGCCTTCCTGAATAATTCAGTTTCACATAATTTGAGCAAAGCCGCCTGACCTCTTTGTGCTGGCCATTCCATAAGGTAAGGGTCACAACAAAGAATGCACATATAGTTGCTGATTTAGCCCATTTGTAGGATGTTACCTTCACAAGGCCCTGCTTGGATGAGCAAAGCTGTCATGGCAGAGGAGGATGAGGGATAAAAACAAAACAAAACAAATGCTCACAAATTAACTTTAGTGAGAGATAAGCCATTCAGTATGGCAGTATAATATTTCATTTTCTTTTTATATATCCCAGTTATAAATAATTTAACATTCAAAGGATGAATTAAAAGCTGCTTTGTGGTAAGCAGAGATAAATTTGACTCAAAAACTAGGGTTGCGGAGAGAGATGCTGCTTGGAATCTCTGCAGCCTCATCCAAATTATGCTTATTTTCTATTAAATTATTTTAATAACATATTAAAAAAGAATGCCTCAGTCCACAGATACATAATTGAAGTATGAAACTTAGTAAATTATAGAGATCTTCATACAGACATACAGATATACACTTCTGCAACAGATTTCAGTAGGATATAGATTGCAGAGAACATTGTGATGGGTAGATCAGAGTCACAAAACCTAACTGGTAATTTTACTTCATGTATAACTTTCTTTATACCATTTATAATAACTATGTTATGGGAACAAAACTGTGTGAACTGACAGTGAGCATTGTAGATGATACACAAATGAATGGTGCTGAAATATGAGGAAAAGAGTGGTGTCTGGGGGTTTAGGGAACTAGTGAAGGTCTCAAATACTATAATGCAAGGAAGACTAAAATCTCACAGTGCTGATTAAGATAATATTTTGGAACAGGGCCTTTAGAGAAATAAATTTTGGATTCGAGCAGATACTTAATTTTCCTTCTTAACAACACCCTAAGCGATAAATGAACATTTATGCATCCCAATGCACAGGGTTGCTAACTATGCAATGTCACCTTTTTAACCTAAAAAGAAGACCAGTTCCGTAATTCAGTATATACAGTTGAAAAATAGTCCTACTGTCTTTGTCTAGATTTTTAAGACACTTTTCAATATATTTGGCAAACTATATTTAACAGGATTGATTAACTAAGATGTTAATGATGTGAAATAATAATGTCTTTATTAGTTATTGAATATTTCATTTTGTTGATTACATTATGAGTCCATGTGAGTCCATGTGATTAAGGCAGACTAGAAATAATGTAAATAAATAAATAAAATGTGTACATTGTGCAATAGCACAATACACATAACAAAGATCATGAGCAAATATTCCTTGTTGAACAATAAGCTTTCATCATAGTTTTACCTCATGAGTTCAGGAAATTTCTCTGTTATATCAGGACCTGTTCTTAAGTTAATGTCATTACTTGGTAGCCACTAGAAAGCAAATTGTATGGGCAGTGAGAGAATCCCATACCTTGTGGGAGGAGTCACTAATGTAGTTCCTTCCATTTTGTTCCCTATGGAAACTCTAACATAGGAAGAAGTTTCATCATGGATTCTTTCAGGCTTTCTGATTTTCCCACACAAACACAATAGGCAGGAGATTCTTTATCCTCCTCTCTTCCACATATTCACTTTAGGTTTTGAGCCTGGAACATAGCTCCTATGCTATAAAATTAATACGAGAACAAGCCCTGATATGTTGGCAAACTAAATAAGAACCAATCATAAGGTGTACCATTTCATAAAGTGTATGTAATCATACTCTCTTTGCACAGACCACTAACATTACAAACATTACATACAAATCTCTTCAGCCTGCCACAAAAGAATATTCAAGCACGGGATGCCCTTGCTTTATGGCATAATCCTTTAAGAATTCTTTTAAGAGCATACACCTTATTTTTTCATAACAAAACTACTGTCTTAGACAGGGCAACCCATCCACTGGGAAGTCCTGAAACCACTTTCAGTAGAAGGATTGCTAAACAGAAAACAGCTGACACATTGCATCCAGTTTAAATCCACCACCACCCAGCTCTTTTTTTACATGGTAAAAAAGTTACACAGTTAAGGAGATATTCTCCATATCATTGCAAACCTTTAAAAATGTGATATAAAACACTATAACTCATGTAGTGAGGTGCTGTATAAGAACTACTTGATGCCACAAGGGAGCATGAATGTTGGGAACAAAGGGTTGAATTCTCCATTATAAATAGAGAAAAAAATAAAGAAAATTTCATCTGGTAGGAACAAGCCCTATCCTTTGCTTTTGTACAAATTAGGGGGAGGGGTATGTGTTCATTTTTTTAAAAAAATCCAAGTCTAATAAACCAGATTTGTTCCGCCACTCCTGCATTTTGGCTGGGTGACCTTGGCTTAGTCACAGTTTTGTGCAGAACAGTCTCAGCCCACCTACCTCACAAGGTGTCAGTTGTGGGGAGAAGGAAAAGGAGTTTGTAAGCCCTGCAAAGGAGAAAGGGGGGTATAAATCCAAAGTTTTCATTTTCTTCTAAAGGTGATAAAGATGGATTCTGCACAGGCCAAATATAACAGGTGTAGGATCGATTGTCAGACGTGATGTGGGCCTGCCATGTTGTCTCTCCACCAGAATAAGGGTCACCCTGCCAGCAAAGACGATGGCATCTGGGGACCCCACAACTCCATGGAGGCAAAACTCAGAAGTGGGTACAACCATGGAGATATACTGGCATGTGAGCAGATGCTGGCACAGTGGGGGAGGTGAGCCAGGGTGTTCCTTGGGATGGAGTCAACTTGAGTTGGCTTCCACCCAGGCTTTCAAACTGAGAATGCAACAGCCAGGGCTTTAGATTTATGCCACACTCAATTTTGATTGAGCCTTCAGAGGGTTTTTCAAACAGTTGTCTTTTTAAATCACCTTTTTGTTGCATTCCCCACCCCCCCCATGCCACCCGAAAGCCCTCTGGAGGCAGCATGGCAGAAGATCCATCCCCAGCAGTGGCCTCTGGATTGACTTTTTAATTTTACAAATATTTTCACTCTATTATTTAAAAAAGTGTTGCATTCCACAGAACTTCAGATCAATAAGCATAAAGAAATATTATTAGCTGAAGGCTCAGATTATATTTTGCTAAGTAACACCTATGCATGTATTTTGGCCACTACCTACAAGGAAGTTTGTCTCTGCTAATCTAGCTGACAGGAATGACAATTGTGCAAAACATGGCTAATTGAGCAATATCCATTAATTTCTATGATCCTTGTCAAGGACAAGTTTCAGTAGAGTGTGTCCCCTTCAGCTTGTTGAGTTTTCACTTCCCATTAGTTACAATGGAAAAAAGGTCAGAAGATTGGAACTATAGCTACTTCTGTGAGATTTCATTCTAAAATATATGCTTCATTTCTTTCATGGGAAAGATTTTTATGTAGACCAAAAGCAAGGCTTATAAGGCTTCTTGTGATAATTTTACATCATACTGATGGAGACTGAATGGAGAACTAGGAAATCCTACATTACTAGACAACTACAGAAGTTTTACCAGCCTTGCTTTCTGTCAGTAAAAGGCAGAGATAGGGAGAACTCAGGGCTGTTTCCAGGGCTGCTTAGGCCTTTGAATGAGGATTAATTAGGGCCTTGTCTGGCAGTGAAAACCAGGCAACTTGCTATCACACAACTTTGATTGTTCAACAGCAGTCACTCCAGAAACACTATGACCCTATAGTGGTTACAGCTCTGACTGGGGTCTGGGAAACCCAGGTTCAAATACATGCTGTGCTAAGTTTACTATGTGACTTTGAGCCAGTCACACACTGAAATAATTCACAGTATTACTGAGAGGATGAAATGGATGAGAGGAAACTGATAGAAACTGCTTTGGGTATCCTTCGAGGAGAAAGATGGAATATGAATGAAGTAAATATATAATAAATATAGTTCAAGATGGAGCGGAATGAAGAAGGTAGATTGGTTGATAGATGTGAAGGTGAGAAGGAATCATGGAAAGTTGAGGATATGGGGGGTGCCAGCAACAAGCAACAGTGTGGAATGTCTTCCAAAAGTTAGTGCAGGTTCTCACCATACAACTGAGCCAGAGCTTTCCTGGGGAGAGGTTGCCAAGGGGAGGGAAGACTAGGAAAGCTGAAGACAGGGAAACAGATAAAAGTAAGTTGGCTGGTGGGTGGGAAGGAGATAACGAATCAGGAACAGGAGCTTTCATGGAAGGCAATGAAGAAATAGTGTGGGAGGGAAAACTAGATGCCCCTATAAGTATTTGTTGGTTTCCCTCTGTGTGCATCTGCAGTGATAGGATGAAGGTTTTTCTCCAAACTAGGCAACAGTGATAGGATGAAGGTTTTTCTCCAAACTAGGGTAACTTCTCTGGTTTGCAGAAAAATCTAAAAAGTTTAAAAATATAGTGGGGTTTTTAAAACTCTAAAACAGGGGGCAAAATTGTCTGTACAAGTGCTGGTGTAACTCCCATGCTCAGAATGGGTTGACCCAAAAAGGGATGGAGACTCAAAGCAGGAGGAGGCTGCAGAGCTCATGTAGTTTGGAAGAGACCAGGCTACCAGACTCGGACCTTGATTTGTATAAGCCCTTAACACCTTGTTAAGGTAACTGCAATGTTGTTGGGAACTACTGGGAAGGTAGTTGTTTATTTTTGCTATGTTGTAAATGTTGAAGTTTATTGTTTCTGGGGTTTTTTTGTGTTTGTAATGGGTGAGAGTTCTCCTGGAAACCTTCATCATGTTGAATCCTGTTCACCAAGCCCTTGGAGTCTTCAGGAGCCAACCCACTTGCTAGAAGAATTGGACTTGGCAATATCAGAAGACTGTAACTAGAAGGACTTGAAATGAAACCTGAACAGGACCTTGAACTGTGATGTTAAATGTTGATGTTTGATGTTATATGTTAAGAAAGTAAACCATTTTTTAAAAAAATTTGTTGTTGCAAACTCATTCCAAGTTCTGCCCCACAGAATCCACAGATAGAGGTTACACTGGCAATGTATGTTTACCAGCTGAGGGAAAGAGGAGGCTGTCAAGTCCTGTCCTCTAGTGAAGTTCACCCTCCCTCTCTTCTGGAGAGCAGTGGGCCAGGAGGAGCAGCAAGAGTCTTTCCCTCTAACAATAGGGTGTTGTGGTCGGAGGGTGTGGAGGAGTAGGGAGCCCCTGCCATCCCCACCCCCTTCAGCCAGCCAGATCAGTGGAAAAAAGGAGATAAAACTTTAATTACTCTTCCCTGCCAAGTGGTGCGGAGAATGACAGGTGACAAGAATGGGCAAAACATCAAAGAATAAACAGGGTGCAGTGAGAAGAGGGAAATCCACTACTGCTGTCCCCCACAGTTCACTATTTAAGTTGCAGATGATGAAGAAGGGCCTGCTAATGCTGTCTCTAACTGCTGGATGCTGATGAAAGGGTGAGTAAGGATCCTCAGCCAACCTTCCCAAACTTTCATCTTGACATCTGATCACCAAGAATGAGGCAACAGCACTGAAGGTGGGCATGTGGATGATGAGGCTCCTTCTAACACACTCATCTGCCTCTAGCACCTTTGCCTCACTCCTGGCAGTCAGCAGCCTAGGGAAAAAATTTGTGAAGGTGAACACAATCTGAAACATTTACTTTGGGTCCTCCTCTTGAAGTGTGTGTGTGTGTGTGTGTCTCTCTCTGTGTGTAAACACTTAAAAAGCTTTTAAATTGACTCTTCAGTTTTTGAAGACTAAAATGGCTCAACAACATAATAGATCAGCAGAGCCTTCTTTGAATATTGTCATATGAGATACATATCCATAATCTTCAGGTTGGAATTTATGGCTGTGACAGAGTAATATAATAGAAAGTAGATTAAATGGTTTGAGCGATGGGTAAATAGAAGTAGACAAGCATACCAAAATAGTACATCATTTTTCAAATTACATTGATATATCGAGTTCTGTACTTTTGTGCCAGCTTGGAGTTCTTTAAGACAGGTCATAGAGCTGTGATCACAGTATGGGTCTCATTTTTGAAAGTTATTCCATGAGTAATAATAATGGAATGAAGTTTTGGAACATGTTTTTCTCAGGTTATTTTTTCAAATGTAAAAAAAATGGCTGTGTGTGAAATGTTCTATATAACTACATAATACTGAAAACACAGACTAATTATGATATAATCTATCTTTTGATGTCTACAACAGTTATATGCAATCCTTAGACAGGAATTTGTGCATCCTCATCAGTATACAGTGGGGCTTGGGCAAGCATCCAATTGTGAATCTACCAGTACAGTTCTCTTCAAAATTACTTCTGTCAATCATGCCCATGTGAAAAATGTTTCATACTTGGATTTATCTCACAAATGGTAGTAAATGTGGCATAATATAAGCAAGTTGCTCTGACCTGGATAGCTCAGGCTAGCGTGATCTCATCATATCTCAGAAGCTAAGCTGAGTTGGCCCAAGTCATGATGTGGAGACAGGCAATGGCAAACCACATCTGAATATTTATTGCCTTGAAAATGTTACAGGGTCACCATAAGTCAGTTGTGACTGGAGACAAAAATATTTTTTTTGTTTTCCTTCTGCAATGAGCAGAGTACCAGAGTCAAGTTTCTTGGCCAGCATGTAGTCCACCATCTCCTTTTTCAGATTTCCGGAGTAGGGAGGAGTTGACATTCACCCATGATCTCCTCTTATTCATGACTTTACCCCCAGATACTATACAAGACCCTGAATCTTATCTCCTCAGTTGAAACAGAAGCTCTTATGAGGGTGGAGCTGTGTAAGCACATTTATCCTGTGGGGGCTTTTAAGGAATGTAAGCCTTGAAGGAAGCCAGGTGGGGCAGGGAAGTCAGTTGGAGGTGCATTTTTTTCATCAAATTTAGATGCGGATTTATTGGGGCCCAATTTTTTTGGGCAAAGCTAAAAAAAACCCAAATACCAATATTAGTATTTTTTTCAGGTTTCTTTTTTAAAAAACTGAATTTTCTGTTACTCCATTGTAGCCTAATGGAATTTTTTTCAAGCCTCTGAGTGTGAGGGGGTGTTTTTTCAAGGTAGAGGCAACAAATTTGCAGCATAGCTATAGGTGACTCTCCTTAGAAAAAAACACGGTTGCACTTACCTGATGTTCATTGAGGACTTCCGTGCAGTCACATATTGTTGCTGTGCATGCCTGGGCCAAGCCATGATGAAGTTCTTGAACTTCAACACTAGAAGACACTCTAGAACTTCTGGTCACTTGTGTGTTTCCTCCTAATGGCACTAGATCAATGACCCAATGCCCTCTCCCTCAGTTTCACCTGAGACACCACAAGAACCACTTCAGCAGAATTTGTAGCAGGGCAGGAGGGATGGAATGTCTGCCTGCATAGAAGACATCAATGAACATTGGTTGCAGGTAAGTTCAACTTAAGTCCTGTCTTCATCTTTAATCTTTGGTACACTTCCACATTGGGATTTAGCAATCTACTATCATAAAAATGCCACTACAGGGGCAATACATTTTGTAAAAACTCTAGGGGCAGTGGATAACCCAAATAGCAATATCCTGAACTTATAGACCATCCCATAATACTGAAACCCCAAGTCTTTTCAGTGGTCCCCATGGATAGCAACATGAAAACAGGAATCTTTGAAATCTGTTGCAGCAAATCATGTCCCATCTCAGGGACTACAATATTTCAGGAAAAGACACGATACAAAATTTAGATATATAACTAAATTTATTAAAATTCCTCTAGTCCAATATTCAGCAGTTGCCGCCATCCTTCTTAGCAGGAAAAAAAAATCAGGAAAGCCCAGTTCAACATCTGGCTCAAGTACTTCCTGAAGACCCTCTTTACAATCTCTCATCCCCATTACTGAGAAGCTTCTTTGTGCAAGCTTGTCTAAATGTTCTCCCCTCTGCAGTTCTCCCTGCAGATTCATTCAGGTCCCAGTACAAGCGAGGACTTGTCTATGTTCACCCAACCAAGTGGAAACGACTGCTCATATACTCCTGTATTGTTCTCACCACACAGAACTCAGGAGTCTCTACACTGAACCTCACATTAATTCATGTCCTGCCATTTCTGACCAAGACAAGCTACGTCTGCTTTTGAATGGCTGCTGCACTAAAAGAATTGCAACCGTAGCAAAGTTTTGGGCAACAGCTTTAACAACAACTGCACATTCCTGTTGATCACCTAATAGCACACTCCTGTTGATGACCTTTTTTATTGTTATTGGGCCTTTCCCCACTTAACTTAAGCCCCGCGCTACTTGAGGAGAGTAGCGTGGGGTCCCCCTGCACTCCCCATGAGAGGGGCGGCGACAGCGCAGCCGCCCTGACGCTGCCGCTGTCGTGCCCCCTCAGTGCACGGCATCCCTGGCACTCTTGCAAAGGGCGCCTTTTGATGACCCCGCGCAGAGCGCAGGGTCGTGGGGACGCCGGGGCACGCTCCAGTGATGCTGCGCGCTGAGAGCAGTAGCGCCTTTGCAGCACAGGGGGGATAGGGGAGAGTGGGGAAAGGCCCATTGTCAGTCTGATTGTTTTATCCTATGCCTAATAAAGGTAATGAAAAAAGAGCCCCTTTAGTTAATAATTCCTGAACCTTTTTCCAGTCCAGGCAACACTTTATTCCCTGCCTCACTAACTTAAAAAACCAGAGGCAGCTACTTGAATCCCCCTACCAAAAAACAAAACAAAAACTCTTCTCAGCAATTTGTAATATTTACAAATCAGTAGTAACTGCATGCCCATGGGCACTAAGGTTAAACAACCTAAGATCAAAAAACACTAACTCATTTCTGTGATACTGGTTTGACTGACAGAGTGCCATTGGAATGGCTGCCATTGCCTTTCATAAGGCAGTTTCTGCCTTTTCTGTGCAGGTGCTAATGGAATCACACCCAAAGACTTGGCCATCTTCCTATTTTCATGTATTTTTGCTAGCACCTTGTCAGTCTTTTCTGAGAAGAGTGTGTTCCATTCAAAAGGCAAATCCTCCACCGTATGCTTGGTCTTATTTGGCAACAAGTTGATCTCAACCATGAGTGACATCTCAGTACTATTGCTATCACCATAGTGCATCCTAATGTGTCAACATAATGCCTACTAATGTTAATCTGTTTTTGGACAATCTAACTGCCTCTTCATAGGCCTCAACTATAACAGATCTCTCTTACATCACTGCCTGTTGACCTTGTCCCATAATGCCAATCAGCAACCAGCCATCATAACCTTGTAATTAGCAATACATAAATTCATATCTGCTGAAGTGTACATTTTGTGCCCCAATACATCTAATTTTCTACCCTCTTTATCAGATGGCACTGAATGCTTTTTTGCCCATTCCTTGTTACATTTTCTACATAATCAGAGATGAAGATGGAAGATGAATCCCCAGAAAATGGATGTTTTCCTGTCTAACTTTGTGGTAGTTCTCTAACCTTTCAGACATAGTGGAATAGTTGAAGGCTTAGACTACATATTTGATCTGGAAATGCTACCACATCTGACAACTTTGCATAAATATGTAACAGTATTTTGTCCTTGAGCTTATGGACTGTAACTGAGACTTCTATGTCCAGTTCTTTTGCCACTCACAACATCCATCCCATGTACAGTCTCAGGTCTTCTGTTAGTGAAGCTTCTGGAGCTTCTGTCACCTTCTCATCTGAAGAAGTATCCAACATTGGTCAGAATCCTCCTCCGAATCAAGTGTACTTTCTCCTACATTAGATTCGAAAACAGATGTCTCCAAAGTCTCTTGCCAGCCTGTTACACTGGTCTGCTATCAGTCCTTGGTTGTGAAGAAGCCAATCAATAATGCTAGTAATTGTATTAAGTTCTGGCTCTGCAGAGCACTCCCCTCTGAAGCTCTTTACAACACAGGCTCCCTTCTTGGTTTGCTCTCCAACTCTGACAAAACTCTCAGTTCCAGCATTGCCCTCCATTATGAAGGTTCCTTCCCTTAAGACTTGGAAAGTATGGGTGATAATGATCTCACTAAAGGCATTATAACAACAGGCAACACCACCCTAATCAAATTATCCAACTCCCATCTAGGATTTACTGCTGCCCGCTTGGTCCTCTTTTAGTGCTTCACCTTTTGTTTTACCTTCTTGCCTGGCAGTTTCAACCAACTCCTCGGAACAGATGCCTCCCTCAGTCATCTGATTATGATCTTGTCAGAACCAAAGAAGCTGACATTTCAGTGGACGCCTTTGATTTCAGTGCCTCTGACACAGGCCGCTTTCCATCATATACAAAGTTGACAACAACTTCCCATACAAAGCTGTTTTTAATTTAGAAGCCCTATCTGCACTGTAATGAACTGCTGACAAATTCTGGAGATTGGTACATTGTGGCCCTCTCCCAGGCTCAATAAATAAAGGCATGTTTGTCAGTACTTGAAAATCACAGGGCAGGGCAGAGAGCAGGCAGCAGAGGACATATCTACAGAAAATATCACCAAGGACAAGCATTGAAATTTTACCTGTGTCCAAATATCTGACACTCATCTTTTAGATTATTATCATAATATCAGCTGAAAAATACAAGTCAAGCTTCTTAATTTTTCATTAACAAATTATGACACTACATGAAAATTATAATTGCATCTTCCTTGAAAACAAATGAACCTTTTGTCAATTTCTCTGTAAAGACAGTCACCAACCTTTCTCCAGCAATTAGTTCTATATGAGACAGAGGTCTATATTCTGGATTTTATATATATAGCAAATTAGTTCTATATGAGACAGAGGTCTAGCAAATTAGTTCTATATGAGACAGAGGTCTATATTCTGGATTTTATATATATAGCAATACATAAATTCATATCTGCTGAAGTGTACATTTTGTGCCCAAATACATCTAATTTTGTGCCCAAATACATCTATATATATGTACATTTTGTGCCCAAATACATACATTTTGTGCCCAAATACATCTATCTATCTATCTATCTATCTATCTATCTATCTATCTATCTATCTATCTATCTATCTATCTATCTATCTATCTATCTATCTATCTATCTATCTATCTATCTATCTATCTATCTATCTATCTATCTATCTATCTATCTATCTATCTATCTATCTGTGTGTGTGTATATATATATATATATATATATATATATATATATATATATATATATATATATATATATATATATATATATATATATATATATATATATATATATATATATATATATATATATATCTCCTAAGAATAATGTACTGCTTAACAGCACAAGAAGTAGTCATATATATTGTGTTAAATGTAATGTAACAAACAAAGCAGAAATCTTTCACCATTATGCCAATTTTGTGGACCACTTCACAAGGAAATGCATACAGCAATTAATTTTCAACAGTTTTACAGATAAGGCTGTCCCTCACTCAATACACATTATGTTCTACATACTCATTTTATAAGTTTCTACATAGATGGAATTTTCATGTAGAAATTATTACACACAAGAAAGTTCATTTTCTACACTTATCAAGTTTTTAAGGGTTTAGAGAGTCTCTGAGGATCCAAGTCCATTTTATCCTCAAAAAAGAATAATGTTTAAATAAATGGAATAAAGGTTACTCCACCATTAAAATCCAGTTACAGCAGTGAGTGCACTTCCTATTATCTCCAGCACAGAGAAATACTGTTGCTGTTTTTAAAAAAACCCTTCCAAGAACTCTGAGATCAAATAAAATGCTTAATATTATTGGGTGTAATTTGATCATTCAGTCACATCTAATGCAGAGACACAGGAGAATTACCTATGCTGCCTTTGGCATCTCTGTGTAAGACACTGCCCTGGTTTGCTGTCTTCCAGTTAATTTCTTCATCTCTGCAATGGATTTACAGCAGCGTCAGTATAAGCCTAGTCTAATGACTAACCTAAAATACATCAAATCACTAGGAGGAACAGCAGTGGCGTAGTGGTTAAGAGCAGGTAAATTCTAATCTTGGTTTGATTTCCCACTCTGCCACTTGAGCTATGGAGGAACTAGATTAGCCTGTGCACTCTAACACATGTCAGCTGGGTGATCTTGGGCTAGTTGTAACTGTTTGGAGCTCTGTCAGCCCCACCCACCTCACAGGGTGTTTGTTGTAAGGGGGTAGGGAAGTGAAAGTAGATTGTAAGCCTCTTTCAGTCTCCTTACAGGAGAGAATAGGGGTATAAATCCAAACTCTTCTTGTCTTCTTCTTCTAAACTGAGCCTAACTCATAACAATCTATATCTAACACTAACCCTAAAAAGCTCAAACAATGTAATAACTCACTACCCAAAAATATTAAATATTGTAGCGGGGAAGGGACCTAACATCAATCTTCCCATTATACAAAAAACCTAACATCAATCTTTCCATTATACAAAAAACAACACCCGAGAACTAACTAAAACAATTAAACCAGGTGACCTCAAAACTTCAAGAGGCACCAAGTCAGCATCATCAGAATTTGAACATCATCCACCAAACTCCACCCCAGATGTAAGTCCATGCCCCAGACATCAGCATCTCGGGAGGCAAGCTGAAAAGGAGATTTCTCTGCTTTGTATGAATGTTCACCAGCTCTCATGTCATCAACCCACCAGCATATGCTCCACCTGGGGGCTGCCACCATTGTTGCTGCAGCCATCGCGTCCTCACTGGGACACGTCTCGCCAGCTGTTGAGAGGGAGTCCGATAAGCATATTGTAGGAACCCCTGCCACTGGTCACCACTGCTGTCCAGAAGCCTTTAGCAGATAGAAACACCCTGTCTTGGCACCAATTGCCAGCGGGCAATTTCAAACAATAGCCTTTCCCCACTTACCATTTGCTGTGCGCTACTCTCCCCAAATAGCGCGGGGTCCAGTGGCGCTCACCCCAACTCTGCTGCTCTCGCGCCCCCTCAGCATGCGTCATTTTTGGTGCTGAAAAAACGGCACCCTTTGATGACCCCGCGCAGAGCATGGGGCAGTGGGGAACACAACCCCGTGCCAGAAATGACTCGCGCAGAAAGTAGCGTGCTGCAAACGGTAAGTGGGGAAAGGGCCAGTGTCTGGATTTCAAATGCCTCACTGCCATTCGGGCTTGCTCAACTGCTCAACGGTCTCAGCAAGTTGTTTTTTTTGTTTGTAGATCTCTGCCACTGACCCCCCTCCCATGCCAAGCTCACTGTGGAATCACAGAGGAATCATGCAGTTCACCAAATGGAGGATACAAGCACTGCAAGCTGACAGCAAACAGACACATAGGCAGCAGAGAGAAAACATGCTGCCCTATTCTTCTAAAAGTTCATCCCAAACTAGATGGTAAAGATACTAATACTAATGATAAGCACCAATAATACTAATAAACATTCCTGGAGGCAGTGAAAAAACATACTTTGACCATCCTAGGTCCAAAAATATAATGAGTTGCCGGAGCTCCACAGCTAATGATTTGCTCCTGGTGCCAACTTAAAAACAATTAGGAGTATGAGAATCAGTCAGCCATGGGAATACCCAATTTGTTTATAAATGCTGAACAGAGAATTTGCTTTATTTGCTATCAGGTATTTGACTCCCTTCATCACAGAAGGGTTTTTTTGGAGGGGTGTGTGTGTGAAAAACCCAATAAAAAGCCTAAATAAACAATCCATGAGGCTTTTCTGGGAGGGTTCTGATTTGGGTTTACCCAAATGCCCAGCCCTAGAAGTCAGCCTCACCTATGGCTCTGATGTAAACATGATTCACAGATCACTTGTTTCATCTTGCACTGCCACTTGGGCCAGTGAAGAAGGGAAAGAAATGACATCAGCCAGCAAGTCAGGAAACTCACTCCTCCACATCTCCTTGTAACCCTTTATTGTAACTTTGGTTTCTAATGGTATAAAATTACTTTCAAAAATTATAATATATTAAATCTACAATATCAATATTTTGGGATTTGAGGATGAGACCAGTTATCTGACTGATCTGATATTCCCTATTGAAAAAAATGAAGCCAGTGCATCTCAGCCAGCCACAGCTGATGCCCACCAGCAGGACAAACACATGCAAATATACATCACCCTCTCTCCCATCTGTGATGTGGACAAAATGTATACCCCACCATGCAAACACTCCCCATTGTGCCACAGAGAGAAAAACATCTTACCATGACAGCCTTTGAAAATGCCAGCCATAGATCATCTGGGTGAAAAGTAGGAATAAAAGCTACTATCCCACAACCACACAGCCCAGAAAAACCAGCCAGTTGATTTCAGCCATGAAAGTCTTCAATACATGTGCACAAACTTTGCAACTTTCTTCTTCATCTGTCTATCTGTATGGTCATCTTCTGCCTGTGGGTAAACATGTCTTTAGTTTGGTGTTCCCTCACTAAGGCCCCTTCCGCACACACAAAATAATGCGTTTTCAAACCACTTTCACAACTGTTTGCAAGTGGATTTTGCCATTCCACACAACTTCAAAGAGCACTGAAAGCAGTTTCAATGTGCATTATTCTGCATGTGCGGAATGAGCCTAACATTGGAATACTAGGTTGAGTTTCTCCAAATTAAGTTCAAGTGGAGCTTCATAGGATTGCACTGCAACTCTTATTAGCTCTTCTTTGTTTGTTTGTGTGTGTGTGTGTACGTGTGTATATGTCTCTGTGTATTTTGTTTAATTGCATTAAACTGTTTTATATGAATATCTGTATTTAACAACTATTTTCACTGTATGAAATATTTTAGCATTTGACATGTTTTAAAGTTTGCTGCCTTTGAGACCCTGAATTGGGTTGGAGGTCAGCATCAAAATGTTTCAAATAAAAAACCAAATATCCTTTCAGAGACATAAGTTCATGAAAACTGAAGCTGTCTTATACTGAGTCATATCATTGGTATATCAAGGTCATTACTATCTGTTCTCGCTTGCTGTAGTTTTCCAGGATCTTAGGCAGAGGTCTTTTACAAGAGCTACTACCTGATCCTTTTAAACTGGAAATGCCAAGGATTGAATCTGGGACTTTTTGAATAGAAAGACAGTGTTCTACCATGGTCATTCAAATTTCAGAAGCCTGTAGCATCTTGATCTACTAAACATTTTGTCAAACTGGTTGCTGTTTTAAAGGGTTTGAAAGCTAAAATGCTAAAAATGATTTTAGCTTCTGGGGTTGCCAGGCATTTCTTTGTAACTGAAGTAAGATCTTTTGTCTCTAACTATAATCCTCTTTTTTAAAAATTGCAATGCATATCATGTAATATTGGTGAAGACCCAGAAAATTTCTAAAGCATTTATGACTTCCATATGACAATTTTGAAAGCAGTATGGAAAAGAATATTTGTAACCAGCACTACTATAACATCTGTCAATTGTTTTAGGGGAAATGTATTTCCATATCAACTGCAACCACCTAACTTATTCTAAGACAAACTTTTTTCCCCTGAAAAGGGAGAGGAGGGTGGCCTAGGAAGCTTGTCCCAAGCTCCTATAGCTCAGAACATTTATACAACTCCCATAAGTGGTACAGTACATGAAGATTACTTCATGCCTGTTTCAGGAATAATTTCAGAAGGTACTTTTTCAGAGAGATAAGTGTAGGAAAGGGAAAAGAAACTATAAAATGTAGAACCTCATTTAATGGTACTTATGATGATGAAAATGTATGAGCAGCAATCAGCATGTTCAAAGGTATGAAAAACGAAAACCAACACATTTCACTCAACGTCCTTGAACTTCAGAGGTACAACTGGCATTCATTTTCCAACTGGATACATAAAAAGAAAGAATGACAGGAAAAAAAGAGAGAACCTCCTTAAAATTAAATCATTCTCAGAAAGCAAGTTTGTTCAAGCAAAACTAAGGGAATGTGGGTTTGTTCTTTGGTCTGTAAAAAGCTGTCAGAGGCAGCTCAAACTCTAATTTAAAAACAGATGAGCAAGTACAGTAATATTCTATAGTGCTGTGCAGCAAAGGATTTTTTTACTTTTTATTTTGTCAACTCCTTTTTTCCCTTCCTTAGATAAATGCAAGTAAAAGTCTTCTGCATCCATTGTACGTAAAGAAATCTACTACCTTTTCCACCAAAAGATCAGCTTTCCAGTAGTGGTTTATATCTTTATGCTCCTCAGGTTAAAAGATTACTGCATATTTCTGGGTTGATGACAGAATTTTTTCTGCAACTAAATTAATTTGATTCAGAAAACATTTTAGATCCCTACCTTTTGGACTAAACTGAGCTTTCATTAAAACTTAAACATCTAAAGCCTTAAGTGTCCAGAACTGAGGCAAAATGAAATATGCATTGTTTCAGTCTGAGCTGATTATTAATTTTGAAGAATATATTTAGAATAATCCTGTTAGACCATATAACTTAACTATTACCTTGCCTGTTTAAGTGAACATTTGCTAGCTGATCATACTTCCTTTGCTTGTGCTAGATGGTCATATTTACTCTGAAAGGGGACGTTCACACTGATTAGATTCACATTTTCATTGAGATGAACATCAGATCATATATTTTATTGAGGTGTGACATTTAATGTATGTTAATCCTGACTTTATTCCAATTTATTGTGGGTGGCATCATTCTCCGCTCTTCCATTTTGTGTGCCGATGTATGGAGGCTTGCTTCCAAATGACCACAGACTCACTTGCATTGGAATGAACTTTGGCCACAGACCGTTTTATTAAAACCAACATAGGAAGCTGGGCAAACATAAGGGGCATATCCTAGCCTCTGGGCAGCAAGCATGCTGAACCTGCCTTCAGGCCGCAAGCATGCTGAACCCACCACATTCAGAGGCAGTAAACCCCTGAATACCAGTGCCAAGAGGCAACATCAGACTTTGGCCTCTTTTTGCCTTTTTGTTGGCCCTCTAGCGTAACTACCTGGCCACTGTGTGTGACAAGATGCTAGACTAGATGAACTACTAGTCTAATCCTGCAGGGCTTTCTTATGCTTTTCACTAGCTTCTTTTAAAAAAAATTAAAAAGTCAGCTTAAATATTTTGTAAATTACCTGAAAATACTCACTGTCACTTTCTCTTCCATGAAGGATCCATACTATCTTCCCCCACCTATACTACTGTTCCTAACTGGCAATTCAAGAATGTGTGTGCACATAGAAACACATAGAAAAAAGCCAGTTTAGAATTCATGATAAAATGAAATTATTTTAAAATATTCTCAGAGGCTGTTCATCATAACTGATTATCAAATTACAAATTGAACCATAGTGAGTTTACTGTGGGGAGTTTTGTAAGGGATTCAATGGTGTTGATGTTCAGACCAGCCGCCCGGCCTTGACTGCATTCCAGAACCCGGGCGATGGGCCAGCATCTGCGGCGGAGACTCTGGTGGAGACCTTATCTCTTCGAGAGAGATGAGAAGTCCGTTCCCATGAGAAACCGGGAGGGGGGAGGGGACGGACAGTATTATAACCTGTGCTTCTGGCGGGAGACTTTATTCCTGCCACGTCGTGTACGTGAGCTTTCTAGGATGTCTGAATAAACGGTCTTTTACTCCAAAAAAGCCTTTTATTTCTGCTTCTATGGAATTCCTTACATTGTGGCAGGAATCTAGTTCATCTATCTTCCCAGTGTATTGGACCTCTGGTGTCTCGGCATGGAGAGGTTGCATATTCATGAAACTGTAGAAGGTGCGGTAGCCCCCAAAGAGGGCTCCGAACTTTCCCTTCTGGATTTGGAGGAACCTTGGCGGGAGAAACTGGTCTGCGCTGGTAACTCTTTCCCGTCCTACGTATCAACGCGAGTCTGCCCTTACTCCGTTGGGATGAGGGGCGAGGGAACGATCATGTGGACTTACATGAGTGCGTTTGAAGAGCTGTCTATGGACCGAGCGCCTGTGGTCCGGATACCTACCCGTTTTTAGTGTGGATTACAAACCTCAGATGCAACCTATCATGGAGGAAATGGGCCTGACCACTTTTCATGCGGCAACCCGGGAGTCCTATTGAACGATTCCTGGGACTCGTATTTCGACGATGCTCCCAAAAATCCACCCATTGGCATAGCACTGGGGCCCGTCCTAAGACCACCGTGGAAACCGGGACTATATCGGGGATTGGGAGGGGTATCCGCTGCCAGCTTCCGATCGGACCCGGTTGAATCCCGGATTAGCAGCTGCATTAAGGAATACCCGTGGAGCCACCGGGGGACCACGAGATGCTACATTCCGATGAGGGAGGAATCCGAAGAAAGCCAGCCTTCTCATCCGGACCTGTTTCCCCTCCCGTCCAAAAGAGAGCTGGGATGAGGAAGTGGAGTGCGACTTCTGCGAGATGCCCAGGAAGCATGGGCCCGTGAGCGCCAGCTGTGGGAAGAGGACAGGGAGCAGCTGCAGCTAGAACGTGAAAACCTGCAAAGGGACCGGGAACGGCAAGCGCCAAAGAAATCTAACTTCGAACTGGACCGTGCCAAAGGCGGCGTTTACCGCGGCAATATATGCAGAATCTATCGGTCCATGACAAGGTCCTGGAACACTCCAAACTGGACTTAGAGCGTCAACGCGAAAGCGTCAATGCTATGCGTGCACAAAGTGAACTAACCGCAGCCATTCACCGAGACGAACTGGCCAAATTGGAACGAGAGAAGGCAGCTTTGCATGCGCACCAAGATGCCTTGACTCGCCAGGAAAGAAGACTTAGCCGCCTTTGAAAAGGAGCTGGAAAAGCGGCGGAACAAGATGCCCCAAGCTGGAGTCTACGCCGTTACCCGGTGCAGCCATAGCATGAAGGGCGACGCTTCTGGGTCCATACCACCTTCCAAAGACCTTTCTCCCACCAGAGCACCAGCGGCGCCCGGTGCCCCCACCTCCACCGATTCCGGCTCTCCCTGCGCCGCCCCGCCTCAGCCTGCAGCAGCCTCCCCGCCCAGCGAGCTCCGGGGGCCGTGGAGAGAGGGATATTACGAACTCCGATACCTGCCCGTTTCGGTAGGACCGGCTTGAGCTCCCGCTTCATCCTGCAGCTTCGATGCCCACATGGAGGGACTATAGCCCGGTTGTACCCGGTCGGAGCAGCGAAAAAATCCCCGGGACATCAGGTCCGTCTTGGATGGAGGAACTGCAGCCGACTGGTTTGTGACTCTTTTTGACCTGCAAAGGGGAGGATACTTTACCGCGGTGCCAGCGTTCCTCCAGGCCTTGGGGCGCAACTTCCAAGATCCGGATGCCGAAAATGGCGCCATCCGCACCATTAAATTCGATTCAGCAAGGCAGCAGCTCTTTTGCCGAGATTTGCCCGTGAATTTCGTCGCGGCGGCTGCTGGAGCTCCCTCCTGAGTAGCCTGGGCGCGTGAAATGTGAATACTTCTCCGGATGCGATGCGGCGGCAAACTGCGAGAAACGGTGTACCTTATTCGGTTCCCACGGCACCGGCGCTGGCTGGATTCGAATTGGGATCTCAGAGTGGCGTCCCGTTTGGACTACCTTCAGCGCCCGAGGCCGCCATGCGCCCAAAACCACGCCGCTTCGACTTCACCGCTTCGACTCGCCAAGCCAAGCCCAGCAGTCTCTACGGAAACCACCTCCGAGCGCCCGTGCGCCATTTGGGATTGTGTCTTTACTACTGCGGAGGACCGGGTCATCTAACTGCCAACTGCCCGAAAAAACAGAAGCCAACCGCTCCGGCTGCGCGCACCCCATCTGCCAAGCCACCACGCGTAAATCCGGGCCGCCTCCGGCGGGCACCGTGTAAGGCGGTTACCGAAGGCGACCGAGAGGAAGGGGAAGTAGCGGTTTGCCTCTCTTCAGCGCCCATGGATATGGGTTCGACTCCAGATCGCGATTGAGTGAAGGCAGGCGCTCCCGGTACAATCCAAGCAATTCTGGCCAACCCCGCTAAAGCACACTCGTATTATAGCCTCAGCCCTTGTAGATTCTGGGTGCTCCCATTGCTTAATCTGACCCCAAGTGGCTGAGGAACTTGGACTGGAATCGAGTTCCCCTAGCTAAGCCCATACCGTTCACACAAATGAATGACAGCCCCCTCGGGGCCGAAGGACCGGCCCAGTTTAAAGCGCCTTCGGTCCTCCTCCGCTGCGCCGACCATTGGGAGAAAATTAGTTTTATTCACAAAAAACAGTGGCCCAAACTGCTCCATAGTCCTGGGCATGCCATGGTTGTTGTTGCATGAACCAAAATTCATTTGGAAAGACTGGATCTTAAAATTCACTGACCCTCCCTGTAGGAGAACACATGAATTGGGGGGGGATAACTCACCTCCTAATGACATACACCCCCTGGCTTCGTCCCCGGCGGTTACTGCGCTCCCATTGCTCCCGAATCCTGGCATTCCACCAGCTTACGCAAGATTTAGCCAGAGTATTTCAGAAGCGGGAATGCGATCAATTGCCACCTCACAGAGACACTGACTGCAAAATCATATTATTACAGCCAGGGGCTCCAACTGCTAAGGGTAGAATCTACGCGCATGGGTTAATGAGGAGAAGGAACCCGTTGCCTTCTTAGACAAGAACCTTGCTAACACCGCGGGTTCATCACAGTGAGGAAACTACCAAACACACACATGCTGCTCCTGTATTATTTGTAAAAAAGAAGGACGGGTCTTTAAGGCTCTGTACGGATTACCGAGGACTCAATCACGGTTTCCCTGTCCAATAAATACCCTTTGCCTTTGATCAAGGACCTTTTAGATGCATTGGGCAAGGGGCGCATTTTTACTAAGTTGGATTTGAGAGAAGCATACTACAGAGTCCAGGATTGCGGAAGGCTATGAACATTTGACTGCATTTAACACAAAATTTGGACGATATGAATGCTTAATAATGCCATTCGGGTTAAGTGGGGCCCCCGGAGCTTTATAAGGCCCTCATCAGCGAAGTTCTGCATGACTTATTATACAAAGGGAGTAGTGAGATTGTACTTAGATGATGTTTTTGGTTGTTCTGGAAACCATGGAGGAGCATGAAGCCTTAGTTCAGGAAGTATTAAAACGCTTACTCGACAATTCCCTCTTTACAAAACTTTCTAAATGTTGTTTTCGCCAATCCTCCATCGACTACTTGGGCTGCAGGATTTCTTCCGAGGGGTTAAAAATGGATGCTGCTAAGATTGAAGGAGTCCTCCAATGGCCTGCCCCCACCAATCGGAAAGAACTCCAGTCTTTCCTAGGGTTTGCTAATTTCTACTCAGCGACTTTATACCCCAATTAAGCTAGACAGACTCTCCCCACTCACAGACCTCTTACGCACTAAAGGTAAAAAAAGACACACAGGCTGCCAAGCCCGACTACTTTCTTAGTCCTAAGGAGATATCAGACAGCCTTTCAACAGTTAAAAATCAGCTTTTACTACCAGACCTATCCTAAAACACCCTGACCCGGAATCTTCCTTTTGTGGTTCGCGTGGATGCCTGGGACAAAGCGCTTGGGTGCAGCCATGTTGCAGAGAAATAAAGATGATAGGCTTGTTCCGGTGTGCTTATTTATCAAAAAAAATTCTCCGGTGCTGAGCTCCAGCTGGACTGTAGGGGATAAAGAGACTACTGACCATCAAAGTGGCGCTCTCGCCAAGCCACACTGGCTGGAGGGGGCTAAACACCCCTTTCAAGTGTGGTCGGATCACAAGAACTTGGCATGCCCTTTCCACCCCCCCTCAAGATGTCCGCAAAACAACTCAGTTGGGCCGATTTCTTTTCTCGCTTCTCTTTTACCGTCCATTTTTTCCCCGGAAAAACCAATAAACTGGCTGATGCACTCTCGCGCCTCCCCGGGGAGGGGGGTGGAGCTGCCTTACGGGATATCCCGCGCACTGTTCTCTCCCCCTCCCAATTGGGGCTGGCTGTCACTCGATCTCAGACGTCCACTCCTCCTTCTCCGCCCATTCCCAGCCTGGTCTCTCCTTTCCTACGGGAACTCGAGGAGGCGGAACTTCGAGAGAGATGAGAAGTCCGTTCCCATGAGAAACCGGGAGGGGGGAGGGGACGGACAGTATTATAACCTGTGCTTCTGGCGGGAGACTTTATTCCTGCCACGTCGTGTACGTGAGCTTTCTAGGATGTCTGAATAAATGGTCTTTTACTCCAAAAAAGCCTTTTATTTCTGCTTCTATGGAATTCCTTACAAGTTTACTCTAAGCATTCCACCACATCATTCTCTACAATCCCAGATACAGAGAAATTATGAACAGCTATGTGTTCATGTCCCCTTCTCTTTCCTCTAAACTCCTTTGTTTACAATTTATAAATCACAAACAAGCAGTGAAAATATAGCTATTATTAAAACATCCTACATTGTGCAGAACTAGGGTTGCCTGCTCCAGACTGGGGGGGTGCAACATGAGTAGGGAGGCAGGCTGACCCCCCCACGTGACTCCCACGGGGGTGCCCGGGACATTTGTTTATGGATGTCCCCGTGGGAGCTACGCCACTGTCAGTATCTTTTTTTTTCAATTTCTTTCTACTTTCTCAATATTTCTTGAATTGTAATGGTTTGATATAATATATCCCTATGTTCAGAGGTGAACTCAGCATGTGTTCTTTTTACATACTCTCCATTCCATTTTCTGTTAAAACATCTTTTCTATATAATTTTAAAAAGCAAACTTTTCCTGTATTTCCTTTTTACATGCATAATTCAATCTCCCTTCTTCAGCCCTGTGATTGCTCTTCTTTCAGTTTCTTTCCTTAAATAATGTGCCAGATATCCTCCATATTTATTTGCATGTGCAAAATGTCTGTGTTTTAGAAATCAACTAGCCCAATCCTGAAAGGGGTTGACACATGGTGGCCAGGTATGGCACAGTCTCACCACCTCCACAGAGGTTTGTGGCACCACACCCAGAAAGAACAGAGGCTATTTTCCCCAATCTAAGACCTTATGAGACCCAATGGGCTGCACCACCCTTCTTGCTGTTGTAAGCACATGCCAGCAAAATGGAGCATTCCCAGGCTGAAAGGACTCAGAAAGCTGAAAAGTCACCTCAGCACCAGGAATGCCCCCATCAGTGTCATCACTGCACTGGAGGACTCCTGCGCTGGAGGAGAACTGGTGCTATAGCTGCCTCAGTGCTGAGCCATTGTGTAGCTGCATGGCTCCCTGGATATGACCTATGCATGAGCATGAGGTGGCATCTATGCCAGTGCAGGGGTCACACTGCTTCCAGAAATCTTATTCCATTCCCACTCAGGGGCGCACTATTTCTCCTGTATTACTTTAGTTTGTTTTTATTATGTTGTCTGCTACACCAAGAATAATTATTTGACTGAAAACTAAGATATAATTTTGTTATTGTTCTCTCTAACAGACTTCTATACTGGATTTCTTGTCAAACCATCATAATATTTAGATTTTTTCCCACGTGAGTCTAGCTGTAAACTCACAATATTGACTACAATAATGACTCCTACAATACTTTCAATTGACAGTGACAAATATTGTTTGTAAATAATTGGAAAATTAAAATAATCTTAACTGAATAATTTAAGGCCCTACGATCATAAAGAAGCAGATGAATTTTTTCAAATAGGACAGCTTACTCAGAGGAACTCTACGGGGGTGGAGCGGTTAATAAATCCAAATAATAAATAAATAAATAAAGTGTGTGACATGCAAAACAGAGATAAACATTGTATATGTAGTCAGTAGCTGATTTGCAACAATATGTAATTAGCACATTGATCTGTGCACTTAATTAGTGATATGCCAAATGGTTATTGAGCTTTTTGATCCCAGCCATTGTTTAGAAATTAAGTAAAAATTTTGATTGTCAATCCTTGCTATTCATTTCACACACTAAGCAGTTACACCCTTCAAAATCAGTCTACGTCAGTGAACTCAAAATTGTCTAAATTTCTTTGGGCTATTCATAGTCCTGCTAATATGGCCAGAAGAAAATCCTACAATATCTGGTTTTTTAAATAGATGACAAGCTTGCCTTGCAAAGTGGTTGACACAATTCTAGTCTCACAGAAACAGTTATACTGATGTCAGAATGAAAAGTAAATGCAGTTGTTTTAGAGACTTTTTGGATCAAGATGATGGCCAAAGAGATAGTCTGAACCAAGTAATATGTTCTCATTATTGTATCAGTTGTGAGATGTCAGAGATCAATGCAAAATGCTTGAACTCTGAGCTTCATGCAACTTCAAGGTGGCAGGATGGTGGAAATTTCCTGGTGTCCTACAGGAAAGCCTTACTTTCAAAGTAAATAGAAATCTAGGTCTATTGAGCTGTTGCTGTTAAAAATGACTCAAAACTAATGTCACAGATTCTTAGTGAAGCAATACCTTCCAAACAGCTCAATTTGACACTGACAGGGAATAAATTTAATAGTTTGAGGCAGATTAAAGGACATCTAACAGGTTTCTGTGAAATTGTACAGCTTTCAAGTTTCTTCACATTTTATTTTGGTAATTGAAAACATAAAATTGCTTTATATTACTGAGCTCTTTAAGCTGAGTATTTCACTAAAGTCTTAAGAGCTTTGGAACTACAATAATTTATATTGGTATAATAAGCAAAGTAGAAGTGAGTTCTATAATTGTATAATTGCTTTAGGACTGCAGACTGGTCTTTATCATTGCTTGAAAATAAAAGGTGTGCAAGATATGGAGATAATGAAATATTTGGCAAAAATTAACCTCCAATGTATGCTCATCAGTCCTCAGATAACTGTTTTTTTATCAGTGCCTTTTCCAATGCATTAGCCTTTCACCATCTTTTCAAATTCAGCAGGCTGATAATTATACTAATTCTGTTTAAATCACTTCAAAGGACTTCAAAGAAAACAAAATCAGATTTTTTAAAAAAGTCATTTTCAAAACCACAAACATTTTTTCCACATGTACTATTTACAGAGAACCATTATATTTCAGCAAAAGTCATTTTTATATTTTGTTTTGCTAAAATAGGAGATGATGTCTAGAGTACTAAAGGGCAGTGTTTTCCTTTAAATTTAGGCCCTTTCCACACTGGCCTAATACAGCGCCCTGGGGACAGCAAAAACACCATCCCCAGGGAGCTGTTTGCATGGGGGGGGGGCATCTGCTTTGCAGCCGCGCCGCACTTGCGCCTCCCGAGCGGCACGAAGCTGCTGTTTTCCCACCTCGCTTCCCCAGCGAGATTTTCGGAAAATGGCAGCTTCCAGCTGCTGCCGTGCGAACAGCATCCCTGGAAGGCGCCATCCCTCCCCCCTGTGCCTGAGTGACCTACCTGCTCTGCGACTGTCCGGCACGTCGCCGAGGCCTGGGGACATGCCCCCCCTGCCCTGCGACTCCCCCCTGCCCTGCGACTCCGGAGCGGTCGCACAGGGCAGGGGGGCATGTCCCCTGGCCTCGGCGACACACCAGACAGTCGCAGAGCAGGTAGGTCGATCGGACGGCGCAGTGAGGCGCCGTCGTCCCAGTAGTTTCTGGGACCGTTCGTGCATCATGTAAGCCGACCCAACCGCACTGTGGCCGTGCAGAAATAGCCTTAGATTTGAACCATTGCACAGAGTTAGCAGAAATTTGTTTGAGCAATGCTGCATTGATGCCAGGATTCACTGAAGCCCTGTCATGGCCAGAGTAACTGACATAACCTCTTGCACCAGAGGGGAGGTCAGGCCAGGGAGTGTGGTGTCCATTAGTCTGTACTGTAAGCTGCTCCAAGCCAAGACTTCTACCCAAAACCAACAGAGAATTATGTCATTTTAAAAAACCCAGAGCACAGTCCATATGTTTCCATGTGGCTTGGGGAAAAGCCCCCACCAACACCCACACCCTCTGGACCTAAGACCCACAGAAGGCATATGAGTGTCACACCTAAAATCAAATGGGTCCAGGCTGAGTGACATCACTAGTGATCTATATAAATCACAGTCCATAATCTGCTAGGCCAGATGCTGAGTCATATGGTTTGTAACCAGCCTGACCTGTGGTGGCATGGAGGGGGAGATAATGGCCATACCAGTCCTGTGTTGTATATGTTATGTGTGTTATTCCTTTGTTCCATGAAAAAGCCCCTAAGGTTTCCTCCCTCAGAGAGATTTTTAAATTGATTTTGTGCTATGTTTTTGTGTTTACTCATTTAGTTTTAAAGCTTTTCTTTTTCTTAACCCTTAATGGATAGAAAGTGACCACTATAAGAAAACACACTACTTTCTTTGAATTCTTTCAAAATGTCATTTATGCAATTTTTTTCTCTTTCTGATGATTAGTATTTAGCTCATTAATTAAGCATGAGTCTGTGACGCTTTGCTCTTAGCTCAGTTCCAAACCGGCTAAGTGCAAGATGTCTCTTAAGGCATCTGTGAAGATATCCAAAGCTAGTCAGATCTCCCTACCAGCACCTCTTGCCAACGATTGCGCTTCCATCCCAGGCTGAGCCGATCACCCACTAATGACATCTGTTTTATGACTGGTACAGGCTCCAAGTGCTTACATTTCCATAAAACCTCCGTAGGTTCATTTTTTTTTTCAATTTTAAAATGAGTTTATTTCACACAAACCTCCGGAGGTTCTCAATACAGCCTCCACCCGAGACTCAGGAAGCTCGCTCTGCTCCTGCCTGTCCTTCGCAAAACTGCTGCTTCAACCAGCACTTGCTTCAACCAGCACTTCATTCAGTCACACTTGGAAAAAGCCAGTTCTATTTTGTTTATTTCTTAATCTATTTGTTTTATTTCTTAAACTTACTATGACTTACTATGAATTTCTTAATCTTGTTTATTTCTTAATCTTACTATGACTCACCCTTCGTGTGACTACTTTTATGTTAACACCCATTAAGAGTCATTACCTGTTTATTCTCCAACAGCCGGCAAAACCTATCAAGATAATAAGTCAGTCATCAGGTCAATGGTCTGATACTCAAGATCATTACTTAACCTGGAACACCAGGAAATGACTTCCCTCTATTGAAAATACCCCTTAACAATGACAAAGATGAATTCCAGTTTTCTCCCTTCAGCAGCAACACATTGCCCAATCACATAGATCCAGCCCAATGGTCACAGCATAGATGACATAACATGGAGCAATGGCCAGTGACAAAAATGCCACAGTCCATGCCTCCTTTCAGGGCTACTGCTGCACCTGGGCAGGCATGGCAGATGACCTTGTGGCAGATGGTGGCACAAAAACACCTTGAAACTCACCCACCACCAAGGCCAGCAGCAACAGAGCCTGGGGTGCCCAATCCAATTATCACTCATGTATATATTCATGTATCCAAAGATAACCTCATTTTGTTGCTTCTTCATGGATCTGCTCATCACATAGTTTGTCAACTTTCAGGTATCCTGACTGTCCCTTGGAAGTATAGTTACCTTCCCATACAACAGAAACCACCTGCTGTTGCCAGACTGACCTATGGTAAATTGGGGGAATTCTGTTTTAAAGACAGCTGTGTCTCTACACATCTCTGCCAACCCATGGGGTGCCTAATAATGCAGTTCCAAGATGGGGACCCTATTCTTTGCATTGACTCAGTGTACCAACAAGGACATCCACCTTTGCCTTGCATAATACTTTTTCAGTAGGACTTTCTCCTGACATTTTGCCGCATCTGTGGCTGACATCTTCAGAGGATCCTGAAGATGCCAGCCACAGATGCAAGCAAAACATCAGTAGAAAATACTATTGGAACACGGCCAAACAACCAGGAAAACCCACAACATCCTAGTGACTCCTGCCATAAGAGTCTTTAACAATACATTGGACAAGTTAATTTGTTTGCCTGCCCAGTGTTGCCTTAACCCAATGCTTCTTCCTCTGACTAATACCTTTAATGACTGCTTCATTTGCATTGTCATTGTTATTTAGCTGTAATTTCATCAGCTACCTTCCCCCTTTCAGGCACTCCTAAGTTTGGAACATCAAATTGCTGTCTTAACTAATTAGATTACTGATCCAACCATTAAGATTGATGTTGCCTCTTGTCTTTCTCTAGAAAGACAGGACTTCTCTTTGTCCTGGGAAATGAAGTGTCACCCTGCATAATCCTAAGGTTCCCCTTTTCCCTATAAGAAGCCCCCTAGCCCAGTAATCCTTGTTCCATATACCTGGGCCCCTCTCTGTTTGTGATATTGTTCCACAACACATCATTCTTCCAGAGCTTATGTCTTGATCAGTCCCTGTTTGATCCTGCCATTCTTCATCTCCTGCCTGGGTCACTTCGTTCTGTTCATCAGAGCATTCCACTCCAAGTTCAGGTGCCTATAATCCTTACTTCTCCAATTCCCTCACCTATTCACTCAAAACTGCTTATATCCTAGGGCTGTGTGTGTGTTCTGCTGTTTTGATTGCTGTGTGTTTAGGTATCCCCGTTATCTCTTAATAAATTGAACTTCATTCTCCTGTGGAGTTTGTTGCAAAAGCTGATTTCCACAGAACATAGAAAAACAAGCTTGCCTGCTTTTTTGTTAAGCCAAGAGTCTGCTCTTCCTCACTCTAAATGGGAGAGACTTCCATTACTTGGGTAACACTACCATACAGAGGGTGTCCAGCCTTGAGCTTTAATGCTCCAATCGTTCCAGCCCTTCTGCAGCATCCCAAGCTGCAACCCCAGAACACCCCAGTCTCATCTTAGGATTCTGTGGGTAATCAAGCTTTAATTGCTAAATATGCATCCTCATTACCATTATACTACTGGTTCTATTTTCTCACTGGGTGTGATATATCTGGTGACCCACATGCTTTCCGGTAGCTGCCATCTAAAACCATTAATGGCAGTGGCAAGCTATTTGTACCATATTGCACTTTTATTCTGTATTTTTCACTCATTGCTGCTTTAGCACATTGAACTGATTATTCTGAGATCTTCTGTCAGTAAAATAAAAACACTTTTTGTTCAAGATTTTCTCCCCCCATTTCTCCAAGTGCTGTTCTGATTGAGCACCTCTATATACATAAGCAATACTGTTCTAAGTGTTAAGTGCTGAAAATCATGTGTCTAGTCTATGTAGACACAGGGACACCTCTGTGTATTATTCCTCTGACATATATGACTGATTTGGGTGACAGATTGATGTGTTATAGCTGATTGCATCAGGAGTTTAAAAATAAGTGAGGAAAAACATTATTGCTGGCATTTAGTGAAAAAGCAAGACTCAACTGTTCACTCAAAAGTAGGATGAACTCTTGATTTATTCAGTCCAGTTACTTGGGATGGGAAAGTTCACTCTATTATTCTCTGCACCAGACAATAAAATTAAGAGAAAATAGCTCTAAACCATTTTGACATGTAAACATAATCTTAAATGCTTTGAAGTGGGACAATTGCACAAATACTTCTGAATTTTCAAGCCAAACTGACTGTTTCAGTTTCTAGCTAAAGTTTGTCAGTTAAAAGAAGGCATTGGGGTCAGCTGAGCAAGAAATTGGGTTATTAACTAGATTGCAGAGGCATTGTTGCTAGACTACCATTTAACTTTGTCTTCAAAATGATGTCTTATGTTTTATACTGAAAGTTCTTAGACCAATACGATGAGAGCCAATTGCAGCTTATAGAACATAATTTCAGATTTCAGTCATCCTATACTTTGCTACAGTATAGTCTTTTGAAGACAACAATGGTCCATTCCACACAGCACAATAAAGACATCTGAGGACATCTTTATTGTGCTGTGCGGAATGGAGCACTGTTTCCTTCATAAAACTGTGGGATGTCTTAAAAAGAGGCAACTGCCTCTTTTCACTCCACACACCCAAAATAAGACATCTGGGGGACATCTTAAAAAGAGGCAGCTTCTAGGTGCTTTCCAGACAACAAAGGCATCAGAGAGGGAAAGAGGCCTCACCTGACCATTTTGCTCTGGTCAGTTTCACCCTCAGTTCACCCTCAACATTTTGTGTGCAGCTGAAAGGATTCTCCTTGCCACCATTTGCTAAAGATTGTCTCAGGACCTTTGCTCTGCAGGCTCCAATCCTAGGTGCCTTTTCAGCCCAAAAAGTGTATAGCTTTATTCAGCTGGTCCTGCCAATTCTGGCACTATATAGTTTTCTTCTGCACAATCAAATTCGTGGGATTTTGTCATAAGAAAGAATTTCAAGCAATGAACCCATAACTCAGAAACACCAATGTGTCCATCAAATCTCCCACACACACATACTTCAGGTTCTTATACTTTCTAAAGTGTGTTGCGAATATCAGGGCATTCAAGGGTGTTTCTTGGTGCTGCTTGGTCACAATGGCTCGGCTCTTATGAATGGTTTTTGTGTGTTCTTCATAGCCTCTGCTATGAACTTCATGTTTTACTAAAGCATCCATTTACTTAAGGGCCCACTGAAAACAACTAATTTCATACAAATGGAGTATTAATCAGAAAAGGCAGCACAGTCTTCACTGGAGCCTTTCTACAGTATGTGGGTTTTGTTCATAAGATCCAACATAACTTTACTTGTAGCTGGAGAGAAAAATCATGTACTTTATCAGCAATGGCAGACATAACAGGAAAGAGAAAAGAAAACATCTCTGTATGAAACTCCTCAAGGTGACATTTCTGGCCCTTTAGGCTTGCTACTCAGTTCAATAATTACTTTATTATTTATATTTTATAGCCATTATAGAAAATACCCAGAATGCAATTGGCATTGATACAAAAAAAATGTCATTTAACATATAATGGTCAAACTTTGGAAACTTGTGGATAATAATACTTTGATTTGTATAGTGTTCAAAACAGTGTATAAAAACATCAGAGGAAGACTACAATGCTTTTGCTGTAGACATTAAACAAGCTCCTATGCTCCTATGTTCTATTATAACTGCTTTTACAAGCCTGGATATAGGTTGTTCCATTTTTGTGTACTTTTGTAAATGGTTCCAACAGAGTAGCATCCCACACTTATAACCTTTCAGAAGCCGTGGTAAACTGTGCCAATTAAAGAATGACAAGTTATGGATGACCTTCACACAGCGACACAGAAAAGTATTATACTTTCTAAGTTAAGAAATAAACTAACTGTCTTTCTTTCTACAGAGTATGATTTACATGAGAACTAAAATTCTTGTAAGAACTATTTTCTTGTTAGTATCTGAGGCTAAAGTATGAACAATCTAAATGTAGAAGTGATAGCATGACTGTTCTTCAAGACCTTGCATAATTAATTCTTCATTCCACTGTTTGATACAATTGAATTCAAGTTCATAAGAAATTCACAATCAAAGCAGAAAAGCATTCACAAGAAAACTGACTGTACAAAATCAAAGGGATATGTTCCAGAATCTGATACTTCACTCATACATGGAATTCTAGGATTAGAAGAAATCCAGTGGATCTACATTCAAACTTGTTTTCCTTTCATGGGTGTGGCAAGAACAAGCCTCTCCCTGGCAACCTTTAGCACTGCAGCTCATAGTCAGCTCAGCAACAGCTGTCTGTCCACTAGTTCTGTTTGTCAGGCACATGCCACATTCTCCAATCATATTTTATCTGTGTACACTGCAAGGAAGTGGTTAACAGTGCTCTTCATGGTTCACAAATTCCCCTTGCTACACCATTAATCAGCCCCACAAGCAGTTGACTACTGTTTTTAAGCCATGTCATAAGGGGATCCTTAGCTTGACTAACTGCTGCCCCACAATTTCCTAGCTGATGTTAATTAACTTACCTTGCTTTTCCTGAGCAGGCTTCTCAGAGCTGTTGGTGCACCCTTTTGCTTCCAGCTTTGCCTCAGGGCTTTCATCACAAGGTGACTCATTGAGTTCTCTCTACAATCTGTCCCTGTCACAGTGGGATTTATATGTTATAAATATGTGTTCCTTAAGTAGGTATCTGTGAGACATATACCGTCTGCATCTCAACTTGCTTACCAAATGTTTGGCTCATTCCGCACATGCAGAATAATGCACTTTGAAACTGCTTTCAGTGCTCTTTGAAGCTGTGCGGAATGGCAAAATCCACATGCAAACAGTTGTGAAAGTGGTTTGAAAACGCATTATTTTGCGTGTGCGGAAGGGGCCTTTGCTTCTTTTCTTTAAAGTATCATTGCATTCTTATACCTTTCCCTCCTGCTACCGAAAAACAGACAGGGTTTGTTCATCCTGTGCTCCTCTGTACAGATGTATGTGGGACTGTGCAGAGGTCCCAAAGATAAACTATTACTGTAGCTGATCATATTTCATTATGATTAAGGAAGCATCTCATCTATGGTGTAGCCGCATGGTGTAGCCAGTGTGCTATAGTAGTTAAAAGCAGGTGGACTCTAATCTAGAGAACCTGGTTTGATTCTCCACTCCTCCACATAAGCTGTGGACTCTAATAGGGTGAACAAGGTTTGTTTTCCTACTCTTTACAAATGAATACTAAGGGGTGACCTGGGGCCTGTCACCATTCTCTTCATGGTCTGTCAGCCCTCTTACCTCACAAAGTATCTGTTGTAGAGAGGAGAAGGTGATTGTAAGATACTTTGAAAATCCTTATGGTTGAGAAAAGTGGGGTATAAATCTAGACTCTTCTTCTTCTTCTTCCAGAACTGGTGGCCACCATCAACAAGACAAATGAACAAGGCAAATGATGACTCACAGTAAAGGATTAGGAAGGCCCAGCACAACCTCAGTTAGATAAAACTGCCCAACATTTTTTAAAGAACTCCATTGAAGGAGAATCTCCTTGTTCTGTAAATGATACCCTCTTGCTTTTAAAAAAGTATCTATTCTGTTCTCTTTAAGGAGATGGTAGTAAGCACTGTTTCATTAAACTTAGAAATCTGACAGATCATGAAATTAAATCACATGTCTCCATATTCTAATTTCTTTATTGTTATTATTAATCTGTAACAATCAGTCTACTTTCAATGTAAGAAAAAAGTATATTGAAGTATGTAGAGCTTTGTTCAGCAAAAGCTTTGCAAAAATATATTTAAAAAGAGCTTATATACCGGCTTAATCTAAGCCAGAGTACTGTCATGAAATCTGACCTGATAGTCAGCTCCTCTTTAGTAGTTATATCTCACTTAAGGAACGTTACTGAAATCAGAATGCTGACAGCTAAATCTTCTAAAATAAGAAAAGATGTTTAAGACTTCAAGCGGAAATCCTAACAGTGCAAAGCGATAACACATACAAAACAAGACTTAACCCACAGGAAAAAATGATATTCAGAATATGGCTTTTTTAAAAAAATCTAAATAATAGGTTCAATAAGCCATTGACCAACAATTAAAGGACCCAAATAAGTACAAATCTAGTATTCACGCTTTATGTACATTTTAACTTATCTTTTCACTACTGATCTAAGGGTGGCATACATCATTGTGTTATCCTCCAATTTATCCTTACAGTGAATGATCAAGAGGTGAAAAGGCTGTTAGAGGAGCTGTTGCTCAGTGCAAGAACACTACATTTGCATGCTGAAGATTGTACATTCAGAATCTTATAGCCATTGATATAAAAGACCTCTGTGTGAGACCCCAGTGAACTGTTTCCAGTATGAATACACAGTCTGATCTTGGCAGACCAAATGGTCTGACACAGTACAATGCAGGTGTATGTGTTCAGAGAATGACTGGCCCATGGTTATACAGGATGATTCACAACCCAAGAGGATCTTTCTGATTTCAGCCCAGCAGTAAAACTTAAGCAAGCAAGCCTTTATTGGCATAGTCAACAGTACAACAATAGTAAAAAAAAACTAATTAAAAACATATACAGTACAGGAAAAATGTTAAGTGGAGGGAAATCTACTAGCATTTAGTGGAGGGAAGATCTACTGGCATTTAGTAATTTCCAGGAGAAAGTCTGCCACTATCATACAGAGAAAAGGATCAGGATTGTCCAGCAAGTAGTGTAATCTAAATAAATTGGGGAGATCGGGTAAACGTAAAGGAGTAAGATTCACATACTTGGATCTGATTTCCTTGAATCTGAAACAGTGTAGTAATTGGTGGGCCAGAGGCATCATTACACGGGCATAATCTTTTAGCCTTTTCTTGCTTGTTAAATCTGGTTAAATCTCACATTGAAAAATTTGAGGGCAGGAGGGATAAAGGAATGGCCAAAGCTGTAGGAGAAATGTAGTAATGCTGACATACTGTTAGATGTAGCAAGGAGAGCGGCCTTCCTATGGGTTGCCCATGAAAGGTTATAGGAGAATGAAAGGCCGAGGTATTTTTAGCACTTAACCTGTTATATTTGGGTGAAATTCATTGCCCATGTGAGCTTCTTAAAACACCTAGAGAAGACCAAAACCTTGGATTTTTCATAATTAATTGTTAGTCTGTTGGATTCACAGTAATCCACACAGCACTTAATTAAGTGTCTGAGGCCAGCTCTGGATCGAGAGAAAAGGACAGCATCATCTGCATAGAGCAGAATTGATACATGGGATGTATCCAGTTTTGGGGCATGGCTGTTCACTGCTGAGAGAGCAGAGGGGAGGTCACTTAAAAAAAGAGGGCCAGGACGCAGCCCTGTTTGACTCCTTTGGAAATTGAAATACTGTCTGTCAAAAGGCCTTTGTGGGAACACTTGATCCAGCAACTGGTATTTGTGTGCAGTTGCCTAATTAAGAACAGGAGTCTGGCATCAATGTTGAGGGCAGCCAGTTTGCCCAGAGAAGTACTCTCGGCACAGAGTCAAACGCAGCCTTTAAATCAATAAAGGCAGCATAGAGTTTGTTATCTGCATTGATTGAATATTTACTGGCTAGGTGTAATAGCACCAAGGCATGGTCCAGAGAAGATTTCCCCTTACGAAAGCCTATTTGTTCAGCCCCCACTGCACCAGAATGGGAAAGCCACAATTGAAGTTTCTTCAGTAACAATTTAGCATAAATCTTCCCTATCACTGAGAGGAGGCTGATGGGGCGGAAGTTGGCGGGCTCTGAATGACTTCCTTTTTTATTAATGGGAAACACAGTCACAGACAGCCAAGTCTTGGGTATCATACCTGAGCTGTTTACTCAGGTAAAAGGAGTGGCCAGGATAGGGGCCCACCAGTCAGTATGAAATTTCAGAACCTCTGGAATTATAGAATCAGGGCCAGGGACTCTCCTTCCTTTGAGGTCCTCTAACAGCTCAACTTCTTCTTGAGATGAGACAGGAGGCCAACTTGGCAAATCTAAAGGGATAGGTGAAGGAGATCAATTGCTTAAAATATCATCACTAAAAAGTTTGCTAAAATAGTCATGCCAAATATCAGGAGTAATACAGGTAGGGGTAGGAGGCTTGCTTCGGTTAAAATTATTCAGGACAGCCCAGAGTAGCTTGGAATTGTTAGAAGTTACTGCAGAGTGGAGATGTTCCCATTGAATGATGAAATATTCCATTTGTTCTTCCTGATTAACTGGCGAAAGTTGTTTCTACAATTTATTAGTAGGACGAGGAGATCCTAGTCTCCTGAAGCCCAAAAATTCTGATATAAGGAGCGAATTTGGCTATTGTGCTCCATACACTTTCTATCAAACCAAGGTGTTCTCTTTCTGTTTTTGCTGGGTTTCCCCACAGTGGATGTCAAAAGACCAGCCACAATTTGTTTAAACAAATTGCAGCAGTAAAACTGCTACTTTACACTAAGCTGATTCTGAGATATTTCACATAAGAATACATGAAGTTGCCTTTTACCAAAATCAGATATAGTTACATCTAATCCAGCACTAACTGTTCTCATTGCTCTGGAAACATCTGACATTAAATGTAGAATGATGAACTGAGCTTAAGTCTTCAGCATACAAACTCTGTGCTGCACCACTGAGAAACAATTCCTCTAGGAACTGGGTAAGCATGTAGAAACAAATAGAAAATATGCATGATAAACTATCCTTCCTTGTATCATTTACTCTCCATTTGAGGGACCACATCTCCCCATATTCAGTGGTGGGATTCAGCAGGTTCACACCTCTTCAGCAGAACCAGTTGTTAAAATGGTGCTTGTAAACAGCCAGTTGTTAAATTATTTGAATCCCACCACCGAAATCAGTTGTTAAATTATTTGAATCCCACCACTGCCCATGTTGCCCCGCCAGGTCCCTCCATTCCTTGGAGGACACCCTGCTAGAGGTCCCTGGTCCTAAATACATCTGGCTGGCCCCCATTTGGTGGAACAAGCTTCCTAAGGAAGTTAGGGCCCTGGGAGACTTACAATGTATTCGCAGGGCCTGCAAAACAGCTCTGTTCACCCAAGCATTTACATCTGGCCAGGGGGGTGATTATGTGTATTCCATCCATTACTCAGCCTCTCACAAGTGCAGCAGGAGGGGGGTGGGTTTGTCACTATCAGTTTTTCTCTGAGTTGCTTCATTTATTGTTTACTGAGTTGTTTTGAATGGGTTGGATCGTGATCATGTTTGTTGGTGCTGATCGTTGTTTATCTCCCTGAGCCCTTCAGGGGAGAGCAGGTTACAAATTTAAAGAAATAAATTTGAATGAATAAATAAATATAAAATACAATGTATCCAAATTAATTGCTTTTAAATTTCACTGATTAAATTTCTCTGACTGAAATCCTTAATTTTGGCTGGATCACCCCATGCTTTAAAATTTGTTCCAAGTGTACATTTTAAAAATGTTTTGTACATAGTGAAGGTTTATTTACTTATCTGCAAATATTCCACTTGTTCTTTCTGAAAGGAACACAGTTCTTCTGCAATAACATTTCAAGATTGTTTTTCTCCTGCCCAGGAAATTAACTTAATCCATTTTCTAGTACCACAGCTTCAATTGTTCTTTGTTTCAGCCTAGAGCAAAACTGCAGATTCAAACATTAAAATAATGTCCTTTTTGCAATTAGGGATATGCTGAGCATTTGAGACCAAAAGCAGCTTGTCTTTTTCACTGCTTTGTACCAAGATAATTGAAAACAAACTGCCTTCATGGAGACAGAGGGTAGAATCCACAATATCCAAGAATGCAAATGATTACCATTTAAAATACCAGAGAGAATTGGATTGGATGTTACTCTGAAATATCTGGAAGTTAATGAGTCACATCACTTTGAGTTAGTCACATTGCTTTGATTGACCCAGCACAATGTAACCTATTTACAACCAGCTAGACAATGTAAACAAATGTATTTTACACAAAACCAAATGTAAGGGGGAAGTCCTTTTGTACAGCTGAGTTGCAAATCAAAGCCTCAAGACACCTAAATAATTGAAATGTGATAAAAGACTTGCATTGCTGAACAGTGAGTGACAGTGAATGTTTCCTGTTTGATAAGTCTCCATATGGTTTCCTTGAACAAGTAATTACTCTACTTTTGCTATCTATGATTTATTTAAAAGCTATTGTACAAGATTATCTGTAGAAAACAGAAATGACTCAGTAGCTGCAAGAAGGCTGATTATCTAAGTCCATTGATCTGACAAAAGACAGGCTAGTGGTCACAGTGAAGTGGCAGAAGTATTTGAAGAGCTGAACAGAGCAGTCATTTCATGCTTTCCAAATTTAAAGTTACCACTGATTCTGTTTCCATCTACTGCCATGTATTCAATATGCTTTTTTTACAAAACAATAAGTGGACAAATAAACATGGAGCATGTACAACATCCATCAAGCTTTTAAATCTTGAGCTGGAAGTCATAATATCGTTTGACAGTGATCTGGAGACAGTTGTCACTAAAGGCATCATAAATTCTTATGAACATATGGAGTGGCTGCTGGACCATGTATTGCCTTTCACATGGTATAGTGACCTCAAAGGGATTTGCATTTCCTCTTTTACTCACCACTTTCTGTCATGTCATATAAATGTCATGTAAAAAAAACCCCAGATGTGTAGGATTTGAGGGTGACTCTGTATGACAACTGTCACAACAGTTTTTGGAGGAAAATCTATCCTTTTTAAACAAGAAGGGAAATGTAGAGTGTTTTAGTCAGACAGGACTGAGCCACATCAATGCCACATTAGGTGCACATTGACTTGTAATCTCATAATTTTGGCAGTTGCTGATACAAGTATACTTTTTCTTTTCAGTTTTAAGTCATGCAGAATGTAATTTTGACTCAGCTTGAACATTCAATTATGCAATCCTGGGTTGTCAGGGCAATCAAGAATGCCATAGGGCTTGTGGAGACAGCTTTTCTCTGTGCTCCTCATTACTTTGCCCAAACATCAAATGCAAACAAATCACACAGTGGCCCACAGGGTGACAAAGGCCTTCAGAATTTTTGTCCTGCTTTTCCATCTTAGCACCCCACTATGGAACATTCCCATGCATGTAAATGTAACTCTACTAAAATGGGCAGGGGGTTACTCTGGAGGAGGTTCCTATAAATTTTCCAAAGTTGACTGATACTTATACACAGCTTTCAATATTTAAAATTTAATTGAGGATCCTGGGATTTAATATATACTTTTGCTGATAAAAAAGATAAAATAAAATTCCCCCAACCTACCATGTAGCACCACACCATTTAAAATTAACAGATCTAAACTAAGCTGTAATTGTGCCAAACTGTAGCCAGGATAATTTAATACCTAATCTTTAGAATTTCTTGGTGGGAAAAATCTGTTCTCCTTTAATTCTGTTAATAATTCTGTTTTCCATCTCAAGATCATTTGGACCAAGTCTAGTATTTAGGTCCACCCAAATGAGAACATGGTTATTATTACTTTAAATGAGGAATTCATGAAAATAGTGTTCAATTTTTTTTGAAAGTTGGGTCTTGGATTTTACAGGAGGCATGTAAACAATGTAATTTTTACGAAACTTTGACACTAAAGAAATACCAAAGGTCAGCTGGCCACATTGATCTATGGTGAAAATTCAGACTTTCAAAGATGATGAAATTAAAATAGCAAGACTGCTATTTGGACAGTTTTTGCTTTTGGAATAGATATTTGGAATATTTGAAAAATATGTGGTAAAACCACTTAGGTCAATGTTCTCTAAGCCCAAATTTCCTGGAACAATATAATTTTAATGGCAGTGATGTATTGCAGAGATAGTCCCTCTTTTGTTAGCCCAGCCAGCAATTCTCCAGGGTATTATTTTTAGCAGGTCATTTGCCATAGTGTGGTGGAGTTAGTCTGCCAAGCTAATCATAGAATCATAGAGTTGGAAGAGACCCCAAGGGCAATCAAGTCCAACCCCATGCAATGCAGGAACACATAATCAAAGTACCCCTGACAAATGGCCACCCAGTCTCTGTTTAAAAACCTACAAAGAAGGAGACTACACCATACTCTGAGGTAGTGCATTCCTCTGTTGAACAGCCCTTACTGTTAAGAAGTTTTTTCCTAATGTTTAGGTGGAATCTCTTTTCTTTCAGCTTGAACCCATTGCTCCCGGTCCTAGTCTCGAAAGCCGCAGAAAACAAGTTTGCTCCCTCAGCAACATGACATCCCTTCAAATATCTAAACATGGCTATCATGTCACCTCTTAACCTTCTCTTCACCAAACTAAATGTACCCAGCTCCCTAAGTCTTTTCTTGTAGGGCATGGATTCCAGACCTTTTACTATTTTGGTTGCCCTCCTCTGGATCTGTTCCAACTTATCAATACCCTTCTTTAATTGTGGTGCCCAGAACAATATTCCAGGTGATGTCTAACAAATGCAGAACAGAGAGGTACAATTACATCCCTCAATCTAGACACTATACTCCTATTGATACAGCCCAGAATTGCATTGGCTTTCTTGGCCCTCCACATCACACTGCTGACTCACATTCAGTTTGTGGCCTATTAAAACTCCCAGATCTCTTTCACATGTAGTGTTGTCAAGCCAGGTGTCACCCATCCTATGGCTGTGCATTTCATTTTTTTTTCTGCCTAAGTGCAGTATTTTACATGTATCTCTGTTGACATTCGTTTTGTTTTGGCCCAGCTCTCTCATCTGTCCAAGTCATTTTGAATTTTGACTCTGTCCTCTGTGGTATGAGCTACCCCTCCTATTTTGGTGTCATCTGCGAATTTGATTAGCATGCTCTCTATTCCATTATCCAAGTCATTGATAAAAAAATATCAATCAGGTCCAAATATTAATCAGGTCCAACAAAAAGCCCCTGGCTGCCTAAAAGCCCTCCATATGGCTAAATGGAGTTACACCACTCTTTTGGGTGGCATAAGTCCAAGGTTCTGGCCACCACATTCCCAGCCCTAAACCTTGGGTGGAAGATGATAACATTGACTCTACCCACAGAAATGCCTCAGTCCATTATCCCTGTGTTGGTATCCAACTGGACACCAGTGTTCCTCCTCAGCAACAACCATTTCTGGGTTTTGCCAAGTTTCAGTATTTTTGCCATCTTCACTAGTTGGGGTCCCCCTTATGCCATAGGAAGGGGCAAAGGCACTGGTGTAGCCCCACTCCACTGCCATCAGCCCATTCAAACACTCACAGGATTGGACCATTTACATCGTCCTGCCACCAGTGAGTTAGTTAAGATCCTGTGAAAGTTGGGTGTTTAAGATTTTACTTTCTATTCTCCCAAGGTACCAGGAACTCATCTTTCTCCCTTTTTTAATCACTTCTTGGCCATTAGCAACTTGGCCCCATTTGCAAGATGCAAAAGGTCTGTATGTAGTGTGTTATGTGAGAGTGAGAGATGGAAGGTTATGGGCAGTTCTTTTACTTCCACTTGTCCCTTTTTGTCTGTAACTATATTACACTTAAAAGGGGAAAAATACATATTTGAAGATTTCATAGCTTGATTAGTTTTGGAGAACAAATTGTGATACTCTGTACAGTTCCTGGTGTTTAGGTCAAATATTCATCTCCTAACTATATTTCTTAATAGTTTCTACAGTTCCAAATTTACTTTCCATAATGGAGACAGATTTATTTTTCTCAAGTAGCACCAGCTGTTATCACAGTTATCTTTTGGGTTTCTGCTTCTTTTTTCTCACACTAGTGAGATTAGACCCCATTTAATATGTTTATTCTATATTTAGCTCACGTTGGTTTGCTCAAGGTTCTCTATTTTTTTCTTTTTCTGTCTCCCCCCTCCCCACGGTGTGTGCATTTTCTCACTTTATAGTGCCATCTCTTCTTTGGCTCATATCTTCCCCCTGGCTCAGAATAACTAGACATTCACTTTTTTTTCCTATGGAGAAAATCTGTGTGGTAGAATGTCTAACTGGATGCTTTTCCTTAGCCTGTTCATTAGCTTCCAATTGAGGCAAATAAAATGCTGTAAAAAGGAAATGTTAGCCTAAAATAAACATCATGGCTTCTGAGGGTTTTTTAGTGTTTTGGAGGTGAGTTTCATCATCTGATCTGTGTTTCAAGCCCTGGACAGCAAGATGTTCATGGAAAATTCATGTATTCATTTGAATTCCAACTGGTTCTTTTTACACCATTTTAGCTTACAATAATTACCTGATAGTTACTATTATGTGATTTTGCATGTCTGTTTTGTTCATTCTCAGTTTTGCAGCCTCTAGCACAACAGCACGGTCATACTTGTGTCTTCTGGAACTTGAGAAGTCTGGAGGCAATGAAATTACATGAAAGGATTCATAATACATTGAAATTATTAGCATAGTTTTGAATATTTCTGCAGTCTTGAAAAAGGACACTAGAACAAGCCAATATGCTGTAAATTCTGAAATTGTGGTTTATCAGAAAGAATGTGTGGTATATCAGAAAGAATGGAATTCTGGTTTAATAGAACAAAAACCTGTATAGAGTTTTACTTCAGCAAGTGTCAATAATCAGTGATACACAGTGAACTTTCCATTTGATGAAATCAAAGGACAAATATTTCTATGTCTTGACAGCATGCTCTTGCTGCTATGCTTTACCTTTTGGTATTGAGCCACTATCTTCTGTACCCCCTGAGATTTGACATGGCTATTGTTAAAAGTCAGCACAGTGCTGCACAAAATGAACCATATTTACTGCTATATTACTTGATTTCTACAAGAAATATGATTTTGACATAAATATATTATTTCCACATGAAATATGAAAAACGGCCTAAGTTAATCAATATTTACTGAATACTTTCAAATATGCATTTTCCTACATTGTCGTTATATCCGTTGACTTCATGAAAGGCACACATAACTTGATTAGAAATAATGGCCATTTTCACACAGGTTACCTTTGCATTGAGCGTTCATTCCCTTCAGGTTTAATTCTTGGTTAGACCTTAAATTCTTGGTAGACCTTAAATTCCTCAGCACTATTACATAAGAAACAAAGCACATAGGGAACTGATTAACCACAATGAAAGATTTAGAACAAGTTTGGGCTAATTAAAAACAGTAAAGAACTGGTTTCATATAAACTCAAGGCAAGCATTTTCCCACAATAATTAAACAAAGGCATAGAAAAACAAATGAAATAAATTTGTTTTAATTGTACAAGAGCTAACTGCAAGGTCCACCACAGCCCAGGAGAACATGATCACTCCCATCTAAGATCCTACCACATCCACTCCACTAATCAGGTCATTATTATTAGTTAGGAGCAGATTTAAAATAGCTGTTCCCCTTGTTGCTTCTTCCACCTTCTGGACCATGAAATTGTCTGCAAGGCAAGTGAGTCGTGGGGTGAAAAGACAAAGGTTGTAAGGTCCTGCAGGTGGAAGAGCAGAGGATGCATCAGCTGGGGGAAATAGAAAGATCAGCAAGGCCAAAGAAGGTTATCTGGAGGTCTATGTCTCCCACTGCATAGAACTTGACATCTTTGAATATTCCCTCAGAAATCTTTAGCTCCCCCTTGTCTTGCTGGAGGCTTGCCTGACTGATAGCTGCTGCTTCTGCTTTACTAATGAGGAGCAACTCTCCGTTGAGCCCCTGGGTCTCTTCTCCCTTCTCTCCACCTCTTAGCAGCAGCCTAATCAGGGGAATGGGCTGTGCATGCTAAAGAATAAACCAACTCTGTTGGGCAATTGAGCCTCCCCCACCTTCTTGCAGCAGATCAATTGGAGGTACAGGGCATGCTTCTGCAAAATAAGCCATCTCTTCTGGGCATTTGACCCCCTTCCCACCTCTTAGTAGCACCTAATCATGGAAACTGGGTGCATACACTGCAGAATGAGCCATCTCTTGCAGGCCATTGGGTGTCTCCCAGTTCCTACCACCAAACCCTTTCTGCCTATCACCTGAGTCCCCTGCTTCCCTAGATCTGGCTCTGGGACAAGGCAATCCAAGAATTAAATTTCCACAGTAAATGTTATCAAAATTTGCAGTGATGCAGCCTAAGCCATCTATAACTGATGGCATGTCTGCATTCAGAGTAAAATATTGATATTTATTCAATACATTATAGAGTTTCTGTCATCGCTTACAATTATGCCATCATAAAAATATTCCCATTGTTAATAGTCACTGTTAACAATAGACTGTTTGATAGTCTCTCTTTATGTGATCTAATTTTACACTTCAAATGTTTACCATCAGGGTCTCTAAGATTGAAACATATTGAAGTTCATTATCTGTTAAACTGCAGATGAATACAATAATGCAAGCAAGGACAGATATTCGTGAATTAGTTCTGGTTTTGGTTGAGAATGGTAACAAGAAGTAAGAAGGGAAAGAAAAATATGTCTTTTTCTTCTTATATTTATCAGCACATTGAATTGGCTGGTTCCCAGAGAAAGAAATGAAGATAAATAAAACATTGGTAAATATGTGACACAGTGCACTAAAATAGATATATACTAACATTTGGAAAGTATAATCTAAATATTTTATCTTGGGGTTGATCAATCAGTGGTGAGTTTGTGTGTTTTAACTTCTCAGTCGCTATATAAATTCCAGTTTGTACTTTGATAGTTTTGGTTTTTTATGACATGATCCTATCTTCTGGAATTTGGATGTGTCATCAAGTGACAGCAGATTTATGGTGACTCCATAGGATTTTCAAGGCAAGAGATGAACAGAGGTGGCCTGCCTCTATGTTGCAACCCTAGACTTACTTGGTGGTCTGTCATCCAAGTACAAAATTGATTGACTAGCTTCTGAGATCTGAAGAGACTGGCCTAGCCTGGGTCATCTAGATCAAGGTGACACAGTCTCAGTACAGACTAATAATAATTGTGTGTGTATGTGTGTGTTCATGCATATATGCATATGTACGTGTGTGTGTGTCTTCATGGGGGATAAATCTATACATAGCTATTAGCAATGACAACTCAATGTGATCACTAATCTTCAGTCAGTAAATCATTTTGGTAGGCAATAACCAGACACAGATGTTGTCTTTATGTAAAGGCTCCTTGGGAAGATCTGGTAGTCACTGTGGGATACTGGATGATGGAAACAATGATATTTTGTCTGAATCAGCAGTTTTTATAGTATGTATGTATGTATGTATGTATGTATGTATGTATGTATGTATGCATGCATGCATGTATGCATGCATGCATGTATGCATGTATGCATGTATGCATGTATGCATGTATGTGGCCCAAGGTCACCTAGCAAAGTTTTCATGGAAGAGTGGAGATTCAAACCTGGGTCTCCCAAATCCCAGTCCAAAATTTTAACCATTCATTACAGTCTTGATTCCAACTATGGACATATCCTAATACTTTGGCTTGCACTTGCATGGGACATGGGAGCTGATGGTTACATCTCAAGAAATAAGTTAATTATACAAAGGCATATGAAGCTTTCTTCTACTTTTTGTTTAATTAAAAGCTGCCTCATGAGTCTGAAATCTTGAATAAGGAATAGCCCCAACCATATTTCTGTTTGGTTGTTGTGGGTTTTCCAGGCTGAGTGGTCCTAGTCTGGTAGATCTTGTTCCTAAGATTTTGCCTGTATCTGTGGCTGGCATCTTCCGAGGTGTGTCACAGAGGTCTGAAGATGCCAGCCACAGATGCATGTGAAACATTAGGAACAAGATTTACCAGACCATGGCCACACAGCCTGGAAACCCACAACAACCTGTTGAATCTGGCTGTGAAAGCCTTTGACAATTCATATTTCTGTTTGTTATTAAACTCAAATCACTTAATTCCTTTTTTCTTCTTGTGTAAGAGAAATCACTGTGAGAACATTTATTTTTAAGAAAAATATATCCAAAAGGAAGGACTGACTCCTTCACTATTAACTCCACACTGTGGCCACTCAAGGCACACGTTTAGTGTGATGTACTGGTTAGAATGCTGGACAAGTCTTTGGGGTCGATTCCCCACTGGCACGTTTGACCTACGTTCAACCTAGGTTTGACTTAGGTATTCCCCACAGCTGCTGAGTTCGATACGGTTCTGTCCCAGCTTCACCCCCTCAAACTGTCAAATTCCGACTCCATCAGGGAGGTACAACTTTTTCAGTGAACCTAGGTCGAACTCGGGTCGAAGCCGGTAAAGTGGGGAATCATCTAGGAACTGTTCCCTCCAGTCAGCCAATCACAGTTCAGTGTTTTGGGCATGCTCAGAACGAAAGACTTGCGGTGGGGAAAAGTGCACCTTTTTTAAAAAAAATCCTTCTTGTATATGAAGCGATGGCCATACATATAAACAGCACATGTTTACAAGCTGCTTTTAGCTACATAGAACACTGATTTGTGGCTATGCTGCCATTATGTAAAAAAAACGGACGCACATTCACGTTCCCATGGTACACAACAGCCAATCAGGAACAAAGAGCAGAAGAGGAGCTGAGGTGATCCCACCCTCTGAGCTCAGCTCTGGTGGGACAAACTCGGCTGCTATGGAAAGTAACCTAGGTCAGTTCCTTTTCAGGGAACTGGGTCGAATCTAGTCGACTCTGCAGTGGGGAATCAACCTAGTAGACTCAAATTCAACCCACACCCACACCATGAGAAACTTTCTGGGTGATCTTGGGCCAGTCACTCAAAAATCTCTCTGAAAAAAATCTTATAGATATGTGAATCTCCCTGCAGAGGTCCAAAAGAGTACCAGAATGGAACTGGTTCTTGGAAACCTCCTACAAAAAAACAACATTTCAAAACATAAATGTTCAGCAGTGGCATCAGTTTCATGATGGAACCAAGACATTTGGGCAACAAAATGCTACTTTGCAAAAAAAAAAGTTTCTGCAAGTGGCAGTGATATGCTTCCTTTCAGAATGACTAGCCCAGGGGTAGGGAACCTGCGGCTCTCCAGATGTTCAGGAACTACAATTCCCATCAGCCTCTGTCAGCATGGCCAATTGGCCATGCTGGTAGGGGCTGATGGGAATTGTAGTTCCTGAACATCTGGACAGCCGCAGGTTCCCTACCCCTGGACTAGCCTTTGAGAATTCAAGGTTCAAAATTGTTACCAAAATTAGTATAAATAGGTCACAGCCAAAATGTACAAAGTCATCCCTTTGCTTGCAGAGAACAAACATGACATTTGAGGTACCTATATACTTTTGATCATTAGCCTATGCATACCAAGGTACAGATTCAGATCAATCCTAGGAAAAAAGAGAGGAATAAGACCCCGAAATTGGGTTTTTACTTTTTAAATAGCAAAAGAGACCCAATTAATCTACACAATGCATGTAAGGTAGCAATTAAAAATAAAGAATTGAAAAAGTAGTGTACATAATACATAAACATCTTTCCCTGGGGGAAAAATAGCTGTTTGTCTAAAGGGCAAGTAAACCTATAAAAGAAAAAGAGAATACAAGCCTGTCCTGAAGAGAAGTGGGTGAAGGAGGTGGTTGTCTTCAGTCACAAAGAGATGAATCTCACCAATCTTCAGGAGGTGAATCTAATCAAGCAGGGGCAGGAGGCACGCAACAGGTCTGTGGAGTGAAAAGTTGGGTTCAGAGCCATGTGGGGTGAACAATAGTAACAAGGCAAGTCCAAAATATGCAAAAAGGGTTGGGGCTGGAGGGAGGATTGTTTATACCTTTTGCCCGGGACGAGAAGATGAAAGCATGTTGGCATTGGAATGTGGGGATTGTAAAAAAAATTTAATCTGTGCGTGAACACCAAGTCTGAACAGAAATTGTAAGTCTGTAATTAGAGGAGAGTTTACTCTTTTATATGAAATGTTTAAAAAATGTTTCCTTGGGAGATTGGGAAGTTAGATTTATTACCATGACATGCTTCAGAATATGCCAGCCGTAGATACAGATGAAACATTAGGAACAAAAACTACAAGATCATAGCCAAACAGCCTGGAAAATCTACAACAGCCACATTGGCTGGGTATTTGTTATGATTGAGGAAGGGCTGAAACCTTCCTGTCCAGTTGGAAAATTGTTGAAATCAGCCTGTTGCTTATTGTTCTGGAAATACAGGTGATAACAATCACATTTTCTGTCAGGAAGATCTGATGTTCTTGTGGAAAATGGCCGTTAATTTAATCCCTTTTAGCATTTAGGCTGCATCCATCTTACAGTGCATTTCTTTCCTTCTTTGGCATGAAACTGTCATGATATGTTTAATTCTAGCTCTTTCTAACATGTCTAATTTCATATTCAAGTGCTAGGGTTGGAGATGCAGACAGTCCGAATCTGGATTTTTACCGAATCTGCACTGATTCGAATGGATTCGGACGAGCAGGGTCCGAATCTGAGCTGTCCGAATCCTCACAGATCCGAATCCATGGGATTCAGATCACCAGACGAATTGCGTTTTTATTTTTGGTGTTTTTTCACGTTTCGGCCTGCAGGGGGCGCATTTTTAAATATATCAGCACCACAATTTCAGGGTATTATCAGGAGACTGTTCTGATGATACCCACCAAGTTTCGTGCAGTTTGGTTTAGGGGGGCCAAAGTTATGGACCCCCCAAAGGGGTGTCCCTATCCCTCATTCTTTCCAATGGGAACTAAGGAGATGACAGCTACCCTTTTGAGGGTCCATAACTTTGGCCCCCCTGAACCCAACTGCACCAAACTTGGAGGGTATCATCAGAACAGTCTCCTGATGATACACTGAAATATTGGTACCGATACATCTACAAATGCCCCCCCTGCAGGCACCCCCAGAAATTTGCCCAAGATTCTTTTTTCTGCAGTGACTTCTGCATTGCTGTCAATGGGGAATTTCTGGTGGAGGGCTGTGGGGTGCACATTTATCAAGGTACAGTCACAAAATGTTCAGGGTATCTTCAGGAGAGTCTCTGAATGACACCATCCAGGTTTGAGGAACTTTGCTTATGGAGGTAGTGGGAGATGGACCCTACCCATAACATTGAACCCCTTGAAGCAACGGTCACCAAACCTGGATGGTGTCATGAAGAGACTCTCCTGAAGACACCCTGAAAGTTTTTTGGGTTTACTATGAGAAATGTGCACTCCACAGCCCTCCCACAGAAATTTCCCATTGGCTGCAATGGAGCCAGCCAGCCACTACAGAACACAGAATCTGGGGAAATTTATTTGGGTGACTGTGAGGGGTGCAGTTTTAGAGCTACTGTCACCAAAGTTCCAGGGTATCATACAAGTACTGTCCGTATGATACTCCCCAAGTTTTGGGAAGTTTGGTTCAGGAGCTCCAAAGTTATGGACCTTCAAATGTGTAGCCCCCATCTCCTGTTAGTTTCCATTGGAAACAATGGGGGATGGGGCACCCCTTTTGAGGTCAATAACTTTGCCCCCCCGAACCAAACTGCACCAAACTTGGGGAGAATCATCAGGACAGTCTTCAGATGAAATCCTGAAAGTTTAGCGCCGCTAGCTTTAAAATTGCGCCCCCTGCAGGCCAAAACGTGTAAAAACACCCAAAATTCAAAAAAATAATAAAACGGACCCGAACTTTTGGGATTTACCCGAATTGTCGGGCATATCCGAATTGGCTATGATTCAGATTCGGGCATACAAATAATTTTATGCCCCAAAATACCCAAATCCGAATTTTACCAAATTTTTTTAGTATTGACCAACCGTAGTGTACACATGAACAAAAAGGGAAATTCACATCATACAGAAAAGGGGGGAACATGGGTGAGATTCTTGGGGACATTGGAATGATGTCATGACCATTATAAGATATCTTATAGTCTAAACAGTATCCCATTTAACTAAATGAGACTGACTTCTGTGTCTTCTTGCTTAGGAGTGGACTGGAAATATGTATCAATAACCAAATATACTGACATCTCCAGAATGTTTCTTGATATCTGAAAGTAGGTTCATCTTTTCTAATTCAGTAGCTTATCTGACCTCCATCTTTCTTCTCAGAGATATTTGAAAGCTAACAGTATTGTTATTTTTCAGCAACATAATCATATGTTAGTTTGAAATACAACACCTGTTTGTTCCTGTCCCTGAAATTGTCTAAACTCTCCATAAAACATGGCTCTCAAAATGACCTTATGTGTACTTTTATAAATTAGCATTAACTCTAGTGACCTTTGAATGCTTTTGCAACAAAAAGGGGGTGGGGATGGTTCTAAAAGGTATAAACGTTTATTTTCTAGTTGAGTATCCTGAAAACAAATGAAGGTTTTGGTTATAACTATAAATTGACCTTCAGATACATAATAGAAATTCACTGTGTTGGTAATTCTGACCTGATTCAGGTAACTTCAATTCAGGAGTTTAAAAAAGAAAAGTCAATAGATTTTCCTTGTATTTCAGACTTTTACACTGTTTCTCAAGGGTTTAACATGGATTTCTAAATGACAGGTTCTCGGAGGTACAGCATAATTTCCCCAAAGATCTGACTAATTTATGGTTTTCAACACACCAATGACCCTTGCAATTTGGTGGTTGCTTCATTAATTCCTCTACACCTGTACCATCTATCTTGGAAAAAATGCATAGCAAAAGAACAATTCACTTATGCTGTATTCAATTTTAAAGCCCTTGTGAAAAAAAATCTTCTTTATAGATCCCCCCCCCCACCACACACACACACCAGTAGTAAATTATACTTAAGGCTGAAGAGAGGAAAAATTGCGAACAGGACATCAGATTGAAATTGAAATTGAGTTGTAAAAGAAAAAAACTGTTAATAAGAAGAAAATAAAATTGATTTCAAATGTATCTCTGTTGAAATCATGAGGTTTATTTGACAGCAAGGAATGAAAGCATACATAATTAACATGAAATGACAATCATATTTAGGGCTAAAGTTTTCATTTCTAATAACCACATCTTTAATTTATCTCATGGTATTGGAAAACAAAGCATTATACACACAAAGACAAACACACACACACACACACAACTAGTATTCATATACTTTCTAATGTCCTGGTTGTTTAATTAAAGAGCTTCAAGGATGAATGACACAGTAATGTCAAGTCATGGTCCAAGATCATAATAGCCAATATTATGCTATTATGCCATGCATAAACTTTTGCTGTCTAGATATTTTCTAATGGATCTACGTAACTACCTGAATATTTTATAACATGAGATTACTCTCAAATTCATGTTTCCCAGTATAAAAGTTCCATTCCAATAAATATTTTATCAGTAGGGAAATTTTAATTTTCATCACTGCATGTATTGTCTCTTTGATTAAGATCGGGCAATCATTCATTCATGCTTTTGTAGCTCAAAAATTTATTTACTGTTATCTGCATTATGCATTTTTGTATCTAAAGGTTTTTTGAAAGATGAGGATCTGCAGAATTCCAAAGCTTGTGTGATAATTGCAATAGATTTAGGTCTGAACTATCTTCCCATAGCTCTCTGGGCACAAATGAAACTGGTGCTGATTTACAAAACCTTTATTGCAATATATTTTATATCTGTATAAAACCACTTTGTTTCTGAATCCCATTGAGAACCTTATTGTTTGTTTTAACATTTTACAATCTACTTTTCAGCCCAAAAAAAACCCCTCATGACTACTAAAATCAAAATATAAAGTAATAAAATTGCAATTAAAATAACAATTTAAAATGATTTATAGATACATCTGGTACTCAAAACCAGCAAGTACTGTCCCACAATCTGTAAATTTATTTCTGAATTAGAAATTAATTCAGTTTAGTCCCAGGCGCCAGTAAGAGCACCACTACCATCATTTCTAGGAACATAGAGCTTTAGAGCAAAACAACAAAAACCAACACCTCCCAAATGCACAGAGTTTAACTTTAGATAGCATTGGTTCCTATAGAAAGGTACCATCTCTGGATCTCAAAATTCTGATCCTTAACTAAAAATACTATCTTTACAGTACTACTACTACTACTACTACTACTACTACTACTACTACTACTACTACTAGTAGTAGTAGTAGTAGTAGTAGTAGTAGTAGTAGTAGTAGTAGTAGTAGTAGACGACTTGACCAAACAAAACAAGAATGCAGATCTCTCTCCCATATTCCAGCACTATCCATCTATATATCACTAGCGGGGCATGGCCACGCATTGCTGTAGTTTATTGTTGTGAAATGGGAAAGGAACAGTAGCAGCAAATCAATTGCAGAGGCCAGCAGTACGTGCTCATGCAAACATGCAGTCTGATACTGTGCAATGTCATTGATGTGTGTGCCTACATTCCTTGCGGGGGGGGGGTGTGGAAAGGCACCTCTCCCACATATCTAGGCTGGCTGGTCATGATCCTTTACCTGGGAGTAAGTTTGGTTGGTGGCAATGGGTGTTGCTTCTGAGGAAACCCTCTGAGGGACACGACACAGCCATGCAAAGTATGCCACGGTTGCTTTACTGAGCTTACTCCTGAGTAATGCATGCCTGGTTTTCTTAACTGTAACTGCAGTATTCAGGGAATCTAGGGTGTCTGGCCTCTCCCTCCCATCCCTTGAATGTCGCCCTTCACTCTCTTCCCTCCCTCACTTCTCTTCCCTTGCATGCCATCCCTCCCCCTCCCTCCCTTCCCTTTCACTCCGCTAGGGTGGGTGGGTCATATCAAGATGCTGGGCCTGCTGCCTCCCCTCCCTTGCATGTCACTCCTCACTGTCTGCCATCTCTCACTTCTCGTCCCTTGCATGCCTCCCCCTCCATCCCTTTCCTCTCCCTCCCTCTCTTTCCTTGCATGCCACCCCTCCCTCTCCCTCCCTTCCCTCTCCCTCGTGTGTATGTGTGTGTATGTGTTTCACTTCCACTTGAGTTATTGCCTATGTACTGTTTCCACTGCTCATATCTGGCCATCTGTATGAACATTCTAAGCAACACGAACATTCTAAGGGTGACAGTTACACACAGGCAGCTGCATGTTCTTCACCATGGAGCGCCAGGAAAAAGGCATTTTACCTGGGCCAGGTGTGAAATTTCAGGTATGTGAACATCTAAAAACACTCTCAACTGGCTGACTATAGTGCTGGGAATTTTCAGAGCAATTGGCCCAGCAGTTACTCAGGTATACTACCACTAACAAAAACACTGTTAGCTTTTTATATATATAGATTATACATTGTAAACATACCAAACAGCATAAAAATACTAGACAAAACAAAAGTATCTAAGGGGGATGCCATATTCAGATCATTTTTTTTTCTTTTTCATAATGAATAGACAGAATTTTGCTACCCATTTAGTAATATTCTCCTTCTTATCTTGTAATAGTTTTTCACAACAAACTTTATCAGAACAATATGTCATCTTATGTAGCAGATGTGACAGGCATTTTTCCCTTGCCTCCTCATAAAGGGGACACTATAATAACATATGCTCTATAGTTTCTACAGAATTCAGAGAGCAAGAACATAACCTTGCAGCATAAGGTATCTTTTGATATTTCCCTTCTAAGACAGGGGTATGGTCAGGGGTCAACTCAACCAGAAGGCTATGTAGAAAAAATTCATCAGTGAATCTTCCTCAATTTTAGAATTTCTACCTTCTGGTTTCACCAAAGGTTTAACCAGATACACAGATAATCTGTATTAAGATCATCTTGATGGAGTGGGGGGTGGGGGAGGGTAGGGTTTGGAAGACTGTAGTTTTTAAATTTCTTGGATCATTTAATCTCACTAAGTTATGTTTTATTTATTTACAGTTTTATTGTACACCTTTCTCACTGAGACTCAAAACAGATTACATAAATTAAGTGATATCAAGAGACTAAGACATCTGCTAAGCAAAGTAATAGAACTAGAACTGCAAAAATCTGAAAGCAAAGCATAAGTGCCAGATGTGATATGTTACAGCGCCAAAGGGTAGAATTACACTAGCTAGTTCTCTCAGAGGTTTTTCAGCCTCACCCACCTCACAAGTTGTCTGCTGTGGGAACAGGAAGGGGAGGAGTTTGTAAGCTGCTTTGAAACTCCTTGCTGTTGAGAAAAATGGGATATAGATCCAATTCTTCTTTTACTTAAATATTTAGTGAGATCAAGGTAGTATATATTACAAACACATAATATATAAAGTAGTATAGCTCACGATCTTGTTTCCTTTATTAAATTATCTTACCTTTATAAAATGCCTTGTTCAATATATCTGTTTTATACAGCTTGCCAAATGCCAGAAGTTTGGGGGCTTTCCTGAACTTTTCAGGCAGGCCATTTCACAAAGTGATTGATCATTCCTGGGTGAAGAGAACAGTTATAAGCCTTTTAAAAAATAGATTCTTGAGATGAATCTTTGATCATTCCATATCCTTAGGAATCCCACAGTGTGTGAGCTCCTTCCATAAATTCCAGTCCAGCCATTTTCTCACTGAACTCAGCACTGAGGCCAGTACAGTATCATTTTAAAGTGTTCACTTACTTTCCCTAAAAGCCAGGCTGTGAGAGCTGTACATTATCCTGAGAAAGGATCCCTCTAGTCTCACACTCTAGAACTATAAACCCTATTTCCCAACTTTACTCACTATAGTAGTCTGCTTTCCCTAAAAGCCAAGTTGGGAAACCTTTAAAGCCGACTGAGAAAGTCTCACTGGAAGAAAGTATAGCCTTATATGAATTAAAACTTACAATTTAACCTAATTTTGTTGTCTTCTTTCCCTTCCCATTTGTTTTTTTCAACATTCCATGAGTCCTGATCAGCTGTTAACTACTCTGCAAAAGAAATAAGCATACAGGGGATTAGTGACTCACAGAAAGGTGGAGGGTTTTTGCCCATCTGTTAAAATGGATGAATAATCCATTTTCTATTAACTATATATCATACTATTATCATATGTGACCACATGTACCTAGCGATGTGAAAACCTCTCCAGTTTGTTCATATCCTTCTCATCCCCTTTTCATTTTGATCCTTGGGCCAGTTTCTATGTTTATGACAGGCAGCAGGTCTCTGGTCATCATGGGCAAAAAAGGCAGAGGAAGAAGGAAATTATCTGAAAGAAGTCTCAGTTCTCCCACTGCCTGGATTTCAGGCAATCAATCAAGGATTTTTTTTAAATTAGTATTTCTATTACTAAATAGAAGACACATACCATTTTACTGAGGTCTGTTTCATTTATACTGTTGTGTTTGTGGTTTGTTTTGTTTTATGATTTTAATGATGAATTGAGGCATTCACATGGATCTGTCTTGGCCTTTTCTTTTAAACACGGCATGAAGCAGCATTGGTGGGAACTAAAAAGTTATATTCAATGAGTGAACACAGTGAGGGGCTACATAAGTACTCTATGTCTCTTTCAGGCAGGCTTTTCCACCTGTAGCCCACTCACACACTCTTCTTTGGGATATTGTGAGATTTGCTAGTAGCCAATGTATGGAGCCAATCAAGTATTTTGTGGGTTCCCATGATTAGCTGTCAGGAAATAGTTTTTTAGCTGCTTTGCAATGGCACTGGGAAGGGGGGTATTTTAGATTAGATAGGCCAATCCGTTGACTGGTTTATCCATAACTAATTTGACAAGACTAGGGCAGATTGCTCATAATAGGTAAAGATGACAGGGAATCAATCTGCAGTACCGGTACTTGGTGTCATGAAGTGTGTTTGGAACAGCCTAGTACAGGTGGTATGATGATGTGGTTTGGGGTGGATCATCCTCAATGCTAAGCAACATGTTTCCAAACCTGGTTGAAGCTTCACAGCATGTCAGGAGGGAAGAATGAGGCTCGATACCTCTCTGCACATTTCATGTGCAATAAGGATAAACAGTGCCGGAGGAATCTGTTGGCCAAGTTTGGGGGCAGAGGTGGTTGTTTTATTGCACATCTCATCTTCAAAATGTACCCTGATCACTCTCTCTAAATATGTGGACTTTTGTAACCAGATCAGTACATTCCACTGCCCTTATCATGATTAGGCTATAATTTTACTCAAAATTCAGGTGAATATATTTTCCTGCAACTTAAGTCTATTAGGCACTGTAAAAAGCAAGTAAACTGGTGAACATTTTAAACATAATGGGATTTAGACATGTCAATCTTTACCTCAAGTGGGTCTATTGCCTGAAGCAGGAAAAGAAACTGGGAATGGGGGGGGGGGTATAAATCAATTTTTGGTTTAAGGCTATTTAATTAGATAAGGATATATTCCAACAAGTCAATTAATTAATTAATTGCTTTATACTTTTCAAAATCTGAATTATGGGGTCTTAAGTGTATTGCAATTAATTTGTACTGCTATAAAGCATGTAAAGGATTACACCTGGGTATGAGGCCACAGAAATGACCTTTAATTCTAACATGTAGTTGTGATGATATAGAACAATTACACTATAGCAGTTAATAATTGCCTTTCATATATTAGTGATAAATTATGGATTTGTTTTGGAACTTGATTGGTGAGCTCTTCTCTCCTTGGCAAGTATACTTACTAAGCTACTAGTTTGGTTATGGATGATTCCCTAAGGGCAACAAATTAATTTACTTATAGAGATAATTAACAAGGTCCATTTCACCGTTCCATAATTTATTATTAATTCATTCTGTTGGTTTAATGGAAGATATATTTTCTCCAGAGTGATTACTATTAATTTCCTTTTGGGAGTTTCATAATAATGGGACAGATCAAGGTAAGTCGTGATTTTTTTTTTATTCCACTCCAGCATCGTATAACTTCTTACACAGGTCCATATATCATATTAATATTTTTCCTACAGGACTCAGATATAGATGTAAAATAACTTTTATGATTAAAACTCTTGCATATAAACAAATATATATAGCTTTTTTTTAAAAAAAAGCTTAACAATACTTTTGTCATTTTTAGATACTGATAGTTTTACAAATGTATACATTAGAAACTGGACACAACAGGCCACTGGAATAACCTTCAGTAAGTACTTAGAAACTCTCACAGACAACTTAATAAAATAAAAGAGAAATTAAGCAATTTATGATTAAACTGCCCAAGTTGTTTGTGAGGGTCTCTTGCATGGATGTCTGAAAAACTGGGGGTAGCTTACACACAAATTGCAGAGTGACTTCGACTTCACATTAAAAATGTTGAAGCCATGATAGGAGTGTGAATGGGAATCTATCCAAATATGTTGCAAATTATCATAAACTTCCATGCAATGCACATTGCTGTGCTATACCATTCTGCACACTCTATTATTTCCCCATTTTTTCCCAATTTCTCCCATCCTTCACACTTATTTTCTCAAGCAAACAAAATGGATGAATTTTTTTGGGGGGTGGTGGTGGTGCAGATGCACATAATTGTTTCACCTTAGTTTGTGGCATCCATTTTGAGTGCAAACTTTTCCAAATGCAAAGGGATGAAAGGGACATGTTTCTAAGGGTGAAGACTTTGAACATAAGGGTTTGCAACTTTTGAATATTCTCTCAACATGGAGATTCTCGAACGTGCCACTCAGTGAAGCCACTCAGCTGGAAGTCCAGATCAGAGAATACCAGGAATCAAGTAAAGGTATGTTCTCAAAACAGGAATCATGAATATGGTGCTATAGTGTCTAATTAGTGAATTAAATGTGGAATATGCTAGTATGTTAGTGATTTAGCAATTTATCACACTATTGCTAAAGCGCAAGCACAAAAAGGGGGGGAAAGGTGACTATATCTATTGCTATCATCCATGACATCACAAATGACATGACTCCCTTACCTGATTCAAGTAAACAGGAAACAGCATTTCAAAAGGAGGTGTGTGTGTGTGATGGAACGGGCTTGCTTTGCCTGGCAGGCCCTATTCCACTCCCCAAGCATCTCCCAGGGGGTGCCAACTTCTCCTGGGGAGGGCTTGCTTTCTTTTTGGATAAACCACTGCCACCACCTGCTGGGGAAGGTCAGAGTTCCCCACCTTCCTTTCTAACCATGGGGCCTTTCCTCAGTTTTCCATTGGCTTCCCTCTCCTGGGTTCCACAGGGTAGATTGGAGGTCCTGGAGGAAAAGCTGTTCAGCCTTCCTCTCTCTCTTGTTTAGATAGCACATCCAAGACAGTGGGGCATTCGTGGCACAGAGAACTGTTCTCCACATCTAAGGTTTAAAAGTATTTATTAAAAGTAAAATAGTCATAAGTATCTCTTAGCACAACACCAGATTGAGCAAGGGTTTCCAAAGCAAAGAAGATATGAATGCAAATCCCCTGCCCCATCTCTTAACATACCCTAGCTAGCAGTTGTTGAAAATATGGTAAGCCCATAAAGCTTAGAAGGTTGCAATTCTCAAAGAGTTCTCATTACCTGACAGGCTGAGTGAGCTCCCTGGGTGGGCACATGGTCCAAAAATGGCTGCTCTCTACACAGCCCTGGCAAGAGCTCTACTCCCCAGCAGAAAGACCTGATAAAAAGGGACCTCACTCCTCTCCTCTCAGCAATTTATCAGATCCCAGACCCCACCCTCCTTTGACCTGGTCAGGCTGGGTCAAGATATCTTTTCCCCCAAGGTCAGGTAGCTCTTCCTGATGTTCATCTGGAATTTCTAAATCCTCCAAATCTATGGTGCCTGGTTGGAGAAGGGGAGGAGGAAAAAAAGAGGGGAAAGGAGCCATTTCTCCACAGGGTAGATAAAGATCACAGAAAAAAATTAGATCAACAACACCTAAATATGAGTAAGTATTGTGTGCAGAAATGCCTGAGAATAAAAACTGGTGTTTGAAGAAATATTCAACAAAAACACAGCAATTCAGAAAGGGCAAAATAAAGAAATAAAGATACCAACCTGGGAAACTTAACTTGTTTCTATACTTTCCAATTGCATAAGATCAAAACAAGACTCTTGGAAAAATGGGAGTGGGGTGCTCTATGGGGGACAAAGGGGACTGGAATGCCAGCTTAATCAGAACTGGCTTTGGCAAGTGTGGTGCTTCGATGCTTATTCAAGAAGCTACTGATCAATACTTCAGAGTCTGTTTATTGGCTTAAGGTTGCGAGACCTAACAGTAGGACTTTTAGGCTCCCTTTAATTTTTCTCAGAAGTGAGATCTTTCTTCACCACTACACATTAATTGTCAAGGTTGCATTTTGGATAATGATGTCTGGATTGATTAAATCATAACTAGGACTGACCAGAATCATATAGGATGCTGTGGCATAGGTTAGATGCTAAAGTATGCTATTGATGAAGAGAGGTTTACTCAATCTAGCCTTTCACTGACTGAACAGAAAGGAGTTAAGAAGCAGAGTCCCTGAGCAGGATTAGCTGCATGCTAATTGCTGTATGATATGAAGGATGGGGATGAGGCTCTTAGTCCAGTTTGTGTATTGGAAACATAAGTGAATGATGGCAGTGATGTTGACTGAGTTTGGACTGCTTAAAAGCTGGAAACTATCAGCAGAGGCATAGCTGGGTAGGAGTGCACCCGGAGTGCACTCGGTGTTTTCCACCCCTTCCCTCCCCTTCCCCTTCCCTCCCCTTCCCTCTCCCCCCCCACTTACCTTTTTCAGCCAGCTTTCTGCTGGCTGAAAATGGGCCAGGTTGGTGGGGCGGGGCCAGGCAGGACCAGACCTGGTGAGGCGAGGTGGGGGGAGGGGGAAGGAGAGGGGCAATTTTTGTGCTCCCCAGGGGTGCTCCTGTTGCAACGCGCGCACACACACACCATTCCCTTGTAGCTCCACCACTGGCTATCAGAAGTATCTGAAAAAGTGGGAAGTGTTTTACAATTATGCACAGCTGCCATTAATGAAAACAAGTTTAATTAGGTTTTGTTATTTTTCATCTTCATTACAGGGTAGCAATTAGAATTATTCATGGTTTCATGCTTTTCTGAATTCTCTACACTATGTAAGCAGAATTTACTGAAGGTTTCAGTTCCTTAAGTTCATTTGTTTTTCAATCTCCTGCACCCCAAAAACAAAAGTTCATGGATAAAGAACATCAATTCTTAATCGAAAAGGCCATCAGGTCTTGCTCACCTCCAACCCTGGGTAACCCCTGCATGTGGAGCAGGGGGCTAAATATCTCTATCAAATAATTTCACCCAGGTTACGTAGAGCAATGATGCTGGCTCGCTGCAATCCTCTTCCATCAGCTGCACTAACAGGGAGATTTGCCAAAATCCCTTACCATCAAAGGCTTTGTGCATGCAATGGGGACTGTGTAGATTCCATCGTACATATCTTATTCTACTGCCCCCTTTATACTGCACTTAGAACAAAACTGCTATCATTGTTAGCTAAAAAAGAGCATGCTTCCAATTTGCAAAAGATCGTCTTCTTATTAGACAATACCAGCAGTGATGTAACTGATTCTGTAGCCAAATTTCTTGACTTATTTATAATTCAGAGTCCTAAGAGAAAACTTGACTAACATCTCCTTCTTGTCCTTCCTTTTTATTTTCCTTGTTTTTTTCTTTTTTCTTTCTCCTTTGTCTGGCCTGAATGAACCTATTGTTTACGGAAATGCACTGTTATTCCAATAAAGGATGTCGATGTTGAAATAAAAGTTCATAGATGCATTGATCAAAATTGCAGCAAGGTAATCTTAATGTATGACATACAGATTCTTTTTGTTTGGTCTTCTGCCAATGCATATCAACAAAAATAAATTTTATATAATCATATGTACAATTGCATTAAGATTGTAGAAATGCTCCCAGATAAAGAGGAGAGCTGCAATGTCAAGCAAAACTATGCAACAAGGAAATAAAATATTTATATCCCACCTTTCTTCCCCAACAGTGGCTATAGTTGCCTACCTCCAGATGGTGGTTGGAGATCTCCTGGGATCACAATTGATCTGCAGGCAATAGAGCTTGATTCACCTGGAGAAAACTGATGCTTTGGAAATTTAACTCTATGGCACTACACTCCATTGAAGGTCCTCTCCTCCCCAAACCTTAGCCTTTACCCTCAAAACATCCAAATATTTCTCAGCCCAGAGCTGGCAACTCGAAAGGCTTACATAAATTTCCTTATCTTTGTTTTATCCTCTCAACAACCCTGGTTAGACTGAAAGTGTGCCGCTGGCCCTGGGTTACCCAGCCAAGTGGGTATTGGAACCTTTTATTTCAACATCGACATCCTTTATTGGAATAACAGTGCATTTCCGTAAACAATAGGTTCATTCAGGCCAGACAAAGGTTCCCAGATCCTGCTCTAACACTTTTAGCCCTTATGCCATGGTGGCTGCACTAAATACTGAAGGAAGGCCTTTTCTCTAAACATTAAGGATATCCCAACAGAAGGTAAATGTAATTAGGAATCAGGGTAAAACTTCTAGATTTGACATTCTCTTTTTACTTCCCTCTGCCAAATTGCTTTCTTCTGACCTGTACAGGGTAACTCATCACAGCAGTGACTTCTCTTTCTAAGAGGACTTTAATATTTATGAGGAATGTGGAAGAACTCAAAAATGACTCAAGGCCAGTGTATAGAAATGTTTACATTTGCATTTTCCTTCTCCAATTTTGCTTCATTGTTTCTGCTGCAAGATAATGAAATTGAGTCTTTGTTCAGGCTTTTTCCTTACTTAAATTATCTTAGTTCTCTGCAATGATTGCTCATTTCTTCTGCAAGAAGAAAAGGAAAGGGGAACTTAAGGAGAGATTTTCTAAACAATAAACATCAAACAATTCTATTGTCTAGCTCTCATATTTCTCAACTTCATCCATTCTGTTCTAAACAATATTGATCTGAGTGTGGCGAATTGTGACATCTCCCCCATTGTATTTGAAAATGAAGCTGTTCATAATGTGTTCTTACAAAAACAAAAAACAAACAAAAACAGATGCTTACTGAATGTTTCTAGTGATTGTGATTTTCATAGTTAATACTTGAATACATCAAGAACTGGGAAAATGACATTTTCTTTATTATAAAGGTTGGTTTTATTGTTTTGGTGGATTCCACATGGGCCTAGGGAGTGGCAGGATAGCTGTGTAAAGGACACCAAAGTAGCCCTTGGGCTGTTCGCACATTTGTGTGTGGGTGGCCCAGGAGCTGCCACAGCCCATGGTAGAGCCACTCCACGAGGTGCACCACTTTAAAAAAATTCACCTCCATGTCCTTTCATAGCTCCATCAGGATGAGGGAAAACACCCCCTTGGGCAATGGCCCAGAGGGCAGGGGGGTGTCCCCTCTTTCTGACAGAGCTATGCAGGGACACAGAGGCAAGGTTTTTTACAAAGCGGTGCACCACAAAACAGTGGTGTCTACTCGGTGCCGTTCGCTTGGCACTGGGTGGACGCCGCTGTTTTTCATTTGTTTCACTCCATTTTGGGGGAAGGAAAGAGCAGTGCTGTCTCAATTTGGAAGCTGCAGCCATGGGAAGTTTCCCTCCCAGACGGTGTTTTTATCAGGCTGACTCTTCAGAATCAACCTTTGTTTTGTTGTGGGTTTTTTTGCTATGATTTAAAAGTTTACTCTTGAATTTTGATTGATATTTTCCAAATCACAAATAATTACTTTAGGAACAAAGAATCCAGTGATATTTTAAAGTAAATAAAAAGCATATTTTAATCTAATGCAGACCGGTTCTGTTCAGGATAGGGCCAACTTCTGCCTTGATGAATTATTTCTACTTTTTCTACCTGTTCCATGCAATGAAAGCAACACATCTACTTCACATATCTGAGGTATTACACTTTCACCATGGCAGAAAATGGTTTGCTTTTTCAAATATAATATGGTACAGGGCACTATTCATTTTGTTGCAAACAGGTACAATAACTATGAATCAGAAAATGTGAAAGTAATAACTTATTCCATCAATTTCAGTTAAGATTTGTACATTAGAATTTTAATGGAAGTTTAGTAATATCATTTAAAAATAAAAACAGATGAAACCCTCTCTAGTCTCACATGCACCTCAAAAAACAAGTCCAAAATCTTCAAACAAAGGTAAAAATGCTTAAGTTCAATGAACTTTTTAAAAGTTTCCTTGTTCACAGCTTCCAGTATTACTTTCTATACATGTGCATAAGTCACAGCTGGAGACATCAGTCTATCCTTAGTTTAGGACAAATTCTGTTCCTGAAATTTGGCTACAGAATCTGTTCCTGACAATGAGCCATGACCACTTGATGCTTTCAAAGCAGAAAGTTCTGCCTAATGCAAGGGATAAACCTCACAGTGCTTGATGTGCCTGCATCCTGGATTTTATGCACAGAGTTTTAAATGATGTTTTGTTTGTGTGTTTTAACCCACATGGTGTTTGATAATAAGCTTTCTTTCCTACCCTTTTCACATATTGTTTCAAAGGCTACCCTTTTGCTGAATTTTAATACAGGGAATTTATCTGATTTACAATCCAGTTTAAGGAGATAATTGACAGGTTTGATATTTCTAGTGAATTTGAAGGCTGGCTTCTTTTAGAAAATTAATTTCCAGCACATGGTAGAATTGTTAAATTTGCAATTGGTAGACTAAAGATTATTTTTTCTCTTGACACTAGCCTTAAATTTGTAGGTTGTTAATATTATTCAAATGAAAGAGTAGAGAGGATTATGAATGTGGGGGGGGGGGGAAGACTACTGAACATTCTTGGTTCACTGACTGCATAAGAACTTGAATAAAAAGAAATGTACTTATGGAAATAGATGGCAGGACTGCATTTTATATAAACTGAATTTTCAAATATGGGGAATATCTTTGCCATTTTTCCCCACAGATAAGCTTCTTAAGATTCATACCTTCCAAACAGGGAATATTTTATTTTTATTTATTTATTTGTTAAATTTATAGGCCGCCTCATCCCCGAAGGGCTCGAGGCGGCTGACAACACGACTGTTTTCCAAAACAGCTAATCAATACAACATAAAACCTAAACGCATTAAAACTCAAGCAGCAATTAGTAACAATAAATATAAATTAAAACAACAAGTTTCAGTTTTTGCTGTAGAGTTTGTATATGTTTTTGTACTGTTCACATATTGACTGTTATCTACCAGAAATGCATCTCCTTTATATGTATAATCCTGATTGATTCACAAATGTCATTTTTGAGGGAGGATTCATATAAGGTAATACACAAAATAATAATTATAAGTTTGAGAGAGAGAAGTGATACAAAGGTCCACTATGGTCACTGTTAGAAAGCCACAACAGTATTGCCATAAGAGGTTTTGGTGTCTGTCAGGAAAAGAAAGGGGAATGGGCAGGGCCTTTCCAGAGCTGGGACACTTGCTGCCACTAAACTTGCTTGGTACCACTGCTTGCTGTTGTTTAATGGCAGCCAGCACATAAAAGGACAGAAAATTCCCAAGTCATGGAGGGAGGCGGAAATTATAACAATTTTAAAACCAGGATGTAAACCAGACCAGGTAGATTCATATAGACCAATCAGCTTATTGAATCAAAACTATAAAATCTTCACAATTTTTTTTTACAAATAGAATAAAGAATAAGTTGCCAAAGTTAATAGATCAAGATCAATATGGTTTGTTAGAAATAGAGATGTTAGTCACCCATTAAGGAATGTGCTAAATGTAATAGAACATGGGAAAAATAAAAAAATGCAATAATAAAACTAGATGTGTATAAAGCTTTTGATACAGTTGGTCATGAATTTCTGGCCCTTTCTGCACAGGCACTGAGTGGGGCAGCATCAGCAGAAACAATGCTGATGCTGCCCCCCGGGACCGTTCGCATGGACGGTCCGGACAGGGGCGCAGGCGACGGAGCAGCTTTCGCACAGGCTGCACCGTCGCCGAATGCCTTCCCTTCTTCTCCTGGCTGCTGGCGCATCACAGATGCCAGGGGACAACCCTCCTTGGCCTGAGCGACGGCTCTGGAGTCGCAGGCCAGGGGGACGTGCCGGAAGTCAGGAGAAGAAGGTAAGGGATTCGAGGAAGGCAGGGAGGGGAATGGCGCCTTCCACCCACTGCCATTCGCACGGCAGTGGATGGAAGACACCACTATGGAAAAACCTCGCTCCTGGAGTGAGGTTCAACAGTGGAGTCTTTGCACCGCTTGAGTGTTCCCAGCACAGCATAGCTGCATTGCAGCAGCACCTGCTGTACGAATGCCACCCCATGGATGGTGTTTTTAGCATCCCTGGGCCGCTGTTATCTGCCCAGCCTCTGTTTCAAACATTGATCAATTACAGGTTTGAGAATGGATCTATAGGGGCATTAAGAGATTTATAGGGGCATTAAGAGAATTATACAAAGGAGGGAAAGTAAGAATTAGAATAAATGAAGGGTGGTCTGGAGTGGTAAATATTGGAAGGATGTCCATTATCACCGCCTTTGTTTGTGATGGCAATGGAATTTTTGGCAGAAAGAATTAGGAATAATGGTAGAATAAGGGTTTTTAGAGTGAACAAGGAAGAGATAAGATAAAATTTATTTGCAGATGATATGTTAATAATAACAGTTAACCCTGTTGATACTATGAAGGAATTAAAAATAATTTTGGAGGATTTTCAAAAGTACTCAGGGTTAAAAGTTAATATGGAAAAACAGAAATTTTGGGTGTGAACATTGAAAAGAAACTGTTAGACAAAGAATTAGTAAAAAAGAAGATTAAGTATTTGGGAATTACTATAGCACATAGATTGGAGAAGATGTTCAAATATAATTATGAAGAGGGGTGGAAAAGATTAAAACAATTAAAAGATTGGAAGAAGAAGTACTTATCCATAATGGGGAGAATAAAAGCATTGAAAATGTGTATTATGCCAAAAATGGTTTTTTTATTTAGAACTATTCCATTGGAGATTAAAAAGAAACAATTTGAGGAGTGGGACAGGCAGCTTAGATTATGGGTGTTTAATCAAAAAAGAGCAATGATAATGAATAAAATAGTTTATATGACAAAGAAATATATGGGTTGGGTTTTTTTCTAAACTGCAAGAATATTTTGATGCATTTCAAATCAAGAGTTTGATGGAAATAAAAGAAGACAGAGAAATGGGTTAAGTTTGAAAATGAGATAAATCGAGGCGTTGGTAGATTTGGGATATATACAAATGATATGAAAAGAGAAAAACAAGCTGTAATAGGGCCAAGGAAGGTGGCATTAAAAGTTTGGGAGAAATGGAGAGTGAAATGGATGCCAGGCATTCTGGATGGGGCACCTTTGGCAAGCGTGGTTGGAAATGAAGGAGGGAAGGCAATAGGGAATTTGAAGAGGAAAGGGTTTTAAATTATAGCAAATTTATATAATGAAAGAGGAGCAATTATGAATTTGCAAAATTTTATAGATGCAGGGAGAATGGGGAATTTGCTGGTGCTGAGAGGTATACCTTATTGCTTTTATTGTTGTAAGTTTTAACTGCTGCGGCTGAATATTTATATTGTTTTATTGTACTGTTTTATCTGATTTATGTTGAGCCCTATTGGGAAGGACGGGATATAAATGAATGAATGAATGAATGAATGAATGAATGAATGAATGAATGAATGAATGAATGAATGGGAAAGAATCAAGGTTTCAAGAATAAAAGGGGAGTCCATAGTGGGAAGTGTTTAGAAAGGTATGAAAAAGGAAAAGAGAAAATGTTAGGTGTCTTATATAAATATATGATAGAGGACAAGGAATTTATTATTAGAGTCTTGAATAAAAAATGGGAGTATGATGGGCCCACAGATGGTAATAAAATGGGAAAATTGTTGGAAAGTATAAATAATATAAACATTTAAAAATATCTGGAGCTGGAAAGAAAAGTGATATTAAAATGGTATAGAACTCGAAAGCAACTGGCATATATGATCGGGGGTCTCAGCGCAAAATGTTGGCATTGTGGGATAAAGAAGCATTTTATTTGCATATGTGGCTTGAATGCAAAGATTTGGAAAAATTCTGGAAAAAGATATTGATGTATATTGAGAAATTTGTGAAAGTTAAAATAGAAATAAAGATTTATTGTTTATGGGTATTGTCCAGGCGCGAGCCTGGACTTGTCATGGAGCCAAAGGAGGCTGCATCAACACCTGCTTCCGGGAGGAGGCAGCGCTGCTCCAGCTGGCCGCGGCGAGCGGCCTCATCGATCCACTGCCTCCCCACCCCGGCAAGATGCTGCCTCCCTGCCATGGTGTCTCATTGCCTCGAAATCTGGATGGACTGCTGATTCACCGGCCCATTGATCCTCTGACCAATTAGCCAACCGATCCATCGGCATGGAAACACAATGCCGAGGGAGTGAAGGGGCGGGGCTCTGAGCCCAGTCGGGTTCGCCCAGCCCCAGCTGAACACGTTGGAAGGGATCAAGAAGGACGACAGCTGGGACATGGCAGGGCAATGAGAGGGGGAAAAGAATTTAAGGGGGTGGGAAAGGAAGGACAGGGGCATTGGCTGAGGAAAGAGGGTGGAAGGGACAGCTGTAAGGAGGCAGGGAAAAGAGAGTGCTTAGGCAAAGAGGGCAGGGAGAGGAAGGGTCCTGCAGACCAGCTGTGCTGTAAAACAAGAGGGGGAACTTGTGTAGAGCCCCATCCCTGTGAGGGTACAACAGGGAAGGGGGAGTGGTAGGAAGCCTAGCAGGCAGACCAACCCCTGCTCAGTGAAGTAACAGAGCAAGGGTAAGGGTGCAGGAAGGGTGTCAGGGCATGCCAGAACCTGAGGCACCCTGTGGGCGAGACTGTTTAGAACATCGGCTGGGGAGGGCAACCCCCAGGTAAGGCAAGGTGGGACGGCACACTCACCCCAGGGGGCCGGCCAGCCAGGGGAGATGCCACAGGTATAATGGATGATAGCAGAGTTGATCAAAGACAAACATCACTGTATAAAATAATGATAAGAGCTGTACATGCAGTTATAGTGTTGGGTTGGAAGGATAAGAAAATATGGACAATACAGAAATGGTTAGATTATATTTCGGGAAAAGTACAGTTAGAAATCTTTGAAATAATGTCAAGGAACCAACTATGGCAGGATAGACAGAATAAAATTATGAAGACATGGACTTTATATGCAGACTGGATGAGAGGATTTGGAGTTAATGAAGAAAGATGGGAGAACAGGCTGGAAAGCTAGAATCTGCTGCTGCTCAGTTAAGAAATTAAGAACTAAACTCCTTTGGGGGAGGGGAAAAAGGAGAAAAACGGTATGGTTTGGATAAAATGTAAACTGTTATACATGTATGTATTGAAATGGGTCCGACTATACAATTTTTTAAAAAAAACGGCAGTCAGGGAAACAGAAGACACAATTTGGAAAACCACTGTTACCCAGCTTTCACAGGTTGTGAACTTATTTTTAAGGAATCTCCACCAGCTGCTAAGAGTGTAACAGCACACAACTATTTTAAGTAGCAATGGGGAAAATGGCTTACCAATGCAAGAGGCAGGCTGAGTAGGGATCTTTTAAAGACTATGTAAACCAGAAATGGCTTGAAACATATCTGCAGAGAATTCACAAAAGACCAAATTGCAGTTTAAATATTTTTATATAAATTCTGGTTGCAAACAATCACACAGTAAGAAGTCAAGGCACATACACACAGTTCCTAGGATATAAACAGGGAGGAGAAGATAGGTGGGAGGATAGCACAGGGAGTTGGGGAAGCAGGGGCTATATGTTACCTAAATTCAGCTGAAGAAGATCTTGTAGAAGGCAAGGATTCAAATGATCAGCATCTGAATCCAGGCGAAGGACGAATTCGTGTCTCACACCAACAAGACCAAGGGAGGTTCAAGTTAGCAATGAGCACTGGAGTTGGAGTGCACAGTACTTTTATACCCTTTTGCCCAGGTAGGGGCAGGAACAAGTGAGTTTTAAGTCTCATTTTCCTAAATTCTCTGGAACTTCCCATGCTGGGCTTGCTGGGCTGAGCCCTATCTAAAGCTCTTCTATTGTTCTAAACCCCAGGACAATGGGAGTCAATTGCTCTTAGATTATATCAGTGATACCATGAATGGTTTATGCAGAGATACTTCTTACAGTCTCTGCCTTCAGTATTCAGATTTGGATGAGGCTTGAATGATTCAGGATGGGATCTTGTTGTTAGGGAGATCATATCTAGAGGTTGGGGAAATGCAAGGAAGCAACCAGTTGTAGAAGAGCCATTTACCAAAGAAGTTTTCACTGTCTATTGTGTCAAAGTAGTTCAGTGAGGTGTGGTAATCAAGATCATGTCCATAGTTAATGAGGCTTCCAGATAATTGCCTGGAGTAACTCACAAATCTAATCAAACAGACTGTTTTGCCTTAGGCTTGCTCTCAGTTTGGACACTCTGCTATCCACCCATTCAAACAAGGAACCTGGCATGTTGCAGCATATAGCATAAGAAACAATATGAAATCCAATATTTCATAAGGCAGGGGATGAAGGCCAGGGTTACACCATTATACTGAAAATATTACACTACAACAGAGACTCCAACATTCCTGCTGGGTCACCTTGGGCTAATCACAGCTGACTCAGAACTCTCTCCATTTCATCTACTTTAAGGTGTCTGTGATGGGGAGATTCTCATTAAAGATAAAGAAAAAAGGGTATATTAATGCATTCCTCAAAGTTCCTCTTCTGTAAACAGTTTGGAATGAAAGCAATTTAACAATAGTCACAGACTGTAACACCAGGAAAAATCAGTTTTTCTGCTTCATAATGCAAGCATGACTGGCAGTGGCCCAGGGGCCAACTCCCTACCCCCCCACACACACATACACACACGTACACCCAAGAATCCTGATAGCTGAAGTGAAACACTGAAAATGCTGTACAATATCATACTATGCTAAACATCACAGGTTACACACACCCCAAGAATCCAGCCCTTTGTGACTTTAAAGCCCTTAAACCCTACCCCCTCTCCAAAATCCAACAGGAAAGCTATACACTTTCAAAAGCAAAAGGTGCTTAAGAGCAAAAATTGGTTTGGTTAGTTTCACCCACCAAACTGTTACCTTTACTTGTCTTCTCCTCTCCAGACATTTGTCCTACTCTGCAGGGCTGGCATGTTCCATTAAGCCAGGGTCTCAGTGATAGAGGGATTTCAAGGCTGTCTTCTTGAGATGTCTCCGCAAGGGGTAGCCCCCATCTCCTGTTAGCTCCCATTGGAGCCTTGGGTGTCCATAACTTTGTCCCCCCCCCCGAACCAAACTTTACTAAACTTGGGCAGCTTCATCATGACAGTTCCCAGATCATACTCTGAAAGTTTGGTGATACTAGCTTTAAAAGTACGCCTCTTGCAATCCAAAACACAAAAAACCACCCCAAAATACCAAAAAAATTTCAAATGGACCCAATTTTTTTGGATATACCTGAATATTCGGGTATATCCAAATATGTTATTTGTCCTAATTTTATGCCCGAATAAATCTGAATCCAAATTTTACCTAATTTTTAGTGTATTTACCAAGCCTAAATGTAATACTGTAAGATTTTAAGTTCCCTGAACAAGTTCTATTATTCAGTTGTCGGGAGCATTTTTCCTGGAGCAAACTAAGCTAGTACTATATATTCACTTATTGTCCCCTTTTTTGTCTGCTGGAATCTTGTTTTTAGTCATTGGAACTAGGTCAAGGCGACATGTTCCCCCTAGCTTAGAGTTCAGTTTCTCTCATTAGAATTGTTGTTATCCCTTCAACTCACAATCTTATATTTTCAGTTGCTCTTAACCCATGCTGTTTTTAATTAATTATCTGTCAGAAATGGGCACAGAGAATTCAAAACTCATTTAGTCATTCATATACAAATACACATACTGTGTAATCCACAAGGATGGGGAAGTTTTGCAGATATCAGGGATGGTGCAGCCACACCACCTCCAAAGATCATTGGGGAGGCACTGAGAAGGTGCAAAAAATCAGAAATCCTCATGCACACACACCCAAATTCTCAATTCACAGTTCTTTTTCAATGGCTTACAACTGCTGTTTTCAGGGTGTATGTCACAGGCAGGCTTAGGAGACATTCCCAGGTTGAAAATCCTGAGGAAGCTTATTAAAGTTGACTCCAGCCTGTGAATGCCGCCAAAACACCAATGCTGGCATGGGCTCCTGTGGTGGAAGAGTGCCAGCACAGTGGAATCTGGGCACCAAGGAACAGCACAGCATTCCATTGCCAGCATATTTACCCCTCCCCCAATGGTACATTTGCCTCTTATTCCAGTGTAAGGGGTACCCACTTCATCACATCCTCATACCTCTTCCCTGATTCTTTCAGCCCCCCTCTCCTGCAAGTGGCTTGCATTCTTCATCTCTCTTCATCCTCTTGAGAGACTGGCTTGCCTTATTGACTGTGTTTTGGTAGGTGGCTTCTTTCTCATTCTGATGGTTTACCTTGACACCTTAGTGTCCTGAGATTTTTGATGACAATTTACATTCATTCATTATTTTGCATATGTTCTTGTTTGATGCACAAAATAGCAATTTTGGAAGATGAACAAATGAATAAATTTGAGATGGTTTAGCTGGTATTGTTAGATCTGATTATTGATACTTTAGAGTGTACATGGGGACAAAGTTGACATTCTGGTTTATTACAGACCTTGATCCATGTTCATATCCATGTTAGTATATTATGAGTGAATAGCCGTTGAAGATTTACAGGGCTATCTGTAAAGAAAAGGTCTGTCTTATTTATTTATTTTTATTTATTTCTTACATTTATATACCGCCCGATCCCCGAAGGGCTCCGGGCGGTGAACAACATTATTTGAACATCAACAGGAGCGGTCATACAAATATAAATACATAAGCTCCATCCCATAAAATAGCTTAAAACTCATAAAAACAATGCAATGTCTTCCTGTGCCTGTGATGGTGGAATATCATTATTCAGCATTGATTGTAAGTCATTAATGATATATTGATCTGATTTGAACTGTGAGATATATGTGACCACCAGTGGTGTTCTGTGGTTGTTTTGCTTGTAGTAGGTTATCCCTGGGTACCATTCTGGTTTTGCCAATATCTTATCTGATTATATCAGGTCAGTACTGTAATTCCAACAATTATTGTTGTAGATCTCATAGGAAAGACTCAGTGTCAGAGAGACTGGAACAGATGTGGCCGTAGCATAGAGCTTGACTGTAGACAGTGGATTGTTGGGTGTGTTTAGGAAGGCATGCAGATATCTTTGGTGATTAGTAGGCTTTTGATAGAAAGTGGTGTTTATGTATCCATTATGTAGTTGTACAGAAGTGTCTACTAAATACTCTTTTTCAAGAGCATCAAAGAACAGCAATGTACTAGGAAGATTTTTGAAGGAATAACGTAACAAGAAATATTGATTTTCCCCACCATGTCTCCTTGCATTGTGGGGTGGGAAAGTTTCAAATTTTGAGGGTAAATTACTATCATGAACATTGAACTTGAGATTTGGACCCACATTTTCCTGTCTAGCATCTCTAACGTACTTACTGAAGCTGCAAAACATCTGGAATATGATCTATTGTATGTTAGCTTTGTATCTTATTCTTATTTCTGGGCCTTATGGCATGTTTGTAGTGTAATAAGTTCTTTGTTCCTCAAGAGCAGTTCTGTTCTATGCTATGATGTTAGGTCAACTGCATTAACCAATAGGAATTGGACAATTTAATGAACTTCTGATAACTTGAGAAAGGCACCACATCATGCTGAAATAATTAAGAAACTTGAGGTAAAAATCACTTAAGTGTTTAGTGGTCATGATTTAAAGCTTTATTTTCATGTACATACCTGCTGAATAAGGAAAGGCTTTCTAATTAAGAATTTGTTTGCTACAGTGCATTTATAACACCTTTGCTTGCAGTGATATTTTATTGAAACTAACCAGACGAAATTTCAATAAGCATGCTAACAAATTGGTAGAGAAAATAGTGCTTTGCAATACCATCCTAAGGAGAATTACACACTTCAAATGGACTGCTAAGCGTGTAGCTCTGCTCAAAATTACTGTTAGTACTTCAGTTGGAAAAAATAGTTATTCAAATATTATCCTCAGTCTTTCAAAAACTGCTGGACAATTTCAGTGAAATAGTGACACAGCTAGAAATTCTTTGTGTAGTACATTATGAAGGGTGTGATATAGAATTGTTTCTGGTTGACTCTAAAATGTATAGAAATGGCCACAACCAAAGATCAGGTGTCCACTAAAGGTGAGGAATGCCCTTTTGTTCAGTTTACATCAATACTGTTGAGAGCATATAGGGCACTAGTTTTACCTTGCTTGCTATACAACATTCAAATCTGGTTTGCAGGTACAGTTGAAGTACTCGAGAAGTTTCATATTCCTTCCTCCCCCCGCCCCTAAAATCCTTGCTTTACCTTCATGTGTAGCATTTTCAGTTGTGCATGTGCAGCTGGGTCTTTCAAAATTCCTACTTTGATTTGGAGAACCAAATACTGTTTCTGAGTGGCTTTTGTAAAAGAATGCACAGTTTATATGGCAAAATGTCATTTGCTGTTGTTTTTAACCCTTCAATATTTTCTTGATTGGCTTTTGGGCTGCTAAATCTGAATAAAGTGAAGTGAAAGTGAACATGCACTTTAAAATTATAGGATGAACACTGCATGAACTAAGGTATGTCTTCTAAAGCACACAAGGCACATCAAGATACCCATCCTAAATTTTTAGATGAACAGAGCAAAACATTAAAAATATAAGATAAACTTCTAACTAAAAGTGTGTGTGTGGGAATATATTTTATCCAGGTGCCTATAAGAAAGTAAATTAAGTACTGACAAAGTGTCATCAGTGAAAATGTCCTATTTCTAGCCATCACTGGTGTTTCCTCTGAAGGTGAGGGCACAAAGTACAGATCTGAACTGGTTGCCTGAATAGTATGGGAGGAGACAGTCCTTCAGGTACCCTGGCCTTAAGCCATTTAGGGTTTTAAAGGCAAGAACCGGAACTTTGAATAGTGCTTGGAAACAGATGGGTAGCCAATAGCCTGTAAACCAATTGAAATTTCTTAACCATTGTCAAAGGCAGACACACTTATTTGGCATGACAGTAATCTGATTTGGATGTGAGCATCATGGATTACTGTGGCCAGATCAAGCTTTTTCAGGAACACCTCAGCTGTTGAATTAGCCATAGCTGACAAAAGCTGCTATGTGCCATAGAGAAAACCTTAGCTTCCAACCATAGGCCAGGATCTAGTAGCTTCCCAAATTATGCAATGGTTTCTTCAGGGTCAGAGCAACTCCCTCCAGAAACTTCTGGCTCCACAATCTCTGAACACCTTCTCCTCAGTCTTGTTTGAATTGAGATTTGAAGAAAATTCATTAAAATGATTAAATAAGTATGGTTGAAAATGTGTATCTCATCATTGCAATCTGTGTTGAAAAAGTAAAAGTCAATGCAATTCAGTAAAAGCCAATGCAATTCTGGGCTGTATCAATAGAAGTATAGTGTCTAGATCGAGGGATGTAATATTACCACTCTATTCTGCATTGGTCAGACCTCACTGGGAATACTGTGTCCAGTTCTGCACACCACAATTCAAGAAGGACATTGACAAGCTGAAATGAATCCAGAGGAGGGACTCCAAAATGGTAAAAGATTAAGAATCTGTGCCCTATGAGTAGAGACTTAGGAAACTTAGGTAAGTTTAGTCTGGAGAAAAGAAGGTTAAGGAGTGACATGACAGCTGTGTTTAAACATTTGAAAGGATGTTATGTTGAACATGGAACAAGCTTGTTTTCTGCTGCTCCAGAGGCTAGGACAAGGAGTAATGTGTTCAAGTCACAGCAAAAGGGATTCCACCTAAACATTAGGAAGGACTTCCTGAAAGGGCTGTTCAACAATGGAATATACTGCGTTGGAGTGTGATGGAATCTCCTTCTTTGGATGTTTTTAAACAGAGGCTTGATGGCCATCTGTCAAGATCACTGTGATTGTGTATTCTTGCATAGCAGGAGTTTGGACTTGATGGCCCTCGTGGTCTCCTCCATCTCTATGACTCTAGAGCCCTTTCCACGTGGGTCAAAAGCGGCGGCGGCGGGCCAGTAAAACACCGTTTGGGTGGGGACCATTCGCATAGCCGCTGCTGCTAAATCGCTGCAGCGGTGCTCAATTCCCGCCCAAACGGTGTTTTCAAACCTCGCTCAGGGATCAAGGTTTTTTGCAAATGCCGGCTTCCATCTGGTGCCATGCGAATGGCACCAGGTAGAAGCCGGCATTTCTCCCCTGGCCCTCCCAAATGCTGTTTACCTCCGGTCGCCTTCTATCATGCTGTGCAGGCCAGGAGACATGCCCCACTGGCCTCATTCTCCAGGGTCGTCGCTCTGGCCAGGGGGGCGTGTCTCCTGGCCTCCACAATACAACAGAAAGTGATGGGAGGTAAGCAGCGTTTGGGAGTGGCGCAGCCTGTGTGAAGCCTGTGCCGCCTGCGCCACTTCCAGCGGGACTGTCCATGCGAACGGTCCCACAGGGGTGCGCAGGCATAAACTATGTCGACACCCCCCCCAGCGCCCGTGGATTATTCCTAGATACTATGCACAAGTATTTTATCTGCAGAAAAATGAATATATACAAACATTAGATCTATACGTGCTGGCAGAAGCCAGATGTCCATGAAGAAATTCTTGCTGTGAAAACTGTAAGCTTTGTGAGAGAAACGGAAAGAATTCACCAGCTCTATTCATTGACAACAATAGTCTTTGAGGTTTGACTGCTTTTTGTTTGGGGCATGTAACAGTTATACATCAGTAAAACAAGCATGAAGCTGAACCAAAGAATAGTTGAGCATGTATGTAATATAGTGCATAAAATGTAATAGTATTCTTAGTGAAACATTATTATGAATTCCAGTCATAAAATTCAAGAATTAATGTTCTAGGCTATTGAATGGACGAATCAACTTAAGACAGGTTTCAAGCAGAACAAGAAAAAGGACAGACTTTAAAACAGCAGTATCTAACAGATTAAGTGATAATACTATGTAGAAGTTACATGCTGTGATCCTGTAGAACAGTGTTTCCTAAGCTGTGTGTCAGGACCCAAAAAATGAGTTGTGAAGTCTCTGAAAGTGGGTCATGAGCCAGTCCTTCCTGATGGCCACTTCTGCCTTTTCCTTGGCTTTCTTTTTATATTTTGAGAAGCAAAATTTGACCCTGGCAATAGGGTCTTTGGTGTCATACTGTGGCCCTTTCCAAACAAATCTCTAAAAACATTTGTAAAAAGTTTTCAATTCCCCCCTCCCCTTTACTATGATGTATGTCTGCTGTCACCTGTCCAAATGATTCCTGGCTGCGTTTTTGTGGTTTCTTCATTCTCTCTCTCTCTCTCTCTCTCTCTCTCTCTCTCTCTCTTTGAGAAATTTGCTTCTATGCTTCCCAATGGAGTGCTGAAATTATCTGCACCTTCTGCAGTCAATCCTTCAATGATTATCCCTCCTCTTTCTCAATAAAGAAACCTGCAGGAAAAACAGGCAAGGAGGGAGCTGAGAAAATGGTGTTGAAGAGAAAGTAGAAGGAAGCCACAGGGGCTTGGAAAATGCCTTTAAAAGACCACACAAGCAAATGAAGCCATTTTGAAAAAATTTCAACTAAAGAATCATTTTAAAAGGGCATTCATTTAAAACATTTTGGGGTAAAAACAATGTGGACCTTCACAGAGGAAATGATTTATTTCCTGTTTCAATACATTTTAAAGTATGTGGAAAGAACCTTTCGTAATAGTTCTGGGTTTTCAGTGTCATAAAGTATCTTCAGTGTCATACATTAGCTGATTTTTTTCTTCACTACATATACATGTTGATCAAGCAAGATATATGTCCTGATGTTTACTAGAGTTTACTAGAGCAAACTCACCAGGTGACAGAAACAAGTAAAATTAGATATGGTCAGCAGTCCTGGTCTTTAGAAGCAGTAAATTTGATAGTATTATGAAGGGAACAATATCAGGATTTCTCATTATCATAAATAAGTCAATTATGTAGCATTTGTAGAAAAATATTCTCAAAAAATGTATTAACAGCTGATTCCATAGCTGACGCATGCCAGCAATATACTCCTTAACAGTGGCTCCTGCACAAGGGAATACCCTCCATCTAGAGGCCGACCAGGCACCTACTTTCTTGGAGTTTCTCATCACCTGGGTGTTTGGTGGATTCCCTTCCTTTACTGGAATGGGGAGGCTCAAGATGTTTTGTACCCATCTCCCACTTTTGGGGTGGAGCGAGCTATGGAGGCCAGCTTTCAAGAAGACGGCCCATTAATCGACGGCCAGGGGTGCTAAAACGCCGCTCTCAGGCCAGCCGCTCGCGACACGGCTTACCTTTGACTCCACTTCCCTTCCTTCTGTGGCTGCCTTCAGGGTCGCTTTCAAACAACAACCCTTTAAAGGGTTGTTGTTAGAGGAAGCGCTCTTTCCCCGGGGCGGCATGCTGCGCGTAATCCGCTGGGCTGCCGGAAGATGCTGTGTTTCTGCGCTTTACCTCGCCGATGTCCTGTTTATCGTTGGCTGGCCGAGTTCGCCGAGCCACTCGCTTCACACCGTTCCTCCAACCTCCAGGGGTCGGAGGGCAGCGTAAGCGGGCTTCGACTTCGCAGCAGCAGGCTTAAGACGAGGACATCGTGAGTGGGGCCAGAAGAGGCGGCTCCGTAGCGGAGCCGCCTGCCGCCTTTGTCGGTTTCATTTAAAGCAATCTCGCTCGTTCGGCGATGCTTGCATGCTTAATGGAGCTTGCCTTCACGCCAGAACCCTTGGCGGGCGTAAGTAATGGAGGCCGTGCGGAAACGGCCGGAGTTTTAGTCCAGAATGTCCTATGGTTTTATAGTGGTTTTACTGTCATATTGTATTAGATTTTACCATGGCTTTTATTATATCCTGCCCTGAGACTGTTGTAAAGGGTGGGGAATAAATCAAAATAATAAATAAATAGATACATTACAAGGTGTCTGTTATGCAGAGGGGAAGGCAATTGCAAGCCACTTTGAAACTCTTTAAAGGTAGAGAAAAAGTAGGATAGAAAAAGCAACTGTCCTTCATTTCTGTAGTCTGGACATCAGTTGCAATTCTAGATCTCCAGACTCTAATTGAATGTTGGTAACACATTTTATCTTTTCTAGAATGTTCCTTACAATGTTAGGGCACAAGTTATAAGTAACCATATGCCCATAATTTTGTACATCAACAGCAAGATTCTTTTCCTTTTTAGTAAACCTGTTCTTGAGGAAGTATACTGACCTCTTACAATTGTTGTTGCTAGCTGAACCCTACCTCCTACAGTTTCACTCATGAGAAAGTTCCTCATTTTTACAGCTTAAAGTGAAACATATTTTGTTTATTTGCCTGGATTAAAAAATTGTGAGAGCTTACCATGTAAAGAAAAAAGAAAAGAAAAGAAATTGCTGCATAAAATCAGCTCAGGTCACAGTGATCTTCTCTGGAATGTCTTCAGCTGCACCAGAGCAATTTTACTTTGGCAGAGACTAGGCAGCAATTTTGAGCAGTTTATGTCTCGCAATCCTAATGGAAGCATTTAGGGAGCAACAAAGGCCTTGATCTTCCAGTGCATTGAATGTCTTCAATGCCCTCTGAAATAATTGAGAATTGACAATGCTCAGGAGTGTCTTGCATGAGGTTTCCTACACTTACTGAACACTAAAAGAGAAGCTCTAAGGTGAGAAGTACAAGGCATGATATGTAGTGACCCACCTATTTCATGAAAAAGTATTCTTGGTTGCACTTTGACAAATATTTAAGCAACTCCAAAACAGATGTGCAAATTTTGCTCTTTGGAACAAGTATTAATTTCAGGCTTATTTCATTTACAATTTTATACTTGTGCTAGAACACTGTACAAAAATATTTACAGTACCATATTGTCAAAAGAGACTTTAGTTAGAATAATTCCTCAAAAGTGAGATCAGCCAAATGAAAGGTTTCCAGATCTGTTACATCATTTTACAGTATGCAGTGAAAATCTAGTTACTGTCAAAACTGTCAGAGAAAAACAATGGAAGACAAAACACAGGCCAAATCTTCCTGTACCTGGGATTAAAGCATTCTTTCCTACCAATGCAAGTTCAGAACAACCTTGGATTCTTGTTTAAGGATAGAATGTCTGTCAAATTTCATGTCTACCTCATCTGTGTTTTTTGCCACTATTTTTGTAGTTTTCAGTTATATTTTGTAATACTTAATAATGGCATGGGCTTTTATTATTTATTTATTTATTTATGGGTTTTATATACCGCCCAACCCCCGAAGGGCTCTGGGAGGTGCACAACATAGTTACATCTTACAACCCATACAAACAAACCCCCTTAAGTTAAAAATTAAAACACAGCGATAAATGATAAAAATTTTAATGATAAAAAGCAAGGAGGCCCAATTCAAATAAACAAACTAGTTTAATTAGTTTAATTAATTAATTAATTAATTGTTGAAGATTGCTGCACATCTACCTGCAATATAAGCATGCTGAAGACTTTTTGAGGGATGGAAAGCTGGTTGTCAACTGCCCAGCTGCTCAGTTGCCTTTTTATGATACATGAAATTTCCCTTGACTTCTAAATGAGATCTTTTCCTTCTTATTTCCTCTTCTTTTTTTTGTCAAGTTACATCTGACTTATGTTCTGGGGTTTTCAAAGGAAGAGACATTCAGAGGTAGCTAGCAATTGCCTGCCTCCACATCTTGACCCTAGTATTTCTTGGGGGTCTCCCATTGAGATACTTGCCAGAGTTGAGCCTACTTAGCTTCTGAAATGTGACAAGATCAGGCTAGCTACAGCATTCTACTATTTATCAGCTCATTTTATTTTGCCCCCCATTAGTCTGCAACAATTATTGCTTCACTTTGGTTAATGGTTCTGTACTTTTATATCTATTGGGATTGTATTATAAACTTCTATGCAGGGTTTTCAGCTGGATTGAAAAGGTGGTCTGACATGCTGCACTCTGCCTCACAGCTTGATGTCTAGGAATCAACAAAGTTTTTTTCAAGGTATGGAGATAAGCATTGCAACAAGCTAATGTTTGCACATTAAGGTGCTGTTGAAAGCTCAGGAAAGAAGCTGGTAGAAATGGCAATCCTTTCTCAAGTATTCTATTAGAAAGTCTATTTTAAAATAAAGTACAGTTAGATATTAGAGGGTCTTGGCTCAAAACCTGTTAAGAATAATGGGCTGCAAAAAGGATCAAGCATCACATAGCATAAAAAAGTACAGAAATCATTTCTTTCAGAAATTGCTGCTGCCATGATCCACTCCTGGTTTACTAAATGCTGGCCTTAAGTTCAAAGCAAAAAGTGGCTCTCAACATTTGCTATAAGTATTAATAATATTTTGTAAAACCATATATCTGAAATATTAAATTTATGACATTAATAAGGAGGTATACCTTGTATATTAATTAGTCAGTTTACATATTTAGGACATAAACTCCTGCTCTGACACCACACTGTGTTGTCACTGGCTGTTGTCATCACCAAATGTTGTACCTTCTGGCATCACTGTGCATTTTTTCTCTGGTGCAACCATTATGAGACATTGAACTTTCACCTGCTGCATCCCATCCCAGAAATGGGGGCAACCACCACTAAGAATGGCAAAGCATGACCTTGTGACCTCTCTGGCTATCAACATGCCCAGTCACTTCTGACCAACAGAAAATGGTCTTCGATCCACCCACTGTTAGGAAAGAAGCCATTTTGTGCTAGAAGTCAAACTTGCTGGCTGTTGGAGAGAACATGACATTTATATGAGATATGTGGCAGTTAATATCTAAGCAGTGGCTAAGATATATGCTGTGCTTCTATGCTGTGCTTACTGGAGTTCCAATGAGGAAAATGAAACACAGAAGGATCCCAAGATTTCAGAAACAGGTCTAAGTCGTTTCAGAAACATAGAAATTACAATGTTACAAACATTGGGAACCCAGCATGGAGTATAGTCAGACCTTGCCAGCCATCTTGCAGAAGAGTGGGACTTGGGAATACCTAATCCTCTGTGGGAAAGGATGTCTCATAAATCAAATAAAAAAATTGAACTCCTGTTGAGAATCAGGGAAAGGAAGAGTTCATTTAGAAAGAAGTTTAATGATGTTGCAGTGGGTGGCATTGGAGAAATGATACCTGGTGACACCACAGGATACAACATCTGGTGATGTCAAAGTCAGCAATTGGCCATGCTGGCAGGGACTGATTGTATTGTAGTCCATGAACATCTGGAATGCTGCCGGCTGCAGACCCCTGGCATAGCCTAATATGCAGACTTTGTTTGGTAGTTGTTTTCCAAGGTTTCTGCCCAGCACAAAGTTTGAGACTGAGATAACAGCCCTAAGTATAGCAACTGGGTACTTTTATATGGGGAAAAAACCTAAGAGGAAAAGGGAAGACAGAATAGAAAATATTGTAGAAAGTAGGCTAATGAAAGCAGACCAGAGGGACTAAATCCTATTGGTAGTAACAGGATTGAGCTAGAATAGAGGATCTGCAAAAATTGCTGGTTAGAAAATAAGCATTGGCTAGAAAAAGGGAATAATGCAGTCAAGTAACCAGGCAAGAGTATGAGAAGCTGCTATCTGAATACATTTTAACTTCTGTAGTGTCCTAAATAAATATTCCTGTAGATACCACTTTAAAGTTCACCCCAGGTGCATTTGTATAATGGAAAAGGTATAATATGTTTTCAAATAAAAATGGGATAATTCAGATACATGGCAATTTTTGAAATGTTCTGAACTGAGAACTTATGACAAATTCTTTGGCTAAGGGAGCTGAAGGGCAAAATAAAAATCAGAGCCACATAAACACAGACATGAGTGGAATGAACCCAGGAAGAGGAATGCCTGATTTGGGGGTGAGAAACCCAATCTAGATGGGGAAGAGTGAATGGGCTTTGAGAGTGACAGAAGAACACCCCACTGCATTGCTCCCTTTACCAGCATAAAGGGCACCCATGTCAGTGAAGAGGGCAAAGATGTTGGTATCCAGCAACCCCAAAGCTCAGCAGCATCCACTCAGATGCCAACACAATTTTGCAGCAGAGTCCATTTCCAGGTTTTCCCAAAGCTCTGCTGTGGGCAAGCCTGGAAGTGGGCTCTGCTGCAAAGTTATCTTGGCATCTGAGTGGCTGCTGGTATGCGGGGGGGGGGGGGAGTGGTGGCAGAGCAAGGTGTTCCCAGGATGGAACCAACTTTATTCAGATTCCACTGGCATTCCAACCCAGGAACACTGCCCTCTGAGCCCACAGACTTACATCACTTTAAGTCAGTTTCAGCAACAGGGTGATTTGGGCAGCAGGAGGGTTTTCAAATTTATCTCCTTTCTGCATCACCCAAAGCCCCCTTGGAAGAAGCTTGGTGGCGCCAGCTGCCACAGAACTCCCCCCCCCCCCAATTTGGATTGTGCTGTAAGACTGAAGTAGCTTTTGGACTTTTTTCTTAATAGTTCTATAATCAGAGGATACCAGAAAAAGGATCACTGTGGCCCCTTCCGCACATGATGAATAATGCACTTTCAATCCACTTTCACAATGGTTTGTAAGTGGATTTTGCTATTCCGCACAGTAAAATCCAGCTGCAAAGTGCATTGAAAGTGGATTGAAAGTCCATTATTCTCGGTGTGCAGAAGGGGCCTAGGACTGCACATTTATGGCCTCACAATATACTGCAAAGCAAACAAAGTCCAGGGAAATATGAGACATTCCTAGAAAGTGACCTAACAGGGCATAATTCATAAAAAGGTCTTAGCTGTGCCTCAGTCTCAAGGAATCCTAGTTAGGAGTAATCCTTCCTCTTTTTTGAGATTTAGTTAAATGAAGAAAGCAGGAAGTCATAGGAAGCAGTAGGAGAGCCCCATTCCCCATACACACAAAAATGTTAATAGTTGTATCACATAAGTATCTTTTTTTTATTACAATAGGGGATTTCTTACAAAGAACTTTGCTAGTGTCATGCAGAAGAACTGAAATCATATTATGAGACTGTTTTCATTATGAAGTTTATGATAAATAATAAATATTTGACCATAAAATACTGATTCTTTGTCATTTGAAACAGCAACAAAGATTTCTGGTGTGCGGAAATATTTTTGAAACCAAATATTTTTGGAATTTCAATGTATGTTTTCAAAGCTTTGCTCTGACTGTTTATTAAATGTTCATAATATTTTGTCTCACTACATACCATTCTGAGAGACACCGAGCAAATCATGGGAGGCGATTCTTCTGAAACAACCTGTTAAGACTACAAAGGGCATTCACAATGAATGTGAAGTGATCCCTTGAAGCCAGATATCATCATCCAGATGTTTCCATGGCTAGAAGTCCTTCAACTATATTTTAAATTCTATGCTTAGAAGCTTATAGATTTATTCTCCCCCCCTCCCCAGCTTGGAGTGGGGATATAATATCTTCAGGTTGCCTGATATTTCTTTACACAGGCCAATATAAATTCATGGCAAGTATGTGTCATATCTGAACAGAAATTCAACCTGGAAACAGTAATGGAAAAGCTCCTGATGTCTCATTATATACAGCCAATACAGAAATTCTGGTATTTCTCCCTTGGGGCTATATGACCTGTCAAATGCACTAAAATGGCAAAACTCATTCAGTAACTCTGTTGTGTTGATCTCTGGAGAAGGGAAAAATCCTCTGTTTTGGTAGTTGATCATTTTTTCTTTTCACTTGGAAAAATAACCCCTAATTTCACTAATATTTTCATGTCATTTGTAGTCCACTGTATATCTTTAAGTTGGCATGGTGTGCTCTCATTTGCAATGACTCCCTTCTATTCTAAATACATGTTTCTGAAGTAACCTTCAGCATTTTTTTTACACTCAGACCTCCTCATTATCCCCAAAGAAAGAGAAGCAACAGAATTCACAGGCAGTCATGATGGGACCAATTTAATTCCGAAGCACTATGCACATATACCTTTTTGTGAGGATTTATTATTTTTACCCTCAAATTTATTCAACAGTGCCACCAGGTGGCTAGACCAAACCAACTGTATAGAATTCTAGGATGTAGTTGTACTGCAGCAATTATAAAGTTAATTTTCATTCACAGAAATGGGAGCTGCTGAATGATGTTCTCTCATATGGTAAGACTTATTGTTGAAAAAGCTTCTTTTTGTGGTAATTAGCTGCATTTGGGGCCAAATGCAGGTGCACATCAATTCTGAGACATTTGAAAAAATTTGTACAAATGTGCACAACGTTATATTTTATTCTCTAGGAATTATGCAGTCTTAAAGACTGCTAGCCTTTACTCAGTCAGTCTTGCAGCTTTCCTGAATTCTCTTTGCCTGAAGGCCTGGTAGTTTTTTCAGTTGTGTCCTGTAAACTAGCGGATGGAATGTATATTTCCCTGGAACATTAAAAATAAGCATCTGCAGAAGTTTGGTCAGTGATTAGTATCCAGAATATGGAAAAGAGAACATTTATCTTGATTTTGTATCATTCACTAAGCTACTGAACAAACCACTCTTTCATGCCAAGAATGTCTATTTTGGGATCTAAAAACTCCTAGGCAATTTCTGCACGGGCTGAAAACAACGGCTTCAGCCCAGTAAAACACTGTTTTGGCGGGGACCCTTGGCACAAGCGCCGCTGCCAAATCGATGCAGCAGCGCTCTGTGCCCGCCAAAATGGTGTTTTCAAAACTCACTTGGGGAGCAAGTTTTCCTGCAAATGCCGGCTTCCATCCACTGCCATGTGAATGGCAGCAGGTGGAAGCTGGCGTTTTCCCCTCACCTCCCTGGCCCCAAGCCTCCTTACCTTCTGCTGGCAGCTGTTGCTCTGCCATTGCTCTGAGGAGGGAAGGGGACACGCCCCCTGGCCTCCCGTGCTTCAGCTGTCGCTCTGGCCATGGGGGCGTGTCCCCTGGCCTCCTCAGAGAGACAGCAGAGCGACGGCTGCCAGCAGAAGGTAAGGAGGTGTTTGGGGCCGGGGAGGGGAGAGGAATATGCGGCTGTGCAGAGCTTGCTCCAACAGCTGCGCATCCCATGGGGCCGTTTGTGCGAACGGCCCCAGAGCCTGCATCGTCATGATTAATGCTGATGCAGGCTCTCTCCCTTGGCTATGCAGAAACAGCCCTAGAAATTTGGCTGAATGGGTCTCAGAACTTCTATAAATTACACCACTGATTATTTAATTAAATATACAGTTTCAGGAGAAAGGAGCCTAGTGATTACTCCAATCCACTTATATGTATGTGTGGTAGATGAATTTTAACACAGCACATAGTCATGTGGGAGCCTGTCATAGGCAGGTCCACTTACTTTCCTCTTCCTGTAATACCATGGATCTCCTGAATGGAATGTGAGCTGGTATCAGCAAAATACAGCCTTGATAGAGTATATGGGCAAAAATGAAATCAAGAGCAGTTTGACAGTCAGTTTAGATCAGAGAGGCACTTGTCACAGGAGACATTTAAAAAGTTTGCAGAGCCATAGTGCAGGGAAGACAGTGCATGTCTTAGAGTTGCCTTCAGGGGAGCAGAATCTGCCTTCAGGGCCGCTAAAGTGGCATCCAGGAAAGATTCACACTTGATGATTGAGTCCTATCTGTTAGCTTTCCCAGGTTGGGAGAAGCTGAAGTGTGAGATAGCAGTTTCATTTTAAAGCTCTATGGCAACTCTAATCTGGGATTTAGTGAGTCCATTCATCCATTCACTCTTATATTACAGTTGGGGTCCCCAGAATGGTGCTCATGGTTTCCATAATGCCCACTGACATATGTTCTGGCACCCAGTATTTTAGCAAGCAGACTGGGATAGATAAGGCTTTTGCCAAGCAAGACTTCATATTGATTATTGGAGATTTGATTGGCTGTCTGCATTTTTTAAGAAATGTTGCTTTGACAATAGTTGCCACTATGGCTCAAGGATCTACACTGTGTTATTGAAGTTAAGATGTGGTGAATGGTTCCACCTCTTGTGGCAGCCATTTTTGTGGCTCTACCTCCTGTGGCAGCCATTTTGTAGCTACGGGCACCATGCTGTGTCGCAATTCCAAATGCCCCAATCAAATAGATTGGGGACTCCTGCACTACACAGTTTGATTGTCATTTTGTTCACTATATGCATAGGTGGATTCCACACAGCACAAATATAATGTCTTTAGGACATTATGAAAAGTGTTTTGGGGAAGAACTACACAAAGCTGTCTTCCCCCAAATGAATTCAGCCTCTCATACTCCTCTCACCATTTTTTTTCCAAAAATCACTAAATTAGCGATTTCTCCCCCAACCCAGGTTTAAGACAATTCCTGCCTGCTGACCAAACACCAGCAGGTCAAAAACTTTATTTCTCCCACACAAACATCATACTTTCGTTTCCACAGCCTGCACACACCATTTTGTGTGCTGCAGCAGATTCTCCATGGAGATTACCCACAGAAATTTCCTCTGCTTGCAGCTCATCTGTTTGTTATTTCACTGTAAAAAGTAAATGAATAAATTTTGTTTAGCCTAGCAATCCCATGCACGTGTCATTTTTCCTTTTTTTGTTTTGAGTGGGATATCTGTGAAGCTACAACAACATAATTAGAGAAACTGCAGTATGTGTATATTTGTGTCACTGTAGCTTTGCAGAAACAAAAAAAGGTAAAACAACATGTGCATGGGATTGATTTATTCATCAACTTTTTACAGTGAAACAGCAAACAGATGAGCTTCAGGCAGAGAAAACTTCCCTGGGGAATCTCCACAGAGAATCTACTGCAGCATACAAAATGGTGGGTGCCACTGGGAAACTGATAAGAGCTCTGTGCAGCAGGCAGGAAAAAAAGATCCATTTTGACTGACAATGCATGTGTTCCCCATGCTGTGGGAACACAAAATCCCAAACGGGATCTTTGTAGAACATCTGCAAGATGTTATATTTATGCTATGCAAAATCTACCATAGAATACATTGTTTTATTTGTAACTTCTTTTATTTTGCTGAGAGTTACATTTGTTTATATTTCCAAGTGTGGTTGCTATTAGTTCTTTCCAGTAAAATAAAGGAAATCTGGTCAACTGTGTGGGGTAGGGGTATTTTCTTGATCAAGATATTTTCTTGATCCATAACAAGAACAGGAAAGAAAGACTCCAGGCTTAAAACTGCAGTACATCTCAGCTGACTGAGATGAACTAACTTGCACTGAGTGCTTCATGGGTGCCAGCTTTCATCCTTCTAGAATTCACACAATATACTAAAAGGAAAGTTATTTGAATTGAATTCACTCAGAGAAGACTGAGGGTGAAGGTAAATCAAATAATACACACAACACACTATCCAACTATCCAATTATTCTATCTGGGCAGGTCTTCACAGAGTCTATGATGGCAAGATGGTTCTCTAGAGCTGGAAGTTTTTGTCTTTAAAAACAAAATTATCAATCCTCCTCATTCTGGATGTAAGATGACTGACAGGAAATCAGCAAAACTGTAAAATTTAAATGTTTATATAAGCATAAAAATAATCTATCACCAGAGACTGTAGGTGCCCCAGATTGTTCCTTTAAGGTGGATTTAAAAGGAGAATCTGGGCTCCCTAGTTTAAACAAGTGATGCTGGAATCCACCCCCAAACAGCATAATTTTCAATGGTATTTAAACCCAGATTTTCCTTTTTAATCCACCTTAAAGGGAGAATCTGGGATTCCCAGTTTAAACAACATTGAAAGTGATGCTATTTTGGGGTTGATTCTCCCCCACCTTGAAACAGCATCACTTTCAATGTTTAAACTGGGGACCTCAGATTCTCCCTTTAAATCCATGCCAAAAGGGAGGGAGATTTAAAAAGAAAATCTGGATAAATTTAGGGGGTGCCTGTTGTCAGGGGTGCAATTGTTAAGCTAGCAGCACCAAACTTTCAGGGTATCTTTATGAGAATCTCCTAATGATGCCACCCAGGTTTGGTGAAGTTTGGTTCAGGGGGGTCCAAAGTTATGGACCCTCAAAGGTTATGGACCCTCAAAGGTCCCCCATCTTCTATTAGCTTCTATTGGAAACAATGGGTGATGGGGCACCCCCTTTGGGAGTCCATAGCTTTGGACCCCCTGGACCAAACTTCACAAAACCTGGGTGGTATCAGTAAGAGACTCCCCTGATGAAACCACCCAGGTTTGGTGAAGTTTGCTTCAGGGGGTCCAAAGTTATGAACTCTCAAAAGTGTAGTCCTCATCGTCTATTAGTTTCCATTGGAAACAATGGGTGATGGGGCACCATATGGGAGTCCATAGCTTTGGACCCCCTGGACCAAACTTCACCAAACTTGGCTGGTATCATCAGTAGTGTCTATATGTTCCATTTGGTTCAGTTTATGGTGGCAGCTTTATATCTATAGTTTAGTGTCCCCTAACAGGCTTTTCTCTTTAAAAGACCCATGTGTGTGGGTGGGTGTGAGTTGAGGGGAGTGCCTAGTCAGCTACCCAAATATCCACACTCAGGAACAGGCTTCACTCCCTTTTTGGGGTCTCTGTCTTCCCACATGGAGTGGGTACTTTTACATGTTCCATCTCCTGCCAGAATCAAAACACACCTGCATATAACTGAATCCATATAAGAAGAAAATTAAAATTAAGAAAGGAAATTTCAAAGTGTGTTATTTTAGAAGTGACTTAACAAAGATTATGTCTGGTTGATCAGTGACATAGACTTTGTCTTTGATATACTTTGCTTCATGCCAGACTTCTTTTTTATTATTCAGTGCACAAGATATGGAATGTCCAGAAAACAAGACAGCTGTTCAATACTTCTTCTGCTCTTCATCATTCACAATTTAGCTAGTAGCATTTCCCTTGGGAATTAACCCTGGAGTAACAACATTAATTTGAACGCAGTAAAATGTGTGTTGATAAATGGGATAGACAGATTAGGATTAAAGGTAGGTATTTGTACAAACAAAAAGTTTATCTTTTCTCCAGCCCAAGTGCATAGATTTGTTTGCAGACTTTTGTTTATTTTTTCTTTTTATGAAACAGATTGAAAATGTTTCAAAAGCTCTAATATAATTGTATGAAAAGTGTTTTGATTCTCACTTCTAGAGGCCTCAGAGAACAAAGCCATAATCCAGTTGATCAAGCTCTGCCCCTTGACTGAACCCTTCATCACATGGTACTTGGGTACTTGTGCTGGGAGATGTATTCCCTGGAAGTCATGTGCGAAGGGATTTCATATCATATTGAGCCATCATTTCTTCCACTTATCTCTTTCAGAGATTTATTTTTTGTCCAGCATACCTGGCATCTCTGTATCCAGTTTTCTTGATCCATATGTTGCTGCTCTTTATAGTGAGGAAATGAGCACAATAGAGGCCATTTATTCACTTGTGGTCTCCTTCATGTTCAGTGTACATTCCCTTCAGGTTGGATTTTTGGTTACCACACTTCCCCACCTCCTTTCAGAAGACACTGCACTTTCAAATCAGACTCTCTGTGCAGTTTCCAAATCCTGTTAAAATACAACTTTTTGTTTCTCTTTACAGGGAAAGTAAAAAAAACCAGTATGCACTTAGCTTTCTCTGGGTTTCGTTGTTCCTCTCTTTCTTCCCCTGCCCACACAGCAGCAGCTCCACCCACTCTTCTGGCCATTATTTCAGGAGTAGCAGTGGAGCATCTTCCTTTAAAAAAAAATGCTGTAGGCCTATCACAGGATTGATAAAACGTTGAAACAGCTTTTAAAAAGTGTCAGGCAACTTACCCAATTGGAGGTTACAGAAACAACAAGGAAATATGTATGTGGGACAGGGGGAATTCTCAGAGTATAGTATGATGTTCTGCAATGCCATTTCTAGCACTCTTCCCAGGCTCTTGCCAGTTGCTAGCAGCTGGCTAAGAACTCTGTCCAGACCATCTGACTTCCAGCTGGCCTGGCAACTGCTTTAGTCATTCCATGACATTCACTGCAATTATACTTTAGAGGATTATGCAGTTGTGCTATTACTTAAAATACTATACAATCTATTTGTTATGTATGGAACATCTCTGAGAACATCATGTATGAAAGATCTCTGAGAAGATATTTGTATCAAGCCTGAATTCAAAATCTGGATCTAAAAATGACATATACTGATGCAATGTTTAACACAGTACTTTATGACTGAAAATTGCCGTCTAACCATGGGAGTTTTTCATTTGAAAAAAATTAAGTCTTCTTGATCCACAAAAAGATGATAGTTATGCACTTGCAAAGGAATATGTAATGCAGATGGCATATGATCCATATGATCCTGAACAGTTTGGTGACTTCATATAAGACAATGAGTCAAATGTGGAGGGGCAAAAAGGGCAATGGGTGGATGCACAGCCCTCCAGGATGCCCCTTGACTGAACCCAGTGGGTGGATGCCCAGCCCTCCAGGATGCCCAAACATGGCACTAAACACTGCATACGCACTCCTGCTCCACAGCCAGCTCCATTGGCACAGAGGGGTGAGCCAGAGGCATTTCTGGGTGAGGAGCTGACTGTAATCAACTTCCAATCTGCCTTTATAGTCAGGAATTCTGTGGCCCAGACCTTGGAATTATGCAACACATTCAGCCCTATAGAGGACTTTCAGGAACCCATGATTTTTTTTCTTTTTGGCTGCACCCCTGCACTACCTGAAACCCCTCTGGAAGTTGTGAATGACCAAGCCATCCTCAGCCACAGCAACCTCTGGATTGGGCTGCCCAACAACATACTGTGGGGCTTGTGAAGAAATAATTTAACAATGGAACAAATTATCATTGTAGTAACTGGGCGTTTCCAGACTTCACTATCTGTTATTCTGAGAGGAATTAAGTTTGTAAATTGCTGGCCTGTATCAAATCATCATATGGTTGGATTTTCTGCATGAGGAAAAATATTCTGGTACAACTTGCTGGTTGTTAAAAAAAAAGTCAAACTCCCAGGTAATGAGCCATGAGGAGATCCATGGTTGGTGCAAGTCATATCATATACCATATGGAATCATAGCATATATGGAACAATCAATATCTTGGTATTTCTCTAATCCAAAGCTGAACTTTCACATATTTAATTGTTATTAATGAAGAGGACAGCTTTGTTTTATTTTATTTTATTTACTTCTCAACTCTTCCCAGTCAAAGACCAGGCTCAGAGCAGATTACACACTTAGTTAAAATATATAAAACAATCTAATGTGCAATTCAATAGAAACAATAAGCACTAGCAATCTCAAAATATTAAAATTGAATCAATCATCATAATCACATATCTGCTAATAGATTTAAAGTTTCAATAGGCTCTAATGTCCATAGTATAACTAAAACAATACCTACCTCCCCATTTATAATTCAGATTTACCACATTAGGGGAGGAGAAGGGAGGACAAATATGGGGGGGAAGCCTATAATTGCCTTAACCAAAGTTCCAGTGGAATATTTCCATTTTCAGCCCCTGTGGAATTGAATAAATCCCACAGGGCCTTGATCTCAGGAGATAGAGAGTTCCACCAGGCCGGAACCAGGGCTGAAAAAACCCAGGCTCTGATGGAGACTAGCTGGACATTCTTGGGGCCAGGAACTACCAGGGGGTTACTGTCAGCTAAGCAAAGTGTCCTTCTGGGGCAATATGAGGGGATTTGGTCCTGCAGATACAATAGTCCCATACTACTCAAAGCATTGAATTTAACCTGGAATTCAACTGGTAACCAGTGCAGTTCATGGAGTATGGGTCAGATATGTGCTTTTACTAGCGTTCCTGTAAAAAAACTCTCACAACTGCATTCTGGACCGGTTACAACTTCCAGAGCAGTCACAAGAGTAGGCCAATGTAGAGTGAGTTACAATAATCCAGCCTGGAGGTCACAGTTGAATGGATCACTGTGGCAAAGTCTGAACAGGACAGTCAACTGCCTAGCCTGGCAGAGGTGGAAAAAAGCCATCTATGAAATAATGTGACCTTGGCCTCCAGAGAAAGGGAGGTCTCCAGAACCACACCCAGGCTTTTGATGGAGGAGGCCAGTGTTAATGCTACCCTGTCTAATTTTGGCAGTTGAAAAGTTCCCTCGCCCCCCCCCTCCCCGCAATCGGTGTCACAGGACCTCTATCTTCAGTGGATTCAGTTTGAGTCTTTTCTTACTTGACCATCCCACCAGACACCTAGCCAGAATATCATGGGAAGTGGCTGGCTGGTCCTCTATCAGCAGAAAAAGCTGGTGGTCATCAATGAACTTTCAACAGACTGGTGACAACCCTGCCCAAATCTTTGCACCACTCTGTCAGAGGTTGCATGTAGATGACAAATAACTACTTTTTCATTGTCAGTACTTAAAAAATATTTGATGTGGTAAACTCCAGCCACAAAGTTATCCAAGCATTAGTATGTTCTGTAGGGGGGAGCTTTAGCATTCATGCATGATTCCCCTTTATGCACTTTGATTTCAATGTGTAATGCTTTAGAAACCTAGTGAGACACGTAGATCAGACACAACTGACAAAGCTGTTTTGTATCACTCAGCAATACAGTGGTCACAATTACTTTTCAAAAAGCCATGCTATGTGTTCAATTGGATGTATTCAAGCAATTTTCAAATGTATGACTTCAGTAATAGATTTTAGATTGTCACAAAAAAAAGGTCCCATTCTAAATGAAACAGTGAAACTGTTTTTAGCTGGAGCTATATCAAACAGTTGTCTGGATAAATATAGAACAAGACTACCATGCTGATCTTACAGGATGTTGACCTGCAGCAAGATTCTATTTCATGTACTGTCAATGGCTTCCATGGTCAGAATCAAGTGGCTGTTGTGGGTTTTCTGAGTCATGTGACTGTGGTCTGGTTGGAACTAAAACTACAAGACTATGGCCTCATATAACCCCAAAATTTACAACATCATATTTAGTTGTCTCTGTAGAATACAAAAAAAGAGTAGGCTTTTTTGGAAAAGTGTTAGGAGAGATCACTTTCCTTCACAGGAGAGAACCATACATAAAACATTAACATCCCACTTCACATATATCCAGGAATAAACTGGGTCTAGGGCTAAATCCTCATGGGCCCAGAGATTAATTAAGCATTGAGTACAACCTTGTTTTATGAATCGATGAATGAGCTCAGTTTTACTCTTCTAGGAAATTACTTCTAAATCCTTCCACAATAAGCATTTAGCTATCAGTTTTTTCATCTAGTGTAAGGCTTTACAATAATGAAGTTGGATTTTAATGAAGCAGTTGGAAAAATTTGCAGAGATGTCATTGTACAATAAGCATCAAGGACAAATATACTTTTAATCTGCTATGCTGCATTTCACATTTAATGTAAATAAAACCATTTCTGAGATGAAGATTATATTCTCTTTAATTGTTTACAGTTTTCCAGTTGTAAGACATATTTGATGTGAAATCTACAAATGTCTTATAGAATACATAAATCTACACAATTACTGTAGCATAAAAAGATGGACTAGGTAATCAGTTTTATAAGATTAGAACTAACAGGACTATTTAATCCCTCTTGGGGGTGGAGACAAAATAAATCATATGAAAATATAATGATAAAATCATACAAAGATAAACTGTTACTAATGTAAAACAAAAACAGATCAATGGAGGTACTGAAGAATTTTATCAACATGGTCGGTTATCATGAAGAAATTGGAATACTTGTTTCAGGACATTGTGTAGGTGTTTTTGAACAGTCTACACCCCTCTCTCATTATTCCCTCCTATCAAGCAAGCTTTTTTAAAAAAAGAAAAAGAAAAGAAACCAGCTGGGAAATACAAGCAAACATTTTGGTTAGAAGAATGCATCCCCAACAATAAAGCATTATCAACATGTCAGATGTCCCAGTAGCATATCTGCAAGAAAACATTTGAACATCATACACAATTTCAAAAGTGCTTTCAAACCTCAGATGGATCAATTTAAAATATTCTTGCACTTCTCTGCTTGAAATTCATAACACAAAGTTACATAAAAATATGGAACACTGAAACATAACAGATTTAAAAACACTGGCAGTGCAATCCTAAAGGGGGTCACAGTATAGCTTGGGAAAGCATAGCTGTGCCACCTCCTAAGAGGCTTGCTGTGCCATAGCCAGCAAGCCAAAAGTGAAGTTCCCCTGACCTCTGTAAAATCCGTCTATGCAGCACAATGCATTTACACCAGTGCTGGGGTCATGCCACCTCAGAAGCCTCCCTTCCCCACAACCCTGACCCTCTTCCCCCCATGAACCCTTCCACTTACCTTTTCTAGGTGGCAGAAAACAGCTTTCTGTCAGCAGAAAACAGCTTTCTGCTGTCTGAAAATGGGCCAGGCTGGTGGGGCAGGGGCAGGGACAGCCTGATGAGGCGAGGTGGGGCAAAGGGGGAAGCGGCAAGGGGTGATTTTTGCACCCCCACCCCCAGGCACATGCCTGGTGCAATGCACATACCCTACTATCCCCTTGTAACTCTGCCACTGTGCCACCTTCTCAGTGGTTTGAGCCTCCTCCCTGGATTGTACTATAAATCAGATTTTGAGAAATTGTTCTCTGAGGTGATGTGATGAGGCATTTGTATGGTTTATCTTGGGGTTCCTTCAGGAGTTGCATTGAAAAGCTCTTAGGTGCCCAGGCTTTCAACTTGAACTTGAAACTTCTGGCCAGCTGGAAGCTGCTGATTAGCACCCAGAGAGCTTTTTTAAAAAAGTCTGTCCACTGGCATCAGAATCATTTTGAACATGGAGCTTTCATGCTTTTTACCACCCATTCCATTTTTGCTATTCTGTGTCACTAAAATTTCTTACAGAGGTGCCCTAAAAACAGGATTCCTGGATATCTTTGGCTGTTCACTGTCTGAGGCCTTGCTCACTTTCTCCCTAGAAGGTTGGTGATTTAATAGTTACCTTCCAGCTGTGTCCAACTGAATTTTCTGACCTAGTCACAGGCTAGTATAGTTTTCAAAACTTTTAAACTTCAGGTTGTCTTTTCATTGGCGATTTTATTAGGTAGCTATTTGTGAGACAGACAGTTACAAGAGGGCTTGTACAAAACACTGTGGAGACCTTGAACAAAGTGCTACTAATGCTAGTTCCTGTAATTATCATCGACTGAAAAACTCCATGAATTCCTGCTCTCTATTTGTTCAGCAACTTCATGCTAGAAAAAAGGCTTTCTGCAGGTTGACGGCTGCAGCAAAACAGACAGATTTGCATAATAGCACCTAACTATCCTAGAGACCAGGTAAGTGAAAAGCAGAATGGTTTGCTGTAGCCTCCCTCACAGTATTCTGTAGTAGCCTCCATTCTAAGTACCTACCCTGTTTAGGGTCCAATATCATACAATATTGGAATGTACTATGCCACTTACTCCTTAAGATTGATATACAACAACATATATACACATCTTAACCATTAAAAACACTATTTTAACCTAAAAATAAAACCAAGCCTGTTCAAAAGGTTCACTTGAACAGTTCATTCTTGCAGCTTTACCACAAGGTCAACAAAGGAGAGTTGTCTTTAGAGGCTATTTCCAGTGGGACTGAAACTGAGAAAGCCAAACCTGGGTGGTGGTGGATAGCACTTTGGAGGTAGAGGGGAAAATGAAAAGAATCCATCAGGAAAGAAGAGCTGCCACACAGGATTTTTTAAAATTCTATTTACATTTATTATCTACCCTTTACCACAGTTTCAATGATAGATGGTAAAGGAGAAAACTTGCAAGCCTTCTGCTGTTGCTGTTAAGAGGCTGGCGTTGTGGCCTTTACAAGTCTGCCAGAACTGACGGGTTCGTGGCCTGTGGCTCTTTACCTGGGGCTTAAGCCTGGGGACCTATGATTTGTTCAGAGGATTTTACATTGTGGTACTTGTTATCACTTTCAGCTTAGCTAGACATTTGGTCAGATTTGAAAATCTCAGGTTAAAAGGAACTTGTCAGGGATTTTAGTGGCATATTTTGTGTGGGAAGGCCAGAGTTCTGCTTCAGCACCTACTTAAGACCTACTTAAGAATATGGATGGTAAGGGTGTTACTGCAATCACCTGTAACAGCTGTGGTATGTTTGGTTTTTTGCCTGAGAATGTGGCAGCATGTGCAGCAAGTGCAAGTTGGTTGCTCTCTTGGATGAGAAGGTCCAGCAACTTGAGGCATGGGTATGTACACTTCAGCACACTAGGAAGCATGAGGACTTCTTGGACATACTGGAGCCAATTGTCCTGGATGAGGAACCGACAGGGGGAGGGCACTTCTGAGGAGGAGGGTAGTTCCTAAATGTGGGAAGAATGTGACACATAGAAGTAGAAGGACCATGGATTTTTCTGTGAATTTAAAGCTACTAAATAAATCTGAAGTTCTATTCCTCATCAGTGATGATGAGGAACAGGCCCATAAACAACACAGTCAGTCCTCAGAGGATGTGCATGTGATCCTGGAAGATTTAGCGCATGGAATGCCCCCTGCCAATCCCCAGTGGGGACATGTGGTGATGGTAGGGGACTCCTTGCTGAGGAGAAAAGCAATGATTTGTAGGTCTGGCAGGATGTCTCAATAGGTGTGCTTTCTCCCTAGGATGAAAATATAATATAACAGAGAAGCTGACAAGACACATCAGTCCCACTGACTATTATCCCTTCCTTTTTGTCCATGTGGGAACAATGCAAGACATAGGTTTCAGGGTATCACAAGGGATCAGGAGGAGCTGGGTTGGAAACTTAAGGACCTTGATGCACAGGTTGTCATCTTGTCTCTCCTACCAGTTGAAAGACATGGACCAGGGAGGGAGAGAAGAATAATGGAGGTGAATAACTGGCTTCACAGATGGCGCCATCAAAATTCTTTTGGCTTCTTGGATTATGGTCTGTGGTTTCATGAAGATAAACTTCTGGCAAGGGATGGGTTGTACCTCATGGCAGTTGTGAAAAATGTTTTTGCTAGGAGGTTTACAAATCTGATCAGGAGGGCTTTAAACTGAATTATATGGAGGAGGGAAACAGTATTGCTGAAGGCAGGAGGTCATCAAGTGCTGGACATAACAGTCCAAATATTATAGAGGCAACTGAGCAAATAGTTCAAGATGCCAAAGATAGGAGGAAATAAAACCTTAACTAGCTGGGGGTATGATCCATGGTCTTAGGTGTCACTACATAAATCTACCCAAATGCACAGAGCACAGGAAATAAACAAGACAAATTTTAACACAGCAAAGCAAATATGATATAATAGGCATCACTGAAACCTGGTGGGATAAGTCTCATGATTGGAATGTAATAATTAAGAAGTATAACCTATTTCAGAGAAATAGACCGAATAGAAAAGGAGGAGGAATAGCACTATTTGTCAGGGATGATTATACCTGTGATGAGGTCCATGTTTGAAACCTGGAAGCCAGAGTGAAAGCATCTGGGTAAAAATTAGGGGTGGGGGGACAACAGTGATGACATTGTGAAGGTCTATTACAAATTCCCAAGCCTGACTGAAGATTTGGATGATGCCTTCTGGAACAAATGACCAAACTTTCAGAAAGGGAAGGTGTAGTAGTAATGAGAGATTTAAAGTATTCAAACTCTGCCAAGACTATGAAGGCCAAGAAATCCCTCACTCCCCTTGCAGACAATTTTATTGTCTAGAAGGTAGAAGAGGCAACAAGGGGAGCAGCCATGTAGATCTAGTAAGAAAAAAGATCCCCACATCTTTGTTCTGGTGAGAGAAAGAAAGAAAGAAAGAAAGAAAGAAAGAAAGAAAGAAAGAAAGAAAGAAAGAAAGAAAGAAAGAAAGAAAGAAAGAAAGAAAGAAAGAAAATTGCACTTTTTAATCAAACCAGAATAGTAAAAAATTCAGTAACAACACTAGTGTTATGTAAAGAGCAGACAGTCTGAATCATTTCAGCACTTCACTAGGAACTATTAATTTACAAAAAATCTGTCTGGAAGACCCAAGGCAAAACTTAGATGAGCTCAAATAGCAAATTATTTATCATATTTATAATTGTGTTTTGGGCCCAGCTCTTCTGAACTATTAATATCAAACAGCAAGCAAGTGTATTAATCATATTTATATATACCTTGCTAACTCCAGATATCGCAAAATGGTGTAAAAAGCAATAAAACACAATACAATGTACAATAAAACACAATACAGAGCAACTGAGAACAAATGTCTTAGAAGCTATGGCAAAGTGAACATAATGAAATCATGTGGCAGAACTTTGTATGCCTTACTGTGAACAAATAGGAAAATGTCTAGAACTTGGCAAAATTGGTCAGAAGAATGACCCAGCTGGTAGAAAGTACAGAAGACACTATCAAAAGATTCAACTTCATAGGGCATTGCTGTGAGTGTTCATCACTTATATAACTGGCAAAAAATGAAAGTTTACTTTTTAGTCATGATAGAGGAATGTCTTTGAAACCAACATAAAAAGTACAAGAGCAAATGGACACTGTTAGTGAATCTTTACCTACAAGCCAGTCTATTGTATTATGAAAGAACTCCTGAACTTAATTAAATTTAATTACTTGGAATCACTGCAAGAAGATTCAAGTTATGCTGAAAGGCAGATGGGAGTATCACAGATAACAGATAATAGGATGAGCATTTCAAGTTACCTAAGTAATGGAAAGCTATTAACAACCATATGAAGAGATAGTTATTCGTTAAATATTCTTGGGGGGGGGATCACGGGAAATGTAGCTATGAAAACTGGGCCAGTGGGTGGGCTAAAGCCTTTAAAACTAACAAATGTATAATATTTTTAAGTACAGTGTTAACATTAAAAACTTAGCAAAATATTGTGTGAATCATTGCTGACAGCACAATTAGGGGGAGGGGGGGCAATCCCTTTTGGAAGTGGGTCAGGCTCATGCCCGTGAATTTCCAATATGGATTTAAACAACAAAGATACCTCCCCCCTTTTCAGCTGCAGATTCATTAAATTTAGTAATGGTTTGACCCACTGACTTTAAAGATCAAATATTTGTAGCTTTAAAAAGGGCTTGGACAGATTTATGGAGGAGAAGTCAATCTATGGCTACCAATCTTGATCCTCCTTGATCTGAGATTGCAAATGCCTTAGCAGACCAGGTGCTCAGGAGCAGCAGCAGCAGAAGGCCATTGCTTTCACCTCCTGCATGTGAGCTCCCAAAGGCACCTGGTGGGCCATTGCGAGTAGCAGAATGCTGGACTAGATGGACTCCGGTCTGATCCAGCAGGCTATTTCTTATGTTCTTATGTTCTTATATTCTTATGTATCTTTCCCATTTATTTTGTACACATACTTCTGCTATAGCCCAGTTTGTAATATCTCTGCTTTCATTATTATTTTTATGCCATCCATATTTTATAATCCACTATTAAGTAGATGTGATAACAAGAAGAGCACTTTTGACATGATGGGTCAAGGAAGAAACTACTCCTCTTCTAAGCTCAGAAATATCTTTAGAGATATTTTCCTTTGGTAATATCTGGCATTTTCAAAACAATAGAATGCATTATTTCTAGTATCTTGAGAGTGCACTGTATGCTCTCCATATAATTTGACAATACAAATGATATTTTTGTTTAGCTGCACACTTGAAATGAATTGTACCTATGCAGTCTCCTTGCAACCTTGAAATGAATTTTAATCTATGCCTATTTTAATCTATGTTTACAAAATCAAATTTGGTATTGGGCAGGTACCAAGAGGCACAGGAAGGGTGAAGTGGCCCAAAGTGATGGGATAGTCAGGACCAGGGTGCTGGAGTGATGGGCTGAATGACTGGTAGGTTGTACATGGTCCAGAACCCCAAACAGGACAAGGCTAGCTAATCCACACAGCAGCTATAAGAAAAGAAGGGACCCTGCTGGGACACCAATAGAACTGACGCTGTTGGGATGAAGGGTGAGGCATCCAGTGAGGAGGCCAAGTCCAATGCCAGGGTGGGATCTTAAGCAGGTGGTATTGAGAAATTGGGCAGTGAGGAGTACACACACCAGTTTCCTATAAATTATAATAAAGCAAGATCTTTTCCTTCATAGGCTTTCTTAATCCAAGTTAATTTAACAAAATTCAGCTCTGTAATTTGGTGGAGTAGACAAAAAATACTTAAAAATACATCAACAATTCTCACTCAGTTGATGTTCTTTCTGAAAAGAAATGCAACATTGAATGGACTGCTAGTTTTAAAATGACTGATATTGTGGCTTACTTTCTATATCTTGCAGTCTCCTTGCAACCTTAATTATCCTTAATATTTATATAACTGACTAATAAAATAAGGGAGATATGTTGTAAGGGAGATATGTTGGAGAAGCAGCATTTTGTCAAGGGATACTTAGTGAGTTTACACAGATCACCCTCATAACCACTACACTGCAACTCTAGATTTCCTCTATAAAATGTTTGCAGTACTATATGGTACTTATTTATATGCTTCAATGTGTTGTGGTTTGTTTGAATTGATTTTAGCAACTCTTTATACAATGATTGAATTGCAGATATTGTCATCAAATAAACTTTAAGAGAGTGGATTATCACTACAAGAAAAGGAGTATGGAAATGAATAATTGGTTAAGGAAAGTTTTCAATAAAAGTGGACTTCAATTAACTGAGTTTTTTCTACCTTTACCATTTTTGTAAGAAGAGTTATACACACATCTGTATGTTAAAGAGAATGAAAAATGATAGGCCATAGAGAAGAATTATGGCAGTGAGTTCACAGGCATGTAGTACTGAAGGGTGATCCTGATAGTTGTTGGTCACTGATTGACTGCTTTTGTTTAATTGTTTCTATTAATGAGTTAATTGTTGATGGGAGGTAATTCCAGAAAAAGGCTGTGAGCCTGTGACCACTGATTCCTGCTTCTGTCATACTGAATACATTACACATTCATTTGAAGAATATTCAGTGATCTAAGATTGGTGTTTACATAAAGGGATTGAAAATAAATAATGGAACAAAAGGGAGAAAGGCTTAAAATGAGAAGGTAGATAATAGAATTTGCCCTTTTTTGCTTCAGAAGAAGAAACTGTGTTGCTGGATGCTGGATGTTTTTATCTGACAATTAATAAACATTCCTAAAAACAACTCAAGGTCCTGATTTACACATCCAAGCAAGTGAAGTGACATTGAGGTGTTAAAATGCTGATTGTTTTAAAATGTCAGACTGCAGATGGAGAATCACATTTTGGAATGCTGCCCTATGCTTAAAATTCTTCTCAAATAGAGGGCCAGGAAATAAAAGCAAAGATAGATGGTAGAATCTGTCTGCATCTAGTTTTCTAACTGCAATTTGCTTCTCAATAAACATGTGACAGCTCTTGCCAGCTCTGAGGCAACCTGGGCAAACTAATTTCTGATTCAGTGCCTAGATATTAGATTCTGGTGAATGCCCATTGCTTATACAACACTCTAAAATCTTCAAATTATCTGATTTTTTGGCTTTCCTAGTTCCTTCTCATGGTTAGCAATGAACTAGAAAAGCCAGTTTTTGGCTTTGAAATTTTAATTGGCTCCTCTATTTTCTCCAGTATGACAGATCATGTTTTCCAAAATCACCACTTTATTTATTTAAAACATATGTACCTGCCTGTCCAAAGCCCAAGGTGGCTTCCAGCTAAGTAAATAATAGATGAATGCCTACAATAAAAAACAAATACATATCACTAAGAGCAGTGTACTCTTAACAACAGAACTAAAGCACCAGAAACACCAATTCAGTACTGATGAGTCTCGCAAGAGGCAACTGTTGTATTTTCTCCTCAAAAACTTTAAGTATCACACTTGACCTCACAAAGGATTTATTCCATATTCTCAGGCCAGTTATATTAAAGACTTTGTTCCTGCCCCAAATGTCCTTGTCTCATGTCAAGAACTGATTCATAAACTGACTGTCAGGATTAGCAGAGAAAAAGGTGGCACACAGGTTAGATTTGCCCATGAAGGACTTTCAGAATAAGAATCATCAATATAAAATTGAATCTAGAACAAGTGGAAATTCAGGATCATCTGAGGATTCTGTAATAGCAATTGCTAACGCATTATTCACTACAAGAACAATTCCTTCAGAATGTTGAGATTGGTCAAATCCCCACTACCGTCTTAGCCAGGTTTCAGAGCACAAACTAACCAGGTTTGAGGGATGACCTCCCCGGTCGAATCCCCACTACCATCTTAGCCAGTTTTCAGAACACAAACGACCGTTAGTTTATGTTCTGAAACCTGGCTAAGACGGTAGAGGGAATTCGACCATTATTTCCCTGAATTACCTCCAATTTGTCTAGATTAATTTATAAACTAGGGCGAATATGTCATTCCAGTAGTAAAAAAGATGCAATACTTGTGTTTGACTATAAGAAGCAACCTTTTTGTAGCTGTTATTTCTGATACTTTTCAAATGTGTTCACCAAGGGATTTCTGAAATGAAGGAGGAAATGTTTAAAGTAAACCCAGTGGCACACCACCACAAAATGCCATTGAACTCCCCTCTGTTCTCAAATTTCCCTTGTAACCAAACTCCCATCCTGGCACTGCCATTGAACTCCCCCTGCCACCATTGAACTCTCTCCCACCTCTCACTGCTGCCAAACTTCCCCACCCCAGCAAAAAAAACCAATAACCTTTTCTCTCCTCTGAGTGGCACTGGCTGGCAACACACTGAGGGTGGTTGCCACTCAGAGGAGCAAAAGATTTGTTGAGGGGAGGAGTTGAGGGAATGGTTGTTAGAGTTCTGTAATGGAAGGTGGGAAGTTTGGTGATGGCAGAAATTCAGGGACTGTGGAAAGGGGGCAGGGGGCCAAATTGTGCCCCCCACATGACCCAGGCGAATAGCGCCTCGGTCATCTGCCCCCTCTGCCCTCCCTAATTCCAACAGTGAGTAAACTAAGAAAGGAAATTATTCCAGTATCCAGACATAAATGGCAGCTACTAAACTAATATATAAGAGAACATGGAATACATCCCAGTTATGTTTGCAGACACAATTCTACTACATATAATATTAGAAAGTAGAAAACCCTTTGTAATAACAAAGTTCAACCTTCTTAAACAATTATCACCCCAGTCTTATCCTCTCTCTTCTCTGCCACATACATTGTTTCAGCAAAGCTTTTCACTACTATCAAAAGACAACATCATTTTTTTTTCTTTTTCATCTTATATAGAAGTAGCAATCTGTAAAAATATTTCAGTGAAGAAAAGAAAACAAACATGAATCCACATTCAGTTGTCAATAAGGAATGCTGGCAAAAGCAGATGAGTTTGACTTTACAATGGCGCTTTTTTTTGCCCTAAATGAAAAGGTGGAGAGAGGGAGACACTGTTGCATCCAGCTCTGTCCCTTAATACTCAGGTGGCAACTGTGACCAGGATTGCTTTTTATTAATTATATTTGATACTCCAGCTGTGCCTTTTTCCTGGAAAACAATTAATCAAACAACTACAGTTTCTTCCTGTGTTGCCTCTCAAACTAAACAGTGCAGTGAGGTCTGTGAGAGGCTGTCCTTGAAACACTTTGTAAATTATAGGAGGTAAAAATATAGCAGTTACCTGGAACAGAATGGAGAGATTGTATAGCAACAATTGGCAGCACTGCCCTAGTTACATTCTGAGCCCTGTTATTACTATGAAACCCTTAGTATTACCTGTTAATAACATATATATCCTAGATGGTCTGGACGGACTCTGTATCCTGTGATTCTCAGTCTTTAGAATCCCCACTTCGCTTAAAAAGTTTTCACTGAACCTTTTACTCTTGCTAGCATGCACCATGTACCAAACAACCACTTTTCAAAGTATGTGTGAGAAGCCTTATATGCTTGCATGGCTAGTCAAAGTTTCCATCTTCTCACATAGGATAGGGTGGACTGGCATCTATTGGTACATACCCAGAAGTGATTGCATAGTGTGCGATGCTCTCTAGATTCCCTAACTCTCTATGTTAAAAATCAGAGAGTTTTTTTTAAAAAAAGTCCTAGAGTGTTGCATGCCTGGGTGTATACCTGAATGTGTTATTGTTGCATTGCTCTAACCCCCAAAGTTTTTTGAGTGTTGTCAATCCTTATTGGAAGAAGACTGAAAAGCCTAATAGGAAGAGATTTTGCACCAGCATCAGCAAGATATTTTCTTACAGTCCAATTATTCGCAGATAGAGATCAGCAGAACACAAATTGGAAAGATCAGGAAAATTTTAAACATTTTTCAGTGAAACCAAAAAAGATAAGTCACACAAAACCTGAAATTTATGTAGGAAGTCAAAGATTTTAATATTTTTAAAAGATATTGCCTTTGATGGAAATATAGGAATTATAATGTCTATCCAGATTTCTTGGAAGTTGCAGTATATCCTAATCAATAATTGTCTAAACCTTTGGACTGTATGATGACAAACCCTCAGTGAATCACTGCATAGGACTCATTGCAGTCAAGTCCTTTGAGTCCTGCATGGTGATTGGCCAACTGTGCTGCATGGGCAGTGAGACATCTGTGACTTTGCTGCACCAGACTCTCCTGATTACCCTACCTTCCCTCTCTTAAACCCTAAACAACAATCTGGGTGGCAGGGCAGTGGCAGCTTTGCCACCTGCTGCACCACCAGCCCCACCAGCACATTCATGATTCCCTGCCTACCCTCTCCCAGATGGAGATGGGGGAAGAAGCAGGATTGGGCTTCCCACTTCCCTTACTGAGACTGGCAGGCCTTGGGAAGCAAGAGGGGAGAAATGAGTCTAGCATGCAGGATCAGGTCACCCACTTCCTGTTCCAAGATCTGCAGACCTCTGGAAGCAAGGTGGGGGGAGAAGCAGTCACAAGACAGCAAGCCAGGCTGTTCCCCCCCACCCCAATTTCCAAGGTCCAGCTTTTCAAACTGGGGGTGGAGTGCTTATGCATTTGGGGAGCACACTCCCTTTCTTCACAGGCACCCTGCTGGCTCCCTTTCTCTTCACAAAGCCAGGATCCCAGCTTTGCAAAGGGTGGCAGCAGGACACCTGTGAAGATGGGGAGAGTTTGTCCCATATTCTTAGGCACCTTTCCCACATTTGCAAAGCTGGACCATGGTGCTTTATTGCTAGTACTATAATATTTTTTTGTATACGGGAGTTCTATGAGCGATCATTTAACAGCTGAATCACAAATGTATCACAAATGTTTTCTATAACTGTACTTTAAAAACAGTCCAAGATATTTTTGTATTGAACAATAATTGCAGATAGGTAGCCATGTTAGCCTGCAGAAACAACATAAAATGGAAACCAGTGGCACCTTAAAGACTAACAAAATTCTGTAATGCCACATTTATTTATTTATTTATTCATTTATTCATTCATTCATTCATTCATTCATTCATTCATTCATCAAATTTATAGGCCGCCCACCCCCGAAGGTATCACGGCAGTGGACAACAAGGATAAAATAACATAATACATAATTTAAAACAAATTAAAAACCCATAATAATGCATAATAAACTATAGAAACCATTTAAAACATAAGCAGATGGCAAGAGAAAACCCAACTCCCTCCCTCCCCCAACTGAGCCCACCGGAGGCCAGGTATGATTGATTAAGATGCCATTGGATTTGAATTTTGTTTTCCTTTTATTATCTGCCTAATAGTTGTGTCATATTTTATTACAAATGCTTCTAATGAGGAACTTAAAGTGCTTTCTCTTAATTGTGGCTTATTTTTTTTAAAAAAAATAGCTTATAATTAGTAATTATATAATACAAGTGGGAACCCATAAGGTCTTTTGGGATGAATTTTTCTCTGCCCCACTGTCCCTTCTTTGATCATCCCCATTGCCTATCCTTCTTTCCTTCTTCCTCTTCTTCTTATTCACCAGCCAACCTCCCTTTAACTTCCTCACATATTCAGTCTTTCACCTACCCTACCACAAAACCCTCTCCCCATGGCTGAGCTATGGCTTAGTTGTATAGTAGGAAAACTGCAAGGACTTGCAAAAGGCACCCATTTTCCCTTGTCTCAACTTGCCTGCACTGTTTCCTCTTTCCTTGCACCTGACAATTCCATATCTTCAAACTTTTCTGCTTCTTTCTGTCCCTTCACCCTCCCACTCACCTTTTATCTTCCTCTTCAGCTATATTTATTATCTACTAGCAGGGCACCCATGCTTTGCTACGCATACTTCATCACAGGCTCTCTATGAATTTCAGGGTGACATTCAACATATTTCTTTACAGCCTATTTGTGCACTTTGGGGTGACATGCAACATATTTCCTCGTTGAAAGCTTGTAACATATGTTATGGCAACATATGAAACTTCCAAAAACAGTTTTTCATGGAAGCCATGTTGGTGCTTCAGCACAGGAACTATTTCCAACTCCAGGATGTTCCCACATTTCCATCATTGCTGATCTCTGTTATACAACCTGGGTCAGTTCAACAGGAATCAAATGTGTTTATTTGAAAGGAGAAGAAGAGCAAATAAAACTGGTATAAATAAAACAATAGCTTCTCTGCTCCCTAGAGAGCTTTCTGGCATACCTCTGACATCCCTTCTCCAAGATCGCATGAAATAGCAAGTTTGTGAGAAGGAACTATAACCAGTGGTGGGATTCAGCAAGTTCACACCACTTTGGCAGAACCAGTTGTTAAAATGGTGCTTGTAAACAACCAGTTGTTAAATTATTTGAATCCCACCACTGACTATAACACTTTCCTTTGTCTTTATTCAGGAATTTACATGTTTGAGAACTCCAAACATAGCAAGATAGTGTTCATAGGAAAGATAAAGATTTAGGGTTAGAGTTTAATTTAATATTACAAAAACAGCCTTAGGTTGGCTGAGAATGAGAAAATAGTTAATTCATGCACTATAATGAATACTGAAGGAGACAAACTCCTTGAATGAGGAATTGGAGCTTATCCATTTGCAAAGAGAAGGGAGAAATAACAGCACAGGAGGAGACCAGAACAGACCTGCAAAATGTCTTTCCTGCTGTGCGGAAGCAGGCCAATCTGCCCACAAAGGAGTATGATAAATGTTGGTGCATTGAAAGATGACATGCATGATAGTAAGTCAACACCTCTGGAAAGTCTTGATGAGTAATTTTAAATAGAGAATCAGGGGAAGATTGATGATATTATGAGACAGTGCTTAATTTCAAAGGGGTTTTGAATATTAGTTAACTCTTCAGCACAAACAGAGCATAACTGAGATTAAGCAGTTCAAAATATTAGAAAGAAAACACAGATGAAATGTATGAAATCCGAGATTAGAAAAATGCTGTTCATGTTTCAAATAACTATTTTTCAAACTTTTATAAAAAATGCCATTAGAGGGACTACAATTTACCAGGGAATATCAGAATAGATATTTAGTTGTTTTTTTCTTTATTCAAATTGAACATAAACTGTGCTTGATGATTGAAGGTGCTCATACATTTTCCCTAATGGGAGCTAAGAGCAGTTTTGTTGCTGGCAGTGATAGTCAGCAGAGAAACATTCACAGAAAGCATGCTGTGGATGAATTTTCTAGGGTCCCATTAACTTCAAATGAAGCATAAAACATAACTGGTCAACAGAAATCTGGTCATCTGATTAGGAGAGAGCAGCAGGCTAGTTTAACCAGCTGCCCCCTTTCACTTTCAGCATTTTTGCTGCAGCTGAGAAGGAGGGCATGCCTGTTTATCAGTGTCTCCTGTCTTTGGGCTGAGCCCTCTCATTCTGCAATACTGCATTTATGTCTGTGTAATATAAATGGCTATCATTTTGTTGTTAAAATATGGTATCTGTATGTACCTAGAAGCCAGAAGTGTTTGCTGCCTGTTTTTCCTTGACATGCCCCCCACTCCTCTGCTACTGTTGGTCGAGCTTTGGATGAATTCCTGGAGGCCAACACACAAGTACATCATGCTGTCATGGGAAAGGGTAGGAAAGAAGGGGTTAAGTCAGTTTCTGAACGGTGGTGAGCCACAAGGAACCCAACATGGGCACAGCCACTCTAATCACTGCCTCAAGTATCTGAGCCAGGTAGGGTTCCAAACTCCCCACTAATGGAGAGCAATCACCAATCAATTTGCTTCATTGCCCACTGACACTCAGCTGGTCAGCGGACATAAGCAGTTTGGCTGAAGGTGAGAGCAATCTGCATTTCCTTTGCAATGACATCACTTCCAGTTTTACATAGAAGAACTGGCATTGCACTGAGGGTATGTTCTTGAACTCCCCCCAAAAGCTCTATGGAAACCAAAAAGGCTAGGCAAGTGCAGCTAGACCATCATGCCAGTGTGATGGTGGTACTTCTAGCATCAGCCCTAGTCCTGATTAACTTCGTAGACATTATCCACAGAGCATGGGCTGAATATGGTGGGTTGGTCTAGTTGAGATACGATGAGAATTTTAGACTTGGAATAATGAAAATTTGTAACTCTGGAAATAATAGAAGAGTCATGTTACTGCCATATCATCTAGTAGTCTGATGGTGCACATCTGACCTTGCAAGTGCCTGGTGATATAGAATCATAGAATCATAGAGTTCGAAGAGACCCCAAGGGATACCCCAAGGCCATCAAGTCTAACCCTCTGCAATGCAGAAACACATAATCAAAGTACTCCTGACAGATGGCCATCCAGCATCTGTTTAAAAACCTCCAAAGAAGGAGATTCCACCATACTCCAAGGTAGTACATTCCACTGTCGATCAGCTCTTACTGTCAGAAAACTTTTCCTGATGTTTAGGTGGAATCTCTTTTCCTTCACCTTGAACTCATTACTCTTGGTCCTAGGGCCTTTCCCCACTTTTCCCTCTTCCGTCGTTGCTGAGTGCAATTCCCAGAGTGCGGCATCCCTGGCGCGCGCCTGGGCGTCCCCACGACCCCGCGCAGGTCATCAAAAGGTGCCCTTTGCAAGAGCGCCAGGGATGCCTCACGCTGAGGGGGCACGACAGTGGCAGCGTCGGGGCGGCTGTGCTGTCGCTGCCCCTCTCATGGGGAGTGCCAGAGGACCCCACGCTACTCTCCTCAAGTAGCGCGGGGCTTAAGGTAAGTGGAGAAAGGCCCCTAGTCTCTGGAGCAGCAGAAAACAAGCTTGCTCCCTCACCAACATCACATCCCTTCAAATATCTAAACACAGCTATCATGTCACCTCTTAACCTTGTCTTCACCAAGTTAAACATGCCCAACTCTCTAGGTTTCTCCTCATAGGGCATGGATTCCAGACCTTTTACCATTTTGGTTGTCTTCCTCTGGACCCATTCCAGCTTGTCAATATCCTTGAATTGCAGTGCCCTGAACTGTGCACAATATTCCAGGTGAGGTCTAACCAATGCAGAATAGAGAGGTACAAATACATCCCTTGATCTAGACACTTTACTCCTATTGATACAGCTCAGAATCGCATTGGCTTTCTTGGCCGCTGCATCGCACTGCTGACTCCTGTTCAGTTTGCGGTCTACAAAGTGTCCCAGATCCCTTTCGCGTGTAGTGTTGTCAAGCCAGGTGTCACCCATCCCAGTTCTGTGTATTTCATTTTGTTCTGCCTAAGTGTAGTATCTTACATGTATCTCTGTTAAAATTCATTTTGTTTGTTTTGACCCAACTCTCTAATCTGTCAAGGTCATTTTGAATTCTGACTCTGAATTCTGAATTCTATCCTCTGGGGTATTAGCTATCCCTCCTATTTTGCAAATTTGCCCTCTATTCCATCATCAAAGTCATTGAAAAAAATATTGAATAACACTGGGCCTAAGACAGAGCCATGTGGCACCCGACTAGTCGCTTCTCTCCAGGATAAAGATGAGCCATTGATGATCACTCTTTGAGTTTGGTCAGTCAACCAATCACCAATCCATCCAATAGTAGAATTGTCTGGTACACATTTCACTAGCATACTTGTGAGAATATTACAGGGCACCTTGTAAGAAGATTTACTAAAATCAAGGTATGCTATGTCCACAGTATTCCGTTCATCTACCAAGCTTGTCACTCTATCAAAAAAAGAGATAAGATTAGTCTGGCATGACTTGTTTTTGAGAAAACCATGTTGATTTTCAGTGATCACATCATTCCTTTCCAAGTGCCTACAGACTCTCTGTTTAATGATCTGCTCCAGAATCTTCCCTGGTATTAATATCAGGCTGACTGGATGGTAATTCTAGGGTCCTCCTTTCCCCCCTTTTTGAAGGTGGGGATAACATTGGCCCTCCTCCGGTCAACTGGGACTTCTCTTGTTCTCCAGGAGATCTCAAAGATTATAGCAATTATATGCCATAGGGAGCGAGTAGTAAGCTGCTGGAGCAATTCTGGCAGCTGTGCTGGGAGTTTAAAAGTGCAGGTGGCTGCAATAAAAAGTAGTGCAGCTTTCAATATGCATGTGATTGGTGTAGTGGAAACCACAGTGGTTCTTCTTGCTGGAGATGTGGTTTGGCTTGCCACCCTCCAGGTGGCAGCTGGAGATCTACTGCTATTAAAAATGATCTCCCAGCAAATGAGATCACCTGGAGAAATGGCCACATTAGAAGGTAGACTCTCCAGTATTATATCCCATTAAAGTTCCTCCCCTCCCCAAGCCCACCCTCCCCAGGATCCACTCCCCTTCCAATTTTCCCAATCTGGAGCTGGCAACCCTAAGTGTGGTGCAAGTCAAGGTTCCAAAGGTCAGGGAGAACTAAGGAGTTATCGTTGGGAGAAGCCCTTCAAAAGACACCCAACCCAATTCAACTTGATGTCCTTTGGGTTAGGCCAATTTAACAATATATGAGATTCAGAGTGTTCATGAGTTTATAGGTTGATGTTTGCATTCCTTACTTAGGCCCTTGATGGTTTTATGAGGCTATGGATTTGAAAGCCATGATGTATCTGCAGTAGGTAGCTAGGGATAAATTTTAAAAAGTCTTTTTGAGGACTACAGGACTTTAAAATAGAGGGGATTTCCATAGATGTTGGCCATTTTATGCTCAGTTTATACATTTTATGTTTTATTTTGTGCTCACTTCTGCATGTTTTAGACCATGTCAGATGAGTTTTTTTTCAGGAAAAACAGACACTGTTAGGCATGGATGTAATGAGGGGGTTTGAGAGGGTATGAGTCCCAGGAGCCATACCAGTGGGTCATGTGGGGTACATTTAATCGCCCAACTCTTCCTTTCTCCACTGGAGTGAGGCTGATGGGTTGGGGGCACCTTTGGCATACTCTGACCCAGTGGACATTGCCTTCCTTTCCCTCCCTTCTCTCCCTGCCCACCACAACAAGGATGCTGAGGCATGCCAAGGCCACCAAGTCAAGGCTTCATCCAGCAGCCTCACAGCCCCCATGGTCCTTTTTCTTTTGCCCTTCCTTGCTCCTCCCCCACAAATGAAAATGTTGGGGTGCCCCAAGGCTGCCAAGTCAAGCCTTGAGTGTTCCCTTCCTTTCCTCTCCTCACAAGCAAGAATGTCAAGAATGTCACAGAGGATGTGGTGGGGACAGTTCATGCCCTCTCTCTACCAAGTCCTAAGAGAGGGTAGGCATCCAGTCTCCTTCTATGGAATTTGGGGGAGAATGATTTGGTATGCACCTAAATTGTTTCAATGGTAATGCAATCTCTCAGGAATTTAAAGAAGACTGTGGAATATTGCTCAGGAGTGCAGGGGGTTCTTGAGGTACATCTAGAAAGGTGCTATCAAGACCACCACCACTGAAAAGGCATAAGGTCAACATGGCCATAAGAACATGGTGTGTAATTGCATACTCCACATTTCTATCTGCCACAGCATGCTGTATATATAGGAAGTGTGATGTCCATCTTTCCAAAAAAAGGGTGACATTAACTTGGCTGATCTTCATTAAGGCCAGTATGATGTTATTCAAGTGGGGCAAAGGACATTAAGCTAGTTCAGGTTTCAGATAGCCTGAGTAATTCCTGCTCTCGTCAGCATGGCCAATTGGCCATGCTGGTAGGGGCTGATGGGAATTGTAGTTCCTGAACATCTGGAGAACCGCAGGTTCCCTACCCCTGAGCTAGTCTAACCCCCTTGTGTGGCAGGTATAGGGTGGATTGCTCAGAATAGATAGGGTTAGTTGTGAAACATCTTTGTATTGGTGAAAGGGGAGGGGTTTGTCCAGAACAGGCCATCACATATCTTTTAGCTCCATGTGCTGTGAAGAAGTGCCCTTGTTGCTGTGTGGCATCTTTTGAATCTGATAGGAGCCTTGTAGCACCTCAGGTGAAAACTTGGCATATCTCTGCACATACAGTTTTACAGGTGGTGATAAGCCAGACTGGCTGAAGTACTGGCCGAGTTTGTTGCTCGGGTGGATCTGCCCCAGAACAGGTCTGGTGCAGCCTGCCCTCAAAATTGTCAGCTTAAGGAAATAAACAGTGGTGTAGATCAGTCATTTCTAAATTTGAATAATTATTGTAATAAATAAAACTAGTTGAACTCACATTCTGTTGTATCATGTCATCATGAGGGGGTGGTGCTGGGGCAAACTGTTGCAAAAAGAAACAGTTTATTCAAACTCATCGAATTTTATAATTAATCTATTGTTTCATTTCTTGGTCATTTCTCCTGACACCACAGGGTGGTAGTTCTCAATATACCATCCTTTTTCCTTCCTTCTACCATTGGTATGAAGTTTTGCTCATATGATACCGACTGCTTTTGAGAAGTTGAAAAGATATTTAAACCTCTCTAGATGCCCTCATATCTAACCTTGCCTTGCTTTCTTTCCCTAATACTATATTCCTAGTGTGAATATATGCATGAACTGTGATGGTTAATTGATTTTGTTGAAGAACTGATGTGTTAGATACAAGGGAAAGTAAGATCTCTTTTCTATGGTCATACAATTATCTCCTATTACTAAGCATCTCTTGAGAGGTCACTTGAAATTTTAGGAATACGCTGAGGAAAAAAAGATTCTATTAGCGAAAGAAAAACTTGCACACATGGATTTTATTAATAATTCAAAAATTAGATATAGTTCCTGCTTATATCAGAATGTTCAGCACAGCAGGAATGTGACAGTCTTTGATAAAGCTGTAATATGCTAAATTGCCATTAATGAAATCTTAGCTTTCAAAGCATATTAATTATACTAATTTTATCATCTGTAAAAAGTTCAGCCATTCAACCACTGAAGGTGGAAAATATTTTTTATTTTAAATATTTAAATGTTTGACATATCTTTATTATAGGATCATGTGGGAAAATACATATACATTTATATGTATTTATATGTGTTATATGCATTTATTAAATATTATTTGAACTGAGAACTAAATATTGTTTCTAAATGCACATGAAATAGAGTTACAGTGGGAAAATTTATGGTCCCATGTTTATGTATGATCACACGTGCATGTAACATATGCATGTCACATGTATGGATGTGGTTGGTGCTTCTGGTATTCATTTTAAGATGTGTATTGTTTTAGAAATGAGATGGTAACTATGAAGCTCACTGGGGATGGTTATATGTTCTCTTAGATGTCTTACCACCATATTCGGAATAAATTGTAATTTATAGACACTTTTCAGGGAAACCTTATGTAAGATTGTTCTGTTAATCTAATCTGTATATCTCTAAGGCATGCATAACTGCTCTCAGAGGAGATCTCATTTTAAAAACTACTAGCTACCTTCACAGTTCCTTTATGCAGAAGCAAAGCTGGATCCAGGTGAACTCTGAAGTTGTGAACTAGACACTTTCAGTCCCCTTGTCTTCCTTGGAGATACACAGATGGTAAATCCTTCTTATACTATATTTTAAAATCCTTAACCACATTCCTTCTTATAGTATATTTTAAAAGGGTTAAAAACAGAGACCTAAAGTTGAGTGTAGCCCCTAAACCATAAAGTCCAAAAGACAATAGTTGGTCTTATAATTACATAGGCTGTTTTTGCACGCTGAAATAGCCCCTCTAATGGCATGGAAAATGCCCCAATACAATCAGGAGTTTTGCACAGTCCCCAATGCTGCAGCGTGGCTGCCACATTTCTACCCCAGAGCCGCCCCGTGACAATGGCTTTGCTCCATGAATTTCCTGAACTGCAAAGGTTGAGGTCCTTTTGAAATGGCATTTTGTTGCTCTGGAGGCTTCCACTGGCATGCAAAACTCCTCCGTAGCATGAACAGGGATGGTTTTCCTGCCTCGCCGCTTGGCCCACCCCACCAATGGGGAGGCGCTGAGAAGCGGCACCCTCCTACCCTTGCAGTGAAAAAAATGGAGTGAGAAACCTTGGGCAGAAAAGTGGCATGTGAAGGCGCTGCAAACGGGAGGGCAGCGATTCGCTTGCACACGCAAGGATTTTAGATTTACATTTTAGATGGAGGGAGAATGGAGGATGGCGATGCCATTGCACACACAAGAACTTTAGATAGGGCGTGGGCGAGGGCACCGATTCTCAGCACCTGTTTTGTGTTCAGAGTCATGTAAAAAATGAAATGATGAAAGTGAGTGGCAGGAATGGAGTGAGATTTAGCCAATCTGAACACAGGAAACAGAGGCTGCCTGCACATTTGTGAAAGAGACTACAGAAGAGCTCGCGGTGCTTAAGCAGTACTTATGGGAAAGCCCTGGCCTTGTGGGGAAACATTCGGGGGTTTCTGCACTGGCCCTGACTCAAGTGAAGGACAGAGTCAGGCAGCAGTGCAGAACTACAAGCAGGGTGAGAAGCCCCGCAGCAGGTATGCTCCCCAGCTCAGCTACGGAGCATTTAGAAATCAGTCATAGAACAAAATAGGTGGTTTTGTTTGACTGGCTACAGTGAAGTCATTTGTTTGCTGGGACACAGATTTTCTGTCTTCTATGAATGTGTTCAACTTGTTAACAAGTTTTTTAAACTTTCTCCTGGGGTCATAAATATTTAAGCTTGATTGACTTTTTATTTCATTACTGGTCCGGTTGGCAATGTGAGATAAATCTTGCTATTTAATGTATGGAGTCACTGTACAGCTTTGTGCAAGACAAATGTTAAATATAATTTGAAGGTCAGTGAAAGTGATACAATTGTTTCTGGAAAGCATTAATATCACTTCACCCTTAAACAGCCCTATCTCTGAGTGAAACAGAAAGCAATTTAGGAAATTGATTGCTGAGATAAAGAAAAATAAAACAGAACAGAAGGCACAGCATTAAACGTACTGCCAGTCCCTGTAATTGAGGGGAGGGGAGGCTGGAAGCAATAATAATGAGACTTTCATGATTCCTGTCAGGCCTTGAAATAACAGCATATTGTTGGGTTTGCTGTTTGGGGTTTTGATCCCTTCATTTTCAATTAGTGTGTGTCTTCCAGTGATAACTATTTTTTTGCCAATATCACAGCTAATTTATGATTGCTGCATAGTGTTTCCAAGTCAAGAAACATTCAGAGGTGCTTTACCATTATCTGCCACTGCATAATGTAGCCAACATAAGCCTACAAACTATAGGTCTTAGGTTTTCTCTGTTAATCTCCTCTCCCTCCCACCCAACTACATGTTGAAGTCTTATATATATAAATCACATTTCCTCCGATTAGCAACAAAAGTTAACACAAACTCTTGTTATCAGGGGTTAAATTCTTGCACTGGTCCCAAAATCTGTTATGCACAGTACTGCACTGGGAAGCTGTAGGTCTCTTTCTGTGTTCCTCTGACTTTGAAGTGGTTTCTGTATTTAGCATTATTATTGAACCATTCAATTCAATAGACAGCACTACTAAATTATCACTTAAAATAACATTTAATGGGGGGATCTTCAATCTGAAAAAATAATTTAGGAAAGAAAAGATCAAGGTCAACAGGAAAAGGTCTAGCTGAAGAGATAAAGGAAAAACTTGAAGAGTAATGTTTTTAGAAACAGCACTGTGTGTTTTAACTGAAAGAAATATCCTACTAAATATATTGCTGCAGTTGAGTTAGCAAGGAAGGGAGTGAAGTATTATAGTAGCCCTGCTGACAAGTGACAGTGAATGCACACAAAATTTATTTAGTGTCCATTAAATATGTGTGTGTGTGTGTGTGTGTTGAGTAATTCTCTGCACCATGTCTGGCTATCATGTAGAGCTGCAGAAACCATCACTGACATATTTGCCTCTCTACTGGGGTAAGTACCCTGGAGAGGGCAAGCCCACTGGCATAAAGCCCTGCCACCTCCACTTGTCCCTCCTCCCTGAATTGGGCAATTAGTTTCCTGTATTTGATGCCCCGCACATTTCATATGTAAGTGGGAAGTAGTTTCATGCTAGCCAGTCTCTTCATATCTAAGAAGCTAAGCAGGATTAGCCCTGATTAATATTTGGATGGAAGTTCAAGGTCATAATTGTTACCCAAAATGGTGGGATGCAACGACCCACTTTGGTTGGGGAAATTAGCTATAGAGCACAAGGTCGCTTAGAGTCGCTTGAGGAGCGTTGGGAAACTTGATCGCTAGACGGACGGACGGACAGACGGACAGATGGATAGCCTATGTTTACAAGTTCAGCTCACCATTAGAAACCACCAGAGAAAAATAAATTCTTTTTAATAGGATTTTATTGGGAAAATAACAAATGGAGTAAAACAAAATTTCACTCACAATCACTCAATTACTGGGGTAAAACACACACACACATACAAGGTTTCCTAGGTGAAAGATAGGTTTTGGATATATAGAGAGAAGCGATGGGATATCAAAAGATTATATTTACCAGGCTTTTAGTGGATGTCCAGGAAACAGAGACCTAATGACTAGGCTCTGGATGATCAACGCTAATGGAACAATATTACTGGCATGATAATGGTGGCATGATAATATTGAACAATGGACTGGGGTCTGAGACATGCTTTTATAGGGAAAAGCATGTCTTGGGCAAATGAAATCTTTTTCAGAAAGGATTTTTCCTGCTATTCCAGAGTGAGGTAATGATCTTGAGTGTCAGACCATTGACCTGATGGCTGACCCAAGGTTTTGCTGGCTGTTGGACAAAACAGGTAATGACCCTTAACAGCCATTACAAGATAAGATGGTCACAAGGGGATGAGTCACAGGAAAGGCTTAACAAATATAGACAAAATAGAACAGGCTTTGCCCAGGGTGTGCTGTTTTCCATATTCAAATGTTATTTCCTGAGTATTGGTCAGGCATGAAGTTGTGGGGGGGGGGGGGAGTCCTTGAGGCACTCTTGCCCACAAGTTCAGACAGTCCCAAGATTGAGTTTCTGAAAACAGACTCCTTTCAGGGCACTGTTTTGCCAGGCCTGCCAAGGCAGCATTCCAAGAGAAAAACCACTCTCTCACCCTCCGCACTGCTATAGGTCTTAGGCAAGAAAGCCAAGACTGGAGAGAACTTCTTCAAGCTGCAGCACTTATAGACAAGTTTATTTCATTTTACAGAGGGAATAACTTTATGTTCTCTACTTGTGAATCTTATGTTAAATTTTGCCAGCCACATTTGCACTCAGATCATTGTGAAGAATAAATGCTCTAAAGATGCCAGTGCAATTTACAATTACAATCAGTGATTCTGTGTTTAAATCCAACCACTGGCACTCTATGTCAGCACCTGAAGTAAATAACACTCTTTGCAGTGTACTTGTCTGTCCCAATAAATGTGTTCATTTGAAACTGTCATTGGTAGATGTCATGATTTATTACAGCTTGTGCTTCCCAAAAATAGCAGTGTCTCAACTACAGAACAGAACACTTAGATGAAAGCAATGACTTGTTTCTCCAGCACACTGTTTTGTTATTTGTCAGAGGGTTTTCACAATAGACCATCACTTAGTGGTAATAGGGTAGTATTTGTAAAACACACCATGTTTGATTGTCAAATCTCTTTCTATAGAGAGACCAATGTGGTTGCCAAGTGAGCAGCTTAAACCAAAATTTAAAAAAATGAAAGTTCAAAGATGCTGGTTATATGCAAAGTAAGCAATGCATTGATTTTGTTTGCCTTCTGTTCCCAGTCCACTAATGTTTTGGAAGTCCTCGTATTTGTATCCATGCCTTTTGTGACAACTCATACTATTATTCATAATCTATGTAACAGGTTTATTGGGTACAATTTAGTGATTCATAGCAGCAAGGTTTTTAAGGTGATAGTGTTTAGAAAAACCTGTTAAAATCTTTTTTCCTCTTTTTTATTTTATAATATCTACCCTGATAAGGATATTTTTTCTTTTATTTTGGGGCTTTTATTTTTGGAGCAACATATTCATAAATTATAACCAGTTAAAACTGGCACTGCATTGGTATTGTTTACTACAGGCAGTGTGTGATGTGTTTGCCTTTGTCCCTCTTTTTTGCTATAAACATGGTGACACACTGTTTTTGTGTAGGAAAAGTAGATAAACCTATATCAGAACTTTTGGATCAAGTATTTGAGTTGCATATAAAAGAGTGACAGCCAAACACTAATTGACTTTCCTTATGCTGGGGAGCCAAGCCGGTTGCATTTTCTACAGTATTTCACCCCGACGCCGTCAGACGCTTCCAAGTTGCCAGATGATAGAGCTGTTATGGTGGGAAACTAGGGTGGTGGGAACTTGTTCAGAACAGGGTAGCAACCTCGGTCGAGTTGAGGGTACTGGTCAGAAGTAGCGAGTAACAATGAATTCTAGTAATCTGGGAGTAACCTCAGATAGTAAGCAATACGGTGGTGGGAGCATCTGAATAGAAGTATCCTGGCCTTTGTTTCTTTTGTCTATGGTCATCCTGTGTTTGTGTGGAAACACTGGTAGTGCCCTGTTGTTGTGTTCCACACAAACACAGGATGACCATAGACAAAATAAACAAAGGCCAGGATACTTCTATTCAGATGCTCCCACCAGTGACCTTGCTATCTACAGGGTTACTCCCAGGCTATAGTCTTCATTGTTACTCATACTTCTATTCAGATGCCCTCAACTATTGACCGGCTTGCCGCCTTTGTTACTCACAGACAAGGTTTCCCCACCCACCCTGGACACTCCCCACACACCCTGGACAGATATATACTCCACTTGCTTTTCCAACATCAGATCCTCTGAAGATGCCAGCCACAGATGCAGGTGAAACGTCAGGAGAGAATGCTGCTAGAACACGGCCATACAGCCCGGAAACCACACAGCACCCAAGTGATTCCGGCCGTGAAAGCCTTCGACAATACTAATTGACTTTAATGGAGGGGTTGTGCTGTAATTCAACTAGATAATTCTTATAAAAACCATGGCAAGACAGTCTTGTGACCTGCTGATATCACCTCCAAGAAATAATAACCCAGAATGACTGGTGATTGAGGCCATCAAAACTTCACACAACAAGCCTCTTTTTCTTAATTAATGTGGGAAATGTGCATCTAATGTCTCTTCAGGCTATATTCATGCCCCTCCTTCCCTCTATCAGATGACCTGAAAATAATAAAGGAATATCAGATTAAATTGATATTTTAAAAAACTGAAGTGTATGTGTGTGTGTGTGTGTGTGTGTGTGTGTGTGTGTATATATATATATATATATATATATATATATATATATATATATATATATATATATATATATATTCAGTTTTACACCTCCAGAGGATGCATTTTTCAAGACAGCAGCACCAAACTTGCAGTGTGGCTTATGGAAACTCTCCTGATGTGACCACCCAAGTCTGGTGAAGTCTAGTTCTTGGGGTTCAATTTTATGGACCCCAAAAGGCCATCTCCCATTGTTTCCAATGGATTTTAATGGAAGCCGGGAGTTACTCTTTTGATGACCCATAAAACTACCCCCCCCCCATCAAACTTCACCAAACCTTTGTGCTTTAAGCAGGAGTATCTACCAAATAAGTTAAGTGATGGCAATATGTCCAACCAGCACAAACTATACCGATTTCTCACTAGCATGGATTGCTGGCAGTTTTCTGTGCATAGTATTTTGTTAATCTTTAGGGTGCCACTAGATTCCTGTTTTGTTGGTTTTTTCCTGCAAAAGACTAACATGACTACCCTTCTGGAATGATTAAATGTGAAAATTCAGATTACATAGATACCCAGTGAAGGACTTACTTTGTGTTTAAATCAGTATATTAGTGTGAAAATTATTCTTAATGTATCCTAATTTGCTAATACACTGAAATTACACATGATTTTTTTGAAAAAAAATGTTGTGTCACTAGTACATGCTAGTGTTGGAAAAGGAGCCATTTTTAATTGATTTGAATGTGTAATATCTTTGGTGAACATGATAGCCACCACAATTAACAAATATTTGTTTAAACTCACATTGTATTTGATGAAATAGTATCTATAATTCAACATCTGAGTCCCATGGCAGCTTATGTAGAGCCAGTCATGATTAATAGCACAGACATGGTCCATTTGTCCTAGTTCTATGCAATCTGCCTCTCTTTAAATGGCATGTGTCAGGAAAGATTTATTAGCATTTCAAAGTAATTAAAATTATACCAGTAGAAAAGGTGAGTAGCCACATAATTCAAACTGAAATATGTCCATCCTATTATATCCAGATGTTAGAGCTATGGTTATTTGTTGAATGAAAAAAAAAGCAAAGATGGATGACAAAGAAAAAATAGAATTAAACACTGGTAGTGCCCTGTTGTTGTTTTCTAAACTTACTTTCTAACTACCTCTTGATGTTTCAGCTGCATAAACACAATCAACATTCACATCCTTTAAAAAGTCACTTCCCCATATTCATTGGGGTTTGACTACTATCATACTGGGAAACGATAAGTAGTCTCAAAGTGTTGGAAGTGTTTTTCAACTGTAGTTATTCTTGAGAGTGAGTAAAATGCATTTTCATTTTTGTTACTGAGCTGTCATCATCACTGTCTTTGTCAGTTTTCACATTGCAGCATAGACAGCACATCCAGACCCTCACTTCTTCAGATTTCTCATTAACACTTGTCCTGTTACAAGACCAGGTCACAAACAAGCTCCAAACTAATCACTTCTTGCTGTGACATATTAGCTATCATCAAACTATATGTATGTACTGTTTGTAGGTCAATTGTTTGTGGAAAGATTATTTGGGGCTCTATTCTTTTGCAGCCTATTAGTCAGGCCAGGCCGGGGAGCAGGGGACGAGCACTTGCTAGAACAAGGGAGTGAAGGGCACAGCTAAAGTTGCATCTCCTTTCAACAGACAGGGTAGACTCTATAATTGCCAATGTGGGAAGTCCTAAAGGGCTGATAAGGGAAACAGAAACTCAGCAGAGGTGCAGTCAGATTATCTATCAGCTGCTGTGGTTGATAAGATAAGGAAATGAGGTAACATTAGCAAGAAAGAAGGAAAAAAGAGGGGAAAGAGTCAAAGGGCGAATCCCCACTTGAAATTCGTACGTTTTGATCCAAACCTGTTCCTTTGTGAACTGTTCTCCGTGAAATTTCATCGCGTTTTCTCCCTCCCCACCACAGCTTAACACACAGCAGAGCCCCCCAGGTGCAGGTGGATCATTGCAATCCCCTACAGCCATGTGGATCGCTTTCCATTGGGTCTCTAATCTGATTGGTCGGTAACCAGTTGGGTGGGGACCTTGTTAGCCATCACTTCAGAAACAACAGTACCCATTTTTACCCATTAAAAAAACCTGTGCGAACGCTGAGTGCAACCACCTTATGAATACTTTGCTTCATTTACAGTAAAAAAGCAACTATTTTCTGAAAGTTTTTACCGTTGCCAATCGTTACCAGGCTAATCGCTTACTTGTATTGCACATGCTCAGAAAACTGATTGTTCCATCAACCCGAAGTAGACTGCCAGCGGTCAAATCAATCTGATTGGCTGCCGAATGCACGCCACACCTTGGGGTGGGGAACAACTCCAGGTTCCAAACCTTGTTCCTCCCTCGAACAGTCAGCCGTGAACTGTGATAACGGGCTCTTTGAACCACTTTTGCATCCAGGTTCTGCCAGAATGGGTATCGGATTAACAGGGCTTAACGAAGCCGGCCAGAAACGGGTTAAGCTGCCACAGAAGTCATGGGGAGGATGTCGATGAAACCATGTTAGTAAGTGGCCCGAAACCGTGCTAAGGAGGCAGTGGGAATTCGCCCAAAGAAGGAGAGAGGGATTATTTTAGAGGAGTGGAGTACATAATCAGAGAAGAGTAGTAAGACTGATGGAGAAAAAATGGGGATATAAAAGGGAGAGGAGTTTAGGTAGACACACAAGGGGAGGTGAGAAATAGGAGGGTGAAATAGAGAAGAGGAATGATGACAGAAGGGGAGGGGAAGATTGATGGATAGACATGGGGACAAAATAGAGGGGGTTAAGATTGTCAGATAAAGGGAGGTGGAGAAGAGGAGAAATAAGGGGCAGATTGACAGAGAAGGGGAAAGGGATAAAAGAGAAAGAGGTTTGTTACAGAAAGGTGGTGAGGGAAGGAAGCAAAGGAGGGAAGGGATTCTGTGCAGGTTTCTTGTGGCAGATTTCCACTTGCCAATATATCTAATTTCATCATGGCCAACTCTGTGTATACTTGAATATGGATATTAGACCCATGAAAGAAAACATAGATCATTCTACATATCTGAGAAAAGCCTTAGAATAGCAGATTTGAAAATTTATTGACGGGTTTTTTAAAAACCCTTCTAAACAGTAGAAACAGTACCTGCAGCTTTAAGAATCTCTGTGGCCATTGTGTGGATTGCTAGGCAGCAACAACAGTACTGCCAGCTTTCAAACCTTGGTTTCAGTCAGCAAAAAAGAAGGGGAGAAGACAAGGCCATTTCCAAGGATATTTTGGCCTTTGAGGAAGTATTTCCAGGGCCAGGCTTGGCAGCAACCATTGAACAGCTTACTATTGTGTGACTTGTATGATTCATCCAGGCCTGGCAGCAAAATTCTATTCAATAGCAGCCATTGTAATTACTACTTTGAGTGTCAGACTAGGATGTGAGAGAGCCAAGTTTAACCCCTCACTCTGCCAAAGAAGTTTGCTGGATACCCTTGGATCACTCATATACTCTCAGCCTCACCCACCTCACAGGGTTGTTCCATAGATAAAATGGAAGAAGAAAGAATGATATTGATGCTTTATATCCCTGTTGAAGGAAAAGAAAGGCTATAAATTAAATAAATAATAAATAATAAATAAATATAGCAAAGATTAAAGGTAAGTTGGTCAGTGCATGGAAAGGATGGAAGAAAGCAGGGGAAAGTCAGAGAATCAGAGGACAGCAAGCAGAATCTAAAAAGATATAGTGTGGGGAGGAGAAAATCAGGTAAAGTGATGTGCCTTCTTCAAATCCTTGTGGGTTCCCCACCTGTTCCTTTCTTGTCAACTTGTCACTGTTGAACTACCCAGAAGTGGACTTTGAGGGTGAGTGAAGTGAGCATGTGCTTGTGCCTGCATCCTCTCTGTCTGTGTTAGGAGGTTGGGGCAAAAATCTCATCCCAAAATTAAAAAGTGTCTAGAAAGAAGCAGCAGAGCAGATTGTCAGTATCCTCCATATCCCTAATGGCATTCCGAAACACCTGCACCCAAATGCCTCAACTGCCCATTAGTAGTTTTGTGACACAAGGTGCTGATGGTGGAGATGGTACTCTGTCATCAGCCACCCCAACCCAAAACTGAATGCTGAAAATAATATAGCTACACTAGAACTGTTCTTCATCTTGTTGGAGATGAAAAACATAAAGTAAAATAGGGAGTTCTGTGTTTTAACAAAACAAAACAAAACAGCAGAACCCGCAGGAGCACTAGAAATAATGAAACTGATTTGCATATGTGTAACCTTCTTTGCAGAGGTGGAAAGTGGGAAATGGAGAGCCAGTTATGAAGGACAACTGCAACATCTAATGCTTCTCCTCAGACAATGATAGTGTGTAGTCTGCTGAGAGAGGAAGCTAAATTTTCACACAAACTTCCTCTCACTTTCTGAGGCTTTCCTTAGGGAAGTGATGCTATATATGCTTGTCAGTGAATTGCCCTTGGTCCTGCTGGGCTTTCAAATGTGGCCCCCTATGCTTAAGATTGCTGTGCTGGGATTTTGTGGATTGCCTCACTTTCTGAGGCTCTTTTCTTAGGGGACTACAAGTAGGACGCCATCGGTAATTTTGATAGATGCTGCATTTTAATGGGGATCGATTTTAACATATAGAGCCATATTTAATAATTATTTAAAAATTTGATTTTATTTGTGCTCTATCTATTTGTTTGTTCACTGCCCTGAGCCCTTCGGGGGAGGGCGGTTTATAAATATAATAATTAATAAATTATTATTATTATTATTATTATTATTATTATTATTATTATTATTATTATTATTATTAATATACACAAATTCAAAAATATTGTTTGATTATATACACCTGTATGTGTTGTTCATGTGCTCTTTGTATGCATGCTTTCCCACTTCAGACTGTTTATAAACTGTTTTGTGGACTTCAGAAACTGAAGAACACCATGCCATATAAAATCTACCAAATATCCATTTTCATTTTTTTTAATCAAAACTTCAAGAAACATACATCAAACATTTTCAGGGAGTAAAATCTAATGCTTACCTTCCATTTCCACTGAAGAATTAATGGTTATGGAAAATGAACATGTCTTTATTCAAGGCAAACCTGCATAAGCAAGAACAGCAGCTGATTATGCTGCAGAGTAAATGGAATGCACATTATTTTTCTAAGGGAACTTAGTTGCAGGTTTTTGCTGCCATCACCTTTTTTGTTTTTCAGCAAGATATTGAGTTTAGAAAGAGCATGAAAGATGTATTCCCTGTTATTAATGACAGAAATTTTGAGATGAGGGGAATAATTTGAGGAGTCAAATGTGCCTTCCCTACCACATCCTAAGTATCAAGCTAAATATGATAGTTATGAATCATCACAGCTCCCCCACAAAACATTGTGACTTACCTTTCTCTTGACTCTAAACCTTTGCAAGCAGAATTAGTGCAACTAATCAATCATGTACTCACATTTTCAGTCATCTAGGATTGCAGGACTCCCTTCCTCCATACAAGATGTTATGTTTATCAGTGATTTAGGACTTTTCTTCACTGCTCTTGGAGCATCTCCATGCAAGGTTTAAATGCTCAACTTTACATATTTTCCACATTAAAATTTTATAAATCAAATATGGAAAGCATCAGCATGAATGTTTGTGGTAACTTGTGAATTACAGTATAATTTATTACTCAGTTCATTACTAAGGTAGAACAATCATTGCAAACATTTTTTACTCTGTCTCATGCTGTATGCTGCATTATATATTGACAGTTTTAATTAGTTTAATTAATCATTTTGGACTTATGAAACTTTTATGTTTCCCTTGGTAAATGTGAGCTTCAACAATGAGTGGCCTGGTTCTCACCAGCAACAGAAACTTGCTAGGCATGTATACAGTGATGACTCAAGTTCATTAAGTCCAAGTCCATTAAATTAGCAATCTGGATTTTTCAATACACTATTATGCATTCATATCTTTTGTAGCTCTTTTTAAATCCTTCTAGAATTGGTACAAAAACCATGCAATTATTATTTTATTTAAATTGCTTATTTAAAATTTAACAACTAGCAATTATTTACTTCATAAAATATCCCCAAAAATACTTAAGTTTAACATTCCAAAAAGGAGATAACATGCAAATGCTATGGCGAGAGTATTTGGGTGATAATCCAGATTAGGGTGTTTTGATCGTCTTGATTTTTGGCACTGTAGCACCCACAATCACTCTGCCTCTGGAAGCCAATTTTGAAATGTCTAGCTTATTTTCTGATGCGTTATGCCCACCAACAACAGACAACCTTCGCTTCCTTGCTAATGGTTTCTCTATTGCTTGCTTTGTAACGAGTGAATTAGACGAGCTTTCCCCTCTTATCTCCGGCTTCCTGGGGAAGGGAGGGAGATGGTTGTGGGTTGAAGTTCCATAACAATGTTGCTTTCTCATTGTCTTTTCTTATGTCAATTGTTTGAAAACACTGGAGGGACGGTTCTGTACATATATACTGGGACATTGGTGAGAGCACCAACTCTGACTTTCTGAACCCCGGTTCTGACTGTTGGAATTTTCAGCCTTGCTTACACGCAGCATCAGCACCAGCATCAAGGAATGTTGGGATACCTCTACAAACATTCTAAAAATAACAGTTAAAAACCTTTTGTAGTTCTTCTTCTTCTGTTCCCTGACTGACTGAGGCTCATTCCGCACATGCAGAATAATGCACTTTCAAACGGCTTTCAGTGCTCTTTGAAGCTGTGCGGAATACCAAAATCCACTTGCAAACAGTTGTGAAAGTGGTTTGAAAAGAAAGATGTTCACTATGTACTGCCAACCAATGCTATGTAAAATTGCCTATGACTAAGATACTGTATAAGTTTACTATCACAACTAAATTGTAACTAACGATCAGTCATGAATGAAACAATGGCGGCGTGGATAGAGAGAGAGAGAGAGAAAGAGAGAGAGCAGAGAGAGTATAGGTATACCGGGCCGGCTTTTCTCTCGGGTTAAAAGTGCAAAGTTCTTCTTAGGCTGTTTTCACGAAGCTTCGAGGCGCTTCCACGCCGCAAGAATTCTGCCGGCGTGAGGCGGGATTGGCCGCTCGCGGCTGCGAGTACGCGGATCGCCTCTCTGAGAGGCCAGTAGGTGCAGGCGGTTCGCGATGCTGGAAAGTCAGCCGTTTCATTCGTTAATGCTGCCTGACTGGTTTCACGCCAGCAATAAGCTGGCCGGCTTCATCGCCAGTTCTAAATTCCAGGTGTCGGAGGACAGTGTGGGTGGGGCTTCGACGGCCAGCAGGTACCGACGACGGGGACAAGGTGAGTGGGACGGGAAGGGAAACAGCGTGAAACCGGCGGTGTTGTTCAAGATCAACCGCGACCACCGCCAACATCGCTAAAGTCTGGGGAAAAACAACCCTTTAAAGGGTTGTTTTTCAGTGCGGCCTGACACCGCCCTGGGGGAGGGGGAGCGACGCCTGTGCGAATGGCTCCCTGGGGATGGCGTTTATCCCGTCCCCAGGGCGCCATTTAAGGGCCGTGCGGAAACGGCCTTAATGTTTATGAACTTCTGAGGAAAAATGACTGGTCTTTTGAAAGATAACTATTCTTATTTAACATACCACACAATCCACATTTCTGCTTGTTACTCTGCTTGACAGGATTATATATTGTACATATACCTGTTGCCCTTAACTGATACAGTTCAATAAAGCTCTTAAAATATTCCTGAGTCTTAATTATTGGCTGGAGTAACAGACCCTTATACTCATCATCCCAGAGGAGCTGACTGCCTACCTAATGAGTCCCATCTCCAGGGTTATTATGGCTGTTGCCCTTGGAAAAGTGACACCTGAAGGTGGAAATAGAGGAGGATCAGCAGCAGAACTACTGCTATTCTCTTAGTCCCCTTATCTGGCAATGTTTCCATTTGGGCATGGACTCACTCAATATGCTGGATGAAAGCATCTCTTCAGAGCATGAACTTCCCGGCCCACTGGGTGATGCTGACCTTGATGCACAGGTCACACATGCTCATCAACATGTAGACCTTTTTCTGGGCAAGAAGCTCAAGGCAGTTTGCCACCACTTCTTGCAGCCTTTGCACCAAAATGTGCAATGCTGGAAGGATGTGTGCATGTCCTTTGGCTGAAACAAGAGTTGCTTGGTGTCCTTCACCTACCAGTGAAAGTTCCCCTAACCTTAACTTCATTCAATGAAAAGGCTAACTAGTGACATAGTTTTACCCCTATCTGAGTGTAACATATCTGAGGTTAGCCTCCAACTACCCTGATGTGAAGATGGAAGGTGAAACCTTTTAGATCTGGAAAAAGTAGCTAAAGTTTAGCTGAAGTAAGTACTAAAAGCTGCCACAAATTCAAATGAACCTGGAAGGAGCTGCTCTACAAACTTTAAGCCCTAAGTAGACAGTGTCTAAGACTGTCCAGCATCACCTGTGGTGAAGGTGGGACTGAATCCCAAAAGGTTATTTTACACTATTTAACTATTTGCAAACCCAGAATTGTCAATCTTATTTGAACTTGCTAATATCCTATTAAATAAAAGACTGAAACCCTACAGCACTGATTTAAATGAAAAATTCTAACAAACCCTATCAAACTCTTTTACAACTAGCCTCTAATTAAATCTAATCACTGCAAAAACTGTAGCTCAAATGCAGAGAACCCAGAAATATTGCCACAATATTCCATCTTTTTCAGCAGGTAACATCTCCCCACCCCCCCTTTGAAGTACTGTGGGGAGACCCACAGGCCCACCAAGCCCCAACAACATCAGCCAATACACACACACACACCCCAGCAAAAATGAGCAGGAAATGAAACCACCAAAGAGTTTAGAGAACAAAAGTCAAATATTAAAGGAAACATTCATGTCCGAAGCTCCGCCCCTCCGTTTGTGGGTTTTTAAAACATTTTAGTGTTTTTCGGATTTTGGCCTGCAGGGGGCGCATTGTTTGGGCTAGCAGCACCAAACTTTCATGAATTATTTGGGGGACTCTCCTGATGATACTACCCAGGTTTGGTGAGCTTTGGTTCAGGAGGTTCAAAGCTATGGACTCCCAAAGGGGGTGCCCCATCCCCCATTATTTCCAATGGGAGCTAATAGGAGATGGGGCTACACTTATGAAGGTCCATAACTTTGGACCTCCTGAACCAAACTTCACAAAACCTGGGTGGTATCATTAGGAGAGTCTCCTAAAGATACCCTGAAAGTTTGGTGCTTCTAGCTTAACCATTGCACCCCTGACAGCAGGCACCCCCCAAATTTCCCCAGATTCTCCTTTTAAATCCACCCCCTTCAACATGGATTTAAAGGGAGAATCTGAGGTCCTCAGTTTAGAAGAAGAAGAAGAGTTTGGATTTATATCCTCCCTTTCTCTCCTGTAGGAGACTCAAAGGGGCTTACAATCTCCTTGCCCTTGCTCCCTCACAACAAATACCCTGTGAGGTGGGTGGGGCTGAGAGAGCTCCGAAAAGCTGTGACTAGCCCAAGGTCACCCAGCTGGCATGTGTGGGAGTGCACAGGCTAATCTGAATTCCCCAGATAAGCCTCCACAGCTCAAGTGGCAGAGCAGGGAACCAAACCAGGTTCCTCCAGAGATTAGAATGCACCTGCTCTTAACCACTACGCCACATTGAAAGTGATGCTGTTTCAGGGTGGGGGATAATCCACCCCAAAACAGCATCACTTTCAATGTTGTTTAACTAGGGACCCCAGATTCTCCCTTTAAGGTAGATTTAAAAGGAGAATTTGGGCTCTCTAGTTGAAACACCATTGAAAGTGATGCTATTTGGGGGTGGATTCCAGCATCACAGCGGCTGCCGGGGGGGCAAAACTCAGATTTTGAACCAGGCTCCATTTTCCCTCTATGCCTCTGCCTGGAGGGGAGGGGAGGGGCAGGGCAGGGCAGGGGAGTCTGCCATCCCCGACCTCGGAGAGCTGCTTTTATAAGTGCTAGGTGAGGGGCGGGGCTTGGGGAGGCATGGCCATGTCCTAGGGGTAGGTGGTGGTGTGGCCCCACCCCCAACCCCCCCATAAAATATCTATACCTACGTCCCTGGGAAACACCACAAAAACAGTAAACACGGGGCGGGGGGGAGACCCAAAGGAGGGAATTCAGATGTGGGAAATTTTAATCAGAAAAGAATTATACAAACAGCAGCAAACCAAAGAAGAACATTGGTAAAGCATTTCCTTCCTGTTAATTGTTGATAGCTGTTGTACTGTTGATAGTACTGAATCTAGGCTCATGAATGCATTTGTAATGTTGAGAAGTGAAAAAGAAGCAAATGATAGGAGCCAGTGTGCCAAAGCAGTCAGACGTCGATTCCGCACTTCCGTTATCGACCTAAGTTCGAGCTGCGTTCGACCTAAGTGCTCCACACAACCACTGGTATCGATGTGGTTTTGTACCAGCTTTGCCCCATGTAATGGTCAAATTTCTGACTCCAGTTGGGAACTACTACTTTTTCAGGGAACCTCGCTCGAATTCAGCTCGATTCCAGTAAAGTGCGGAATCTCTGGTGCCAGGAGTCCCCCATTCAGCCAATCACAAATGGAGCACAATTTCTGCGTACCAATGTAAGCAGCCAATCAAAAAATGCCACCTTCGTCCCTCCATTCTTGTGGCAGCTTTTTCTTTATAATGTATGTGGGGATAGACGGAACATGGCCGTAGAACAGTAGCCAATTTGAACAGAGCAGCAAAGAGGCACAGGATGATTCCGCCCTCTGAGCTGGGATCAAGCTGGTTGCAGTGGGGAACAACAATGGCTTCAATCTAGGTTAGTACCTTTCTCAGGGAACTGGGTCGAGCCTATTTTACTCGTTTGCGGAATCACCCAGAGTGTCAAAATAGAACCTGGGAGACTCTGTTTCAAATCCCCAGTCTGCTAGGGATGCTTGCTGGGTGACCTTGGGCCAGTTTCACCTCTCAGCCTAACCAATTACATAGGGTTGTTGTGAAGCTAAAATAGAGAGGAGAATGCTTTGGGTTCCCACTGGTGGTTGGGTGGGTGGGTGGGTGGGTGGGTGGATGGATGGATGGATGGATGGATGGATGGATGGATGGATGGATGGATGGATGGATGGATGGATGGATGGATGGATGGATGGATGGATGGATGGATGGATGGATGGATGGATGGATGGATGGATGGATGGATGGATGGATGGATGGATGGATGGATGGATGGATGGAACTGCAAGCTGTGACATATGCTGCCAGTACACTACTATCCAAAATTTAGAAGTAAAAAAAGGAAAAAGTAGAAATAATGTGTCCTTCTGCATGAAAGAGTATTTTGCTTGTATATTAAGATTCATGATGTTTGACTTGTATATTATGGTCACTGGATTGGAACTGAAATAAACTAAACTGATTCAGCACTGGAAACAAGGTCAAATCATTTAGATGTCTGAAATCTGGGGTAAACAATTTGGATGAGAAGAATTTAAGAAACATTTCAATTTCTGACCAACATATTTTAGCAGTATTGTGGAGGGGCATCTGCTCCTATGACAGCTACAATTTCAATATCATGTGTATTTGCAAGAAAAGCCAATCTTTATCTCTATTTCTTCTGCCACTGTAAAGGATGGAAGAATCTCTATTCATACAGTTGACAAATTACATGAAAGTGCTTTGCCATGCCATTGCCATTTTCTCATTTACTTCTTAGCACTTCTCTCTCATTAGATGTAAGTTACTGCTGTGAAAGTAATGACACTGCATATGGTAAGCAATAGATGTAGATTCTCCTCTGGTTCCCTGTGACAGTGAGAATGGTGTGCTGAACAATTCATTTGCTTAAACTTACATCCCTCTTTCCCTTTATGTTAGAGCATGTGATGTGTTTTGTGATAATTCATTGCCACTTTTGTGCCTCCCAAGTTGCAAAGATTGCTGCTCTTAATTTTTTTTAACACATTGGACAGTTTTATAGTAGAAACTCTTACAAGTGAGCCGTGTCCCTGATAAGCACAAGGTGTCAGGAAATCTATCTGCGCTCATACACTATGGGGAATTAAGTTGCACAGAGATTTAAAAGTGAATAAGGAATCCAATAAAATAGAAACTGCTTACTAGGGAAACTTACAAACTCCATGTTCTTTGAGCATAAATTACCTAAAATGCTCTAAAGGGGAGAGGCAGAGTAATCACCACCTTATTCATTGATCATGCTTTGAAGACTATTTTTCCCTTCCATAAAGGGAAGTTAAATTGTAAGGTTTGGCGTGTATCCCACTAGTCACCAAGAGATGGGGCAGCATTAGATTGGGAAGTAATATACAAATTGTTCAGTCTTCACAATTACTTTCTGTAGACATTACCTGATGAGAAGGAACCAAGCAACTTCTATTCTGCTCAGGTTTTCCAGCAGCTGTGAATATCCAGTTGATTTTCAAATCACTTCAGGACTTTGTAGCTCCAGCTGTGATGATCTGTCCAACCACATTAAAATTTGAATGATACTAATCAGAAATGTTTACCAGTATTCTGGATTTGTTTTTCAGCACCAGAATACATGCTGGTAATCCGGTATCCCTGTCCTTTTATTTGCTACACCTTTCTTATTTGTGCTATGAACTAATAGCCTATAATTTTTTTAAAAAAATCTATTGAAAGATTATTTTGCCTACTACTACTACTACTACTACTACTACTACTACTACTACTACTCATCATCCCCCCCTCATGGGCACCCCCTTGTCATGGAAAGGAGCTTGCATGCTTCGATGATGTTGAGAGCTATGCTGGAGGTATTATATTCTACCAGAAGGGGCTTCCATGCCAGACAGGTCTCAACTGAGAAACCAGACTAAGAGTATCCACCAATCCATACAATATGGTGATACAAATGAAAAACTATTCCATACCGTATCGGTCATCGCGCAGGTTAACAAGGGCCGTGTCGTAGGCTGGGGTCCCTGGGCATGCATCGACAAGTGGGCTCAAATTGTAATGAAGGCCAACAACCAGCTAAAGATCTGGCAGCTGTGAAATCTACAATAATAATAATGATAATGATAATGATAATGATGATGATGAGGAGGAGGAGGAGGAGGAGGAGGAGACGAAGATGAAGACGACGAAGACGACGACGACGAAGACGACGAAGACGAAGACGAAGACGACGAAGACGAAGACGAAGATTAGACCTTCCTCGGAGATCTGGTGGCAGAGGATTACTGCAAGTAAAGCAAACAGTGGAAGAGAAGAAACATGAGCTGGTTGATAATGTGAATGAAAGTCAAAAACAGGAATTGATTGAAGTGAAGAAAAGGCACTTACTGAAAGCCCAGAGAACCAAACAGGAATACAAAAAAAATGTAATTAAAACGAGGACTGAAAGCTGGCACAACAAAGCATTGTATGGCCAATTTCTGAAGAAGATCAAGAACAAGCTGGACAACTGAAAGACCTGGCTGTGGTTAAAAACTGGAACTCTGAAACGAGAAACTGAATCCCTGATTTTAGCTAATCAACAGCAAATCATTAAAACAAATATGATCAAGGCCAGAATTGAAAAATCCTCAGATGATGCAAAGTGAAGACTGTGCAAGAAAGCTGACAAAACTGTAGCTCATGTATAGGCTTGGTCAACACCCAAGAAATTCGGTAAAATTCGGATTTATTCAGGCATAAAATTATCTGTATGTCCAAATAAGACAAATAACATATTCGGATATACCCATATATTTGGGTATACCCAAAAATTCGGGTCCTTCTGGGTTTTTTTTTTTTTGTATTTTTGGTGTGTTGATGAGTTTTGGTCTGCAGGGGATGTATTTTTAAAGCTAGCAACACCAACATTTCAGGGTCTCATCAGAAGACTCACCTGATGATGTCATCCATGTTTGGTGAAGTTTGGTTCAGGAGGTACAAAGTTATGGACTCCCAAGGTGTGTGTCCCATCCCCCATTGTTTACAATGGGAGCTAACAGATGATGGGAGCTACCCCTTTGAGGGTCCATCACTTTGGACTCCCTGAACCAAACTTCACCAAACTTGGGTGGTATCATCAAGACAGTCTTCTTTGTTTCTGGAGGAAGTGGGAGGGGTGGGTTGAGAGAGTTCTGAGAGAACTCAGCCAGCAAGCTTCATGTGTAGGAGCGGGAAACAAAATAAGACTTTTGGGGGCCCATAAAATTGAACCCCCAGAAGCAAAGTTCACCAAGCCTGCATCCTATTTCCAGGAGAACCTCCGGGAGCCACCTTGAAAGTCTGCTGCCTCTATCTTCAAAAATGTGTAGCCTGCTTACACACTCAGAAATTCCACTTTAGCTACAATGATACCAAGGCCCTGCAAAGCAGAGGATCTTGGGCAAATTTCTTGGGATGCCTGTCAGGGGTGCATTTTTAAAGCTAGTGGCACCATAATTTCAGGGTCCCATACGGAGACTGTCCTGATGATGCCACCTGAGTTTGGTGAAGTTTGGTTCAGAGGCTCCAATGTTATAGACCCTCAAAGGGCTCCATCTCCTGTTAGCGCCCATTGGAAACAATCGGGGATGGGGCACCCACTTTGAGGGTCCATAACTTTTGACCCCCTGAACCAAACTTCACCAAACATGGGTGACATCATCAGAAATGTGACCCCTGCAGGCCAAAATGTGAAAAACACCAGAAATACCCCACCAAGTCCGAATGCCTTGCATTCACATCCATTCAGATTCAGCCGATTTTGGCCTGAATATGCCCAAATGTACCCACATTCAGGCTGAATATGGAATTTGGTGCATCCGAATCTCCAAACCTATGTATTCATCTGCTGCAAAAAGATTGCCCAAACTGAGTACAAACAGATGCACAAGATAATCCACTGGAACTTATGCAACAATTACAAAATTGGGACAGTTAAAAACTGGTGGGAACATTATCCAGAGAAAGTCACAAAAAAATGAGGTCAAGATCTTGTGGGACTTTTGAATCCAAATGGACAAAGTGTTGGCACATAATACGCCAGGACAAGAAGGGGACCATCAATGACACAGCAATATCTGGTGACAGCAGGGTCATTGAAAAAGAACATGGGAAGGTTGCTAAATACCACAATTTGGAAATAATGATTCAGCGACTATGGTACTAACCTGCTGAGGTCGTCCCAGTGGTAATTGGCACCTGGGCACCATTCTGAGAACCCTATGGTGGCACTTAAAACATCTTCAAATCAACAAAATCAACATCTGTCAGATTCAGAAGGCAGTCCTGCTGGGATCCGCATGAATATTATGCTAATACACTACAATATCCTAGACCACTGGGTGCAGCTCAAGTTGTAAAGAAAAGCCAACAAAAACCAGCTGAAGAACTGGCAGCTGTGATATTAAACAAAATTAAATAATAATACAAGAGGAAAAATAATCTTATCCCTAGCCAGTGGCTCTGCTCCCCACTAACTTTAATTATATTTAACTACCTGATTCGAAGGCATCTTAATTGGCTTGCTCTCCATACATGGTAAAGTTTGCATCTGAATTGTATGTTAATTGGGATAGAACTTCATGTGCTCAAAGATAAACTTGACAAGCTGTCTATGGTTCTCTGCATCCAGTTACAGTAATTCTGTTTTCATTTCAGCATCTGAAGTGCTTCCTTCATGGGAGGTGGGGGGGAACCTCCAAAGAAAGTTGCATAAACTGCATGAGACCACTGAACTCAGGTCCAGTGGAACAGCATAGCTATTGTGATCAGCATTTTTCATTCAGTTTGTATTGAAGAAATTGTAGTTGATTCCCCTCAATCTCTTTTATTTTTAAAATGTTTTGGTTATGCAGGAATTCTCTGAGAGCCCTCTGTAAAAAAGAGACTTCTGGGTTTGCTGATGGATAGTTTTGAAGTGTCATGACCTTTGTGGTCCTTTTGCTGCTACAATTTGCCCTCTCCTTTGCTTTGAGCTTCTAGGTCTATGCACTCTACAATGTGTTCATTCTCCCCTGATGTCGCTGTGTTCTTTGATAGTTCAGACTTTCAGACAAAGAAACTTCCTTTGTGGGAGAATTTCAGCTTTAAAATCCAAAAGGTTCTCTACTGCATGAGTAGTGTAAAGGATTACTTAGAAGGACATCTTCCTTTTTCTTCTCAAATATACATCTCCCTATGTGTTCTTGTCAAGTGATTATCTCCAAGGTTTTCTTCTAACCTGCCCTAGTGGGTGGCATTGTAACATTTTTTTACAGGTAAGAAGGAAATCATATCTTGGAGAGAAGCATTACAGAATGACATAACTAAATGATAGATAACTAATATTACTGCAGATCGTGTGAAATATTTGTCACTTCCTGAGCATATAAACAAAATAAGAAATCTGAACTCAGTGTGGGGATATTAATTCTTAGTACAATAAACTAGATTAGCTGAAGGGTATGGAGAGGAGAAGCAAGGGAGACCTTGCTAGCAGCAAGCTAGCAACATCAAAAAATATATTCAGGCTGAGTTTTATCTTCTTTCTGTGGGTATTAGTAGAAGGAGCAGAATCAAAACAGGCTCTTCATCCAGGGACTGTGAAAGGCATCACCATCAACCATCATCAGCCATGCAGAATATATTTGTTTTGGTTATCTCTGTTTAATTTTATTGTATTTGTCAAAATCAATATTCTGATTAGTGATCCACCTTAGGTCCCTATGGTTAACACATACCATACACAAACAAACAAATAAAATACTGTTAACAAAAACCTAGAGTTTCATGTTTAACCACTGATAACGTGCACATAAACATATTGTCAGGGGAGAAACCAGTACAATTTAAAGCACACATCTAACCTCTATTTGTATAATAGAGGTTGGAGAGGTAATTGTTCCCAGTTCAGTTTAGAGGACATCTTCATTGTCCTATGGTGTTTGAAAAGTTATTGTACTTCTTTTAAAAATCTATTGTACTAAATGTATTCTTGATCTATAAATAAACCTCTTGGTGCAGGTTAACAATATATACTTTTTCACATTACCCAACCTCCCCCCCACCCTATCCCTACTCAGAGAGTTCCTCAAATCCTCAATTGAGTACTAGCTGTGAGGCATTTATGAGCTTTTTGGCGGATAAAATCGCGTCGCTCCGCCAGGACCTTCCTACCACGTTGGCTACAATTAGTGAACTGGAGGCTTCCTTGCCGTCTTCAGGCCCTTGTTTGGCTCAGTTTTCCCTGCTCTCTGAAGCTGCGGTTGACAGGACCTTGGCTGCTGTTAGACCTACTACCTGTCCTCTGGATCTGTGCCCCTCCTGGCTTATAAAAACTTGCCAGGAGGAGTTACGACCCCATCTGTTGAGTATCATCAATGGCTCCCTTGAGCAAGGAGTCCTCCTGGATGGGTTGAAGGAGGCAGTGGTCCACCCACTCTTAAAAAGACCATTGTTAGTTCCAGGAGATCTGGCCAATTACCACCCCATTTCGAATCTTTCATTTCTGGGGAAGGTAATTGAGAGAGTGGTGCTGGAGCAGCTTCAAGGTTTTCTGGATGACACATCGACTTTTGACCCCTTCCAGTCCGGCTTCTGTGCTGGGCATGGGACAGAGACTGTTCTTGTCGCTGTCACAGATACACTCCATATGCAGCTTGACCGAGGCGGATCAGCGCTGCTGGTATTGTTAGATCTTACCACAGCGTTTGATGTGGTTGACCACAATCTTTTGACCCACTGCCTGGCTGTCTCTGGAGTACGGTGCACGGTAAATGGGAAATGGGAAAAAGATAAGTACGGTGCACTGTAGGGTTGGTAAATGGGAAAAAGATAGCCCTTATATTGCATTGTTTCCAATGGGAGGGAGCTGATTCAATATAGGGACTATCCTTGAGGGTCCATAACTTGGCCCCTCCTGAACCAAACTGCACCAAACTTGGGGTGCATGATCAGAACACTGCCTTGAAGGCACCCTGAAAGTTTGGTGTCAGTAGCTGGAAAAATTTTTTTTTTGCAATTTCCCAGTAGTCGAACCTCCATGTCAAGTGGCAGTGAGTAAAACATTTTTTAAAGCTATCGGCACCAAACTTTCAGGGTATCTTCGGAATACTGTTCAGCAGTGGTGAAGGTGGGACTGAACTTAACTCAGTGAGCAAACTGTTGACCTACTTTTAAACTATTTAAGAAGCACAACAAAAGCTGCAAATCTTTTTGAACCCTGCAACTGTCCTATTAAGTTGGTTTGAAATGTAAGATCCCTACAACTATGAATTTAAAAATTCCAATGTGGCCTATGAAACCTTGCTTCTAGGCCCTATTTAAACCTAACAATTTCCAACACTGTCCACCTCACCCCCAATTAAAACAGAACCCAGAGAGAATTCCAGGCAAGGCTAGCAGGCTACCTCACCTGAGCCAGGAGAAGGCCTCCCTGCCCTTCCACACAGTCCCAGAAACCACAGTCAAACAGGTTAATTCAGAAAGTTCACAGAAAGCCTTTTCCCCCAGAAATCACAAGGAAAATTCAAAAGGGCAAACCTTTCCCCCCAGAAATCACAAGGTAAAATCAGAAAGCGCACAGAAAAACTTTCTGCCTCTGCCCTCCCAGAAACCAAACAACAGTAAAACAACTGCAGCTAAATTGAGAAAAGCCAATAACCCCTGGGGGGCTACTGGCTTCCCCCCCACGCCCTCCCCTCCCCAACCCACAGCGCTCAAACACAGTAAGGAAACTTCAGCAAAGCAGGAAGTTAGTGAAAGGGTAAGCAGATCAAACTTGTGGTTAGTAAGTTAAATAAAACCCTTCTGGAAGATGTCCTCCTTAGTAGGGCTTGCTGATCCAACAAAGTTCGGGTCCCAGGAAGGCCAAATCTCTCCAGTCACCACAGTGTAGAATCAGGCACAGTCTTCTCTTCTGAAGATGTGTGTCTCCACCCTGTTTAAAACTGGCAGTGAGGTAGAGGACCAAAAAGTGTTGCTATTTATGCATTTGGCCCAGCCAGGCTGCCTAATGAATCCCAGGGAAAAGAACCGTCCCCTGATTGGCTAATGATTGGTTTTGGCAGTCGGACTCACTCCTCATTGGCCAGTTTAAATCCCCCCTCCCACATTTTCCTGGAAACAAGGTAAGGTATCAGAAAACCAATGCAATCATCAGTACTTACTCATTAGCACCAATGTAATGAAGGTAGGTAGCACAGGAGATCCTGTGAAAATGCTCTTGTTGGTTTGCACCTGGCACAGGGAATTCAATCCATTCATGAAGTCTCTCTTTGCTCCCTCCAGAGTGGGAACCAGAAGACTCTTAGAGAAGAATTGCAAGCAATCACAGAAAAGGTAGGTTGAACTGAAGTTGGATTCTCTGGTGGGGAATAAACTCCCAGGGGGTGGGTGGGATCCCTTAGGTACAGCTCTTAGATAAGGCAAATGTATAGTTAGTTCAGTAGAAATTTGTTTTGAAATGTCACCATTTTTTTAAAAGTGCAGGGGATTCTTGGTTGTGTTTACATTTTACTACAGTTTACTGCTTTTCTTCACTATACGGCAGCAGGTTGCCCTGGCCTGCATTCATTCAGTGTCTGCTGGAATTGGAGCAGGCAGCAGCAGCAGGAGGGAGCTCGTCTTTTGGTAAGTGAAGTTGATTTTTTGGGGGGGTGTGGGAGGAGTTGGAGAACTATTTGGGGGTTGCTTTAATTTGTTTTCCCCTTGGCAGCTGGGAGGCAGCTGCCAACAGCTGGGGTCCAATTCTTTGTTTGTTTCTTATTTTAAACTTTGGGTGGGTTTGAATTGGTGATTTTGGGGTGGGGGCTGTATTGGGGATGCCATGCAAGGTTGTGTGTGTGTGTTTGTGTGTGTGTGGTTCCCTCCCCCCCCGCCTCCTGCGATCTTCTTAGCTCCTGGGATGCTTCTTAGCTCCTGCCCCTGCGGCTCTACAGCATTGTTTGGAGGCGGTCGCTGGTTGGTTGCGGCAAAGCAGGTTAAAACTGAATCCATCGAAGACGGAGGTCCTTTGGCTTGGTCACGATGGAGGGGGTGGGATTTTCCCGCCGCCGGTGTGGAAGGGGGTCATATTGGCGCCAACCTCCTCCGTTCGCAGCCTGGGGGTCCACCTGGATTTGCCTCTTTCATTGGAGACCCAGGTGGCCCATACAACCAGGGCTGCTTTCTTCCATCTTCGTCAGGCCCGGCGGCTGGCTCCCTTCCTTTCCCAAGCAGACCTAGCCACTGTGATCCATGCAACGGTCACCTCTAGATTAGACTATTATAACTCACTCTACGCGGGCCTTCCCTTGCGTCTGATCCGGAGACTGAAACTGGTCCAACATGCGGCGGCACGTCTGCTCACAGGCAGCGCCATCCGTGATCACATCCAGCCTGTGTTATGTCAGTCAGTCAAGTATTTATTGTTTGAGCCATTGGCTATAACAGGGGTAGGGAACCTGCGGCTCTCCAGATGTTCAGGAACTACAATTCCCATCAGCCTCTGTCAGCATGGCCAATTGGCCATGCTGGTAGGGGCTGATGGGAATTGTAGTTCCTGAACATCTGGAGAGCCGCAGGTTCCCTACCCCTGGGCTATAACAATACAGAGATACATGCAGTTAAAACAGTAACTTAGTTAAAACAATAATTTAAACTAAAACAATAATTTAGTTTTACATTAAAATATAAATTATTAGTGTTCGCAATCTCTAAATTAAAATGCCCCATCAAATATGTCAGATGTTTTTGCAGCTTCTTCAGCTAGTCTAAGTTAATCTCCAGTACTTTAGAACATCAGTTCAAACAGCGCTTTAAACACTTTGCTCGTAGTTTCCTAGCCGCCAGGGCAAAGAGAGCCATCTTATAAGAAACATAGGAATCAATATCAGATAATAAGAAAATCAGTTTCTCATCATCTGACAAAAAAGCTGTCCTAGGTAGTATTGGCTCCAAAAACCTTTTCCTTATTTCAGAATATAAAGAACAGGAGAGTATGTAGTGGAAGAGATCCTCAGGCTCTTGTTTTCCACAGGTACAAAAGCGCTGAGAAAATGGTACTCGTATGTATCTGCCACTAAGCACTGCTGAAGGCATTGATTGAAATCTAATAGAAGTATAAGCTATTGTTAGGTTTCTTGTTAGTGTAGTGGTCAGATATGTAGCTCTAATATGATCTCTTTTAAATAGTTTATTCCATGGAGCAGTTTTTGTCTGAACTATTAATTGTCTGTTTATTCTGGCATCTTCTCTGTACACCCAGTCTCGGAGTTCAGCATTGGATGTTGAAACTCTTAATAGATCATCTGGAATAGTGTACCGAGATCGAATTTTTTCGAAAAAGGTAGAGCGGTTTTTATTTTTTGTCATCAGGAGAGTAAAAGACTGATGACCAAAGGTTTCCTTATTATCTGAGCCGTTTTTTTTCCAGGCCTTCAAGATTGCAAGATGGGCACGTGATTCAATTGATGGTAAACCTAACTCTGCCCTCATTAGTGCAGCCGGTGTTCCCTTTGGCAGCATCAAAATCCGTCTTTAAAAAAGGTTCTGAATGGATTCCAGTGTCTTGAGTATAAGGTCATTCCAGCCCCAAACTTCTACTCCATATAACATATGTGAGATTACTTTCGAACAGTTTTATAGCTGGATCTACAAGACAACCACCTTTTGAGTAATAGAATCTCATAATTGCCCCTATTATTTTTATAGATAAGATTCTTAAAGTTCCTAAGTGCACTTTCCAATTTAGGGTCTCACAAAAGTTAATTCCTAGATATTTAAATGAGCTGCATTGCTCTATAGAAATTCCTTGTATCGTCCAGGAGTGTTTTTTCGGTTTTTTCCTAAATACCATAGCCTTTGTTTTGATATAATTGATGGAAAGTGCTTCCTCCTTGCAGTATTCACCCAAACTATTGAGCAGTCTTTTTAATCCCAATTGGGTTTGAGAAATTAGGACCATGTCATCTGTGTACAATAGAATGGAAATTTTCTGTTGGTTAATAGAGGGGGCTATGTATTCTGGTCCTGATAACCTTTGTACAATATTGTTTATATAGAGATTAAAAAGTAGTGGAGCTAGGACACAGCCTTGCTTTACACCTCGTTTAATTGATATTTTGTTTGTTAGGGAGCCCATCATACCAACTCTAATCCTAGCCTGGGTGTCTGTATGTAATTCACGAAGAAGGAATAACAAACGTTGATGGATTTTTAATTTCTCTAGTTTTGACCAGAGTCTGTTTCTGTCAATTGAATCGAAAGCCGTGGCCAGATCTACAAAAGCCACATATAAGGCTCTGGTAGGGTTTTCTATTCCTGAAAATGTCAGATTGTAAAGGCTTTGACAGTGGTCAATGGTAGATTGTCCTCTTTTAAAACCTGCTTGATGTGGATATATTAGACGGTTGTCTATAACCCATCTTCTAATTTTTGATATAAAAATTTGCCGTAGATTTTTGAGGCCGTATTTAATAAGCTTACTGGTTGATAGTTCTTTGGATCGGTTTTGTCACCTTTTTTGTGAATTGGAATCACGGTACTTAATTTCCAGCCTTTGGGGAAGATACCAAATTTGTTAATGTGAGTAAATACCTTGGACCTGTGTTATGTAGTTATGTACCAAATTATGTAGGGTGGTGAGAACCACAAAAGATTGCGAAGAGCTCCAAGCGGACCTTGATAAATTAGGTGAGTGGGCTAAGAAATGGCAAATGCAGTTCAATGTAGCAAAATGCAAAGTGATGCACATAGGGGCAAAAAATCCAAACTTCACATACAAGCTACAAGGGTCAGTGCTATCAGTCACAGACCAGGAAAGGGATTTGGGCGTCTTGTTGATAGTTCCATGGGAATGTCAACTCAATGCATGGCAGCTGTGAAAAAGGCAAACTCTATGCTGGGGATCATTAGGAAAGGAATTGAGAATAAAACTGCAAAGATTGTCATGCCCTTATATAAAGCAGTGGTGCGACCGCACTTGGAGTACTGTGTTCAGTTCTGGTCGCCGCATCTCAAAAAAGATATTGAAGAGATGGAAAAAGTGCAGAGAAGGGCAACAAGGATGATTGAGGGACTGGAGCACCTTCCCTATGAGGAGAGGCTGCAGCGTTTGGGACTCTTTAGTTTGGAGAGGAGACGGCTGAGGGGGGATATGATTGAAGTCTATAAAATTATGCATGGGGTAGAAAATGTTGACAGAGAGAAATTTTTCTCTCTTTCTCACAATACTAGAACTAGGGGGCATTCATTGAAAATGCTGGGGGGAAGAATTAGGACTAATAAAAGGAAACACTTCTTCATGCAATGTGTGATTGGTGTTTGGAATATGCTGCCACAGGAGGTGGTGATGGCCACTAACCTGGATAGCTTTAAAAGGGGCTTGGACAGATTTATGGAGGAGAAGTCAATTTATGGCTACCAATCTTGATCCTCTTTGATCTGAGATTGTGAATGCCTTAACAGTCCAGGTGCTCAGGAGCAGCAGCAGCAGCAGAAGGCCATTGCTTTCACATCCTGCATGTGAGCTCCCAAAGGCACCTGGTGGGCCACTGCGAGTAGCAGAGAGCTGGACTAGATGGACTCTGGTCTGATCCAGCTGGCTTGTTCTTATGTTCTTATGTTCTTATGTGTTGCGCCAGCTGCATTGGCTTCCAGTAGAGTTCTGAATCGTCTTCAAGGTGTTGTTGCTGACCTTTAAGGCCTTACTCGGCCTGGGACCCTCGTATCTCCGAGACCGCATCACCCCATAAGTCCCTACATGGCCTCTCCGTTCAGCTGAGGCCAATCTACTGGTGGTCCCTGGCCCCTCAATGATGCGGCTGGCCTCCACTTGGGCCAGGACTTTTACGGCTCTGGCCCCGGCCTGGTCGAACACTTCCTCCAGCTGTCCAGGCCCTGTGGGATCTTAGGGAGTTCCGCAGGGCCTGTAAGGTGGAGTTGTTCCGCCAGGCCTTTGGAGGGACCAGCCGCTGAAGGTGCCCCCTCCCCTTGTTTTGGCCCTCACATCCAGGCCCTTTCATCCCATGGGACTCGCCATCTCTCCCTTTTAGGGAGGATTTTGAAAATGGGGTTTTAGCAGACGCCTTTGTCTACTATTATTTTATTGCTGTTTTTAAAGGTTTTAGAAATGATATCTATAATTGTATGAAGATTTTATGTTGTACACCGCCCAAAGCCCCTTGGGGATGGGGCGGTATAAAAATCTAACTAATAAATAAAATAATAAAAATAAATACTCCTGAGATCTAGGATCATATTATGCCATAACAAATGGAGATTTGTAGTACTGGGGACCGCCATATGCCCAGAATCTGGGCATATACCCCATGAAGAATTTTTCACCTAGTCAATATAAAATTAAGAGCAATATTTGGGAGTGTGGTTGACTATTAAAATTGTTTAATATTTCAAAATAACTATGTGAATTAAGCGGAATTAAGTAGAGCAAGATCTATTGAGATGGAATGGAATGAATGTTTCTTTGCTGGGGAGAATATCTATGATACAAATGAATGTGCTTCCAAGAATGTTATTTCTCTTTCAGGTTCTACCAGTAATTAGCAACACAACATGTTTTACAGAATGACAAAAAGATATTAGCAACTTTGTTTGGCAAGGCAAGAAACCAAGAATAAAACATAAAAATTTGCAAGATGCAAAAGAGAAAGGAAATTTAGCATTGCCAAATCTAAAATTGTATTTTGAAGCAACTGCATTAGTCTGGACCAGAGAATGGCGGATGCTGAAACATGCTAGACTGTTGGACGTGGAGGGGTTTAATAGAAGATTTGGATGGCATGGTTATTTGTGGTATGATAAAAAGATTCACAAAAAAATTCAAATCATTATGTTAGAAGGAGTCTTTGCCAGCAGAACAGGACATATTTGCCAGTGAGCACATCTTTGTCCCAGACATCATCCCTCTGCCCATGGCCAGCCTACCTAGCTTGCCCACTCACACTTCAGTCCACAACTCCCCCCTTGCTCCCTCTTCCATGTTGCCAGTTCCTTCCTGCTTGCCCTGCCAGCATCTTTTGGTAGCCAGCAAGTGGAAGTCAAAGAAAAGAAGCTCAACAACATGGGCTTAGCCAAAACACACTGACCTCTAAATCCTATCACTATATTGATATTGTGATATAATAACAGAGAGTGTTTGCTCCAGCCATAAACCCCATGTTCCTGTGCACTCACTCCCCCCTCCCAGGATGGTGTGAATCCCCGCCCAGCATGACAGGAGTGGCAGGGTGTGGATGTGGGGGTTGTACAGTTCTCTTTTACATTCAGGGGGAAAGTTGGCATTTCTATGGGTAGTATAAGCAGGGCATCTTTTTGACTCCACTTCACCTGTCCTACTCTACTTCTGCCCTTCCCAATGATCAGGAGGATTTTAAAAAGCTTTATTTGAACTTCAAGCATTTGTGTCATGGCAGATCTCTTGAAATAATCATAGATCTAATACAGGAATATTGAAATAACAAGCTTCTTTCTCCTCCTGCAGCAGCAGCAGTGGCAGGAAGTGTGTGTGTGTGTGAGTGGGTGGATGGATGGATGGATGGATGGATGGATGGATGGATGGATGGATGGGTGGGTGGGTGGGTGGGTGGGTGGGTGGAGAGGGGGAGATACTATCAGCTCTAGGACTGGGCCCCCTTCTTCAGCAGCATGTGGTCCAGGGAATTGCTTTGCCTCTTTCATCTGAATTGTTTTGAAAGGGCTACAATATCAGTATAACTGCTATAACAGCAATATTGATATAACAATAATTTAAAGGTTTTAACAAGTCAGCAATCTTGAGACTACTGGGTGTTATATGAGATCTATCCCTTTAAGAAATAGTTCATGGACAGAGTTAAGAGAACCAGCAAAAGCAGACCCAGTAGAATTCATCAGATAAGCTGTGCAGTGAGAGCTTCCTTGCATGTAAACAGAGAAATGCAAGGAGACCCCACCACAACCCCACTGCTCAATGAAGAGCCCTGAGATAAACATTCCCTGCATAATAGGTCTAAAATTGCTCACTTTCCATGGAGAAATAGGAAGACCCTTCTTTCACTGAACCTTGCCAACAAGAATCATGAGCTTACTGTTAAGGTTGCTAAATTTGGATGGGAAGTGTATAATATTAGGAAAACTGGTGGAAATCATGCCTAAGGTTCTTGTCTACACATTTTAAATTATCGTTTGTATTTGTCTTTGGGTGACTTTATTTATATTTCTAAGATATTTGCAATTGTCTTTGGATGGTTTTATTTATATTTCTGAGATAAAGGCACTTTTTGCACAGGCGCTTAGCAGGGGCGCGTCGGCATAGTTCACGCCAACGCACCCCCCCGGGACCGTTCGCATGGACGGTCCTGCTGGAAATGGCGCCGACAGTGCAGCCTTCACACAGGCTGCACCGTCCCCAAACAGCTCCTCACCTTCTGCTATCCTCTAGAGCTCTGTGGAGGCCAGGGGACACGCCACCATGGCCAGAGCGACGGCTGCAGCGACAGAGGCCAGGAGGCATGTCCCGTCACCTCCATAGAGCGCCGGAACACAGCAGATGGTAAGGAGCCATTTGGGGTAAATGGTGGCTTCCACCTGCTGTGTTCACATGGCAGCAGGTGGAAGATGGTGCTTCCGAAAAACCTTGCTCGGGAAGCGAGGTTCAGAAGGCATGTCTTTGTGCTCCTTGGGATGGTAAGGCCGGCACTGCTGCAATGCATCAGCACTGGCCGCGCGAACTCCTCCCCAGGGATGCAGTTTTTAGTGTCCCTGGGATGCTGTATTCCACCCATGCAGAAACAGCCATAGGAACCCTCTAAATGTTTTATTCAACAGTATTTTGTTAGTTTGATGAACTATTTATTTATATTTTGTGGGTCAGAGACCATAAATTTAAAAATCAAACAAACAAGGCAGGTAGGGGTAAATGGTCAATATGGATTCTGCCATTGTGAACAATGATCTTGTATTGTGTGGTATAAAACTGAAAGTTACACAGTTTTTACATCTCCATTTTTTGTGTTTGGTACCTTCACACATCAATGTTGATGTTTTCTGATTCTGATAACTGAGTATATGTATACACACCTTTCTGCCAACTGAGGCTATATTTCATGCACCTTGAGTATTTGGTGTGTATCAGAATGTAATGCAGAAATCTTATTGGTGAAGTTATTGCTTAATTGCTAGTCTAAGACCATAAATAAAATCTACTTGTATTGTATCTACTTGTAAACCCACTGGGGGTGCCCAAATTAACTGATTTCATCAATTGAACTGAGGTTGTCAAATTATAGAAGTAGAATTTTGAATAAAGTTACTTAGATAAATTTATAGAAAAGTGTTATACAAGATTTTTTTAAAAAAATACACTGAACTATATCCTTTCCCTGATGCAATTTTTTCAGCAGGTGAAGTACTTCAAAGAATACCAAGCTTGAATTTAAAAAGTATTTTCCCTTATGACATCCGGTGGTTGCTAAGAGATTGTACAACATCCCTATATATTTAAACAAATACAACAAAACTCTCTTGGAATGCAGGCAACTGCAGAGAAAATGAACACAACATGGTGTTAGGAAAGTAGAGCCTTCAACAATATGTAATAATAGTGGACAGGATGCAGTGAACATTACAACAAGAACAGAGATTTCTGTTTTCATCTGTAAAATATTAGACTGCAAAAATGCAGAAGTCTACATATGTACTCCATAATTTCACAGCAACAGCAAGTGAAATCATTAGCCTTGGCTTACTAGGTGAGGTCTTTGTCAAGCTAATCTTTTCTTAGCTTCATTCTCTGACTGCTGAAATATTGAAATAGTAACACTGACGTGCCACACGAAGTAATCTATGTGAAATGATTTGATCAGCTGAAAGTGTTATACAATTACTAAGTATGATCACTGCACCAACACTCCCCCCTTTCCCACACAGCCGCTGTGAAGAAAAACAGAGCCTCTTTAAAATGGAGGGAAACTCTGTTTGAGTGGCTTGGATTTTAACAACATACAGGCACTCCCCCGATCAGACAAGCAGACACACTGGCTCTTTTGGTAATGTGAAAACAGATTCTAAACTTTATTTTAAAGAAATTATTTGACTTCTCAGATGGCACAGAGAGATTTCATAAGCATACGGTTTCAGAGAGTTAGAACTTTTTCTTCACAGATATTACAAGCAGTTTCACTAACACAGACTTGGTCACACTCAGGTGTCCTCTGAGGGTACTTTTCCCTCTTACTAGTGTCTCCAGCTATTTAGCTCTTAGTATACCCACTGTTCCTCACTACCAGTCGGAGCTTAGAGGACTCTTGGCTCCCTAGCCTTCCTCTTACTGGTCCCCACTGGGCTTTACTACTCCTTTGGACTTTAACTCCCAGACTGTATGGAACTGTGCACTGACAGACACTCTGTCTGAATGCTGAGCTGCGGGTTTCTTTCCTCAGATTCACATAAGCTCAACCAAGACTCAGATTCACATAAGCTCAACCAAGCTTCACACTGCTGAAAGAGCTTTCTCTGACTGCTTCCACACCAGAAAGGCTAAGTCAGACAAATCCTATCACCCTGACAAGATCAACAGATTAATAGAATTGAATTTCAATAATCATCAGCAGAAAGAACAAAATTAAATCACTGACAGGCTTTCCCTGTTTTTATACTTCCCTTCCAGCTCCCCCTACCTGTGACACTCTAGGCAAACTGTGCCTCCGCCTGCCAATCAGGTGGCATCTCCATATAAGGAGCGTGCTGTTTAGGCCAGCTTTGCAGCACCTTAGAAACACATTTAACCCTTTAACTTGGGCTAGTCCATCACAATCACTATCACAGTATTATTAAAAGCTGTTAAAAAGCAAACAAAATGTTCAAAGTCCACATAATCTTACCCTAATAAAGCACTAAGGGGTTGAATTGTCCTGACAATGAACCCTCCACCAATAGGGGATGTTCCATATCCCCTAAGAGCAGTGGTGCCAGGGTTGCAGAAGCCTTCCCATCTCCCTGCCAACAACCACCCCAGCCCACAGATCAGCTGATCCATGGGCCAAACAAACTCCCTGCCTCCCCTCCACCCCAACAACCACCCTGGTCTTTAGATCAGCTGATGTGCGGTCCACACAAGCTCTCCTGCCTCCCTCCCACTCCCAACAATGAGCCTGGCCCACAGAGTGGCTGCTCTGCAGGCCCAGCAAAGTCCTCCTGACTCCTATCCCCAACAACCACCCAGGCCTGTGTATCAGATGATCCACATGCTGCAAAAGCCCTCCCACTTCCCCCCATCCCCCACAACTACCCGGTCTGCAGATCAGCTGATCTGCAAGCCACACAAGCCCTCCTGCCTCCCCCCAATCCCAACAATCTCAATCCTACTGACACCCCACCCAAAGCTACTTCTTCCCATCCTCCCCAACCCAAGACTCACCTAACTCTCCCTCATCCCAATATTCACCTTTCCACCCTCTCCAACCCCAAACTACACCTTCCCACCCACTCCAGCTCAAGCCTCATCTTTCTACCCTTCCACCACCTAAGTCTCACCTTTCTACTCTTCCCACCCCTAGCCACACCTTCCAACCCTCCCCCACCCCATGCATAGAGAGAGCTCAGAATTCCTTAGGGGAGAGAGATTACAAGATTTCTTTATTGACTTCGAGCTGTAGCCACTATGATTTACAAAAGTAGAGGTAATTGAGATTGATGCACAGACCAAATATATTACAATAAAAGCACTACAAATACAAATCAAAGATTAGCTTCTCCGTTATATGTGAAATTACAAAAAATGTGCATACCAAGTAATTGTAACATTGGTCTTTTGTATGAAAACAACTTAGAAATCATTGTACAGTTGCATACAGTTGTATTGTTAATAATGTTCCCAAAATTAAAAAAAATCAAAACAACTTAATCTCAGTTATGAGTGGCAACATTATGCTGCCAATAAAAGTCCAAATACTGCTTAATTGGTTTAATCACAATGTGGCAACACTGCTCTTCCAATGAAACATCCGAAGTAAAGTGGAAAATAGTCCCTAGTTGTAACACTTGATTAGGTCAGTCTCAGGTATATTTGGTAACACTGCTCAGGTATATTTGGTAACACTGCTTCACACAGCGGTTGAGTCCTCAATTAAATCCTTTAAGATAATTTTTTTCCTGTGTTGCCGCAAAATGATCTTGATGTATGTGGTTACTTCAAATAGCCAGAAGAAGCCAAAGCCTCACAAGGTTTCCAAATGTATCTCTTGCCTAGGAAAATACCTTTAATGGGAATATGGCTTGCTTTTTATACTGAAGTAAATTGTGAACATCCGTCACAATTGGAATATTACTATATTCATAGACTTAGAAGAATTTTTTTTTTGGGGGGGGGGGTGAATTCCCATTAGGACTTATAAGAATTTATTTAAGGTTACTTGAAAACTGAATTTAGGTTAAATAATCCTAGCTGAGTCAGATTAAACAATAGGTATTTAAGGAATTGCCAGTAAAATTAGACATTACACAAGCTCGGAACTGATTGAATGGAAGCAGCATGGTCCAAGGTCAGTAAATATGTATACTTCTCCTTTGAACAGTTAATTTTTTGTTATTGTTATTAAAATCCTCAACTTTGTTGGCAGTGTAAACAGCAAGTCATACTCTGCTGGCATAGTGGAGACATTCCGAGAGTGTGACTGGAGGTGTAGCTGACACTAGTTGGTTTCCACCCCAGCATTTCCTCAGGAACCATGGCAGTCCAGGCTATGAACTTACACCACCCTTTTGGATGGCGTAAGCCCATTAAGCCCAATGGAGGACTTTTCTGTAGTGAGAAGGTTTTTGTTTTGTTTTTTTGCCTTCCTGAACCACAAAAAGCCCTCTGGAAGCCACACAGTATTGCTGCAGTGGCACCATCCCTGGTGTCCCAGGGCTCTGGACTGGGCTATAAGTTGTTCTGATTTTTTTGCGGGGGGGAGAGGCAGGAGGCGTTATTGACAGTGTAACTGTGTAACTATACAATTATTTCTAAGTTGTTTTCAAATAAGAGACCAATGCTATGATTGATTTGTATACAAGTTTTTTGTTTCATGTATCATAAAAGAGAAATAATCTTTGATTTATGTTTGGGGTGCTTATGTTTTGATATATTTGTAGTGACTATGATGACAAATATGGAGCATTCTAGTGCTGCAATGTATGGATGAGACTTTGCCTTCCTTTGCCTGCCCAAATAACTCACCCTTCCTGTGCCACCAAATGCCCTTGTCGAGTCAGCTTGCTTCTTCCTTGCACTACTGTTTTTCAAGCACAGTGGCAGCAGGGGTGTCTGTGTTACTATTTGGAATCTCCATTATCAATTTTCTGATAAGTTTTATTATTAAGCATGGGTTCCTTGTATTGCCTCAAAAGTGTGTGGAGATTTATTCTGTCTGTCTCTTATTTGGAAATGTTCTTGGGGCATACTACAGTCCCTTTAAGTTTTGTCCAATTTAGTTGGAAAACCATGACGATACAGACCTGAGAAAATGGCGACTGTCTTCCTTTAAATAAAAAAGAAATAATAAAATAGATTTATGGAAATGGAACTACTGTAATAAAATAAGCAATAATGGAACAAAAGATATGAAACAACCCAATTGTGAAACTGTCTCTTTTGGAATCAAAAACAAAAATGAAAAGAACAAAACTAATTATCACGCACATCTAATAGTCACCATTTCAGATTGATTGCAACAAAGGTTGCTCAGAAATTGTGTGTGCTAAAGAAGTGCATATACTTAGGAATTCATCCTATTTTCCTGTCTGTTTCCATCCATTACGTATATAATCATTAATCATGTCTCATTTACTTGTTTTCACTCTGCTTAGTTTATGGCTGAGGTGCATTAGGTCACATTTGTTTGGAGCCAGAACACCATCAAAATATGAACTGGTGTTCACTCTAGTGATTTCCTGAAAAACAAACATGAAATGACATTTCTGGATCAGAGTTTGACAGGTAACAATAAATAAGTGAAAAAGAATTCAAAATTTTGTAACAGACCAAGGCAGTAAGTACAGTTCCATTATAAATATGTATGTTAATCCTAAATATGTATTTACTTATTTAGAAATTTATGGGCCATCTCTCCAATGATCTCCTTGAAGTGGCTCATATTGTAAAGCACAATTAAATATTAAACAGCATAAAATCAATAAAATTAATTAACCATAACAAACCCAGCTATAGCACACAGCAGCACACAACATTTAGATAGCAATCTTTAAAACATGATCCTATTCACGTCTACTCAATGGGGCTTACGCCAAGGAAACTGGCCTAAGGACTGTAATTCAGGATTGCATTTTAACAGTTTAAAATGGTCTTTGTAAAACAGTTCTCAGTCAAAAAACTGTAAAAAAAAAATTTTTTTTAAAAAGGAAAGCATTTGCTAAAAAATAAATGTTTTGGCCTAAAACAGAACAGAGAGGATGCCAGGCAGTCCTCAAGGGAAAGGGAAGGCAGGAGCACAGAGCTTATGAGAAATATCTTAAATGGTACTAATTAAGTACCATTAACCTGTGGGTAGTTACTGAATCATAAAGTGGGCTTTCTTAAACATTTTTATTTTATTTGTTTTTATTGTATTGATATCCTGCCCTTTCCCAGCTGAAGTCAGGTTCAGGGTGTCTAACAACAAAGAAGTTCCCAATCAGTTAAAATACATAAATTAATTTAACATCTTATTGATTAAAATGCTCATGGGCACTCCAGTTATTTCAATCATTCATTGTTCTCAGAATGGCCAACCAAAGAGGGAGGGACATTAGGAAAACAAAACAAGAGAAACTAAAAAAAAACCCCAAGTATAGGAGTCACATAAGTAAATACAAATAAGAAGGGTAGGGAGACCAGCAGTGATGTAACAATTGCTGACTCAACCATAGGACTGATGGAACATTTCTGTCTTACAGGCCTAGTGGAACTGAGCCAGAGCCTACAGGATCTGGAACTCAGTTGACAGAGAGTCCTACCAGGACAGGGGAAAACCGAAATAGGTCTGGCTCTAAATGAGAACAACTGGATAATTTTATGACCAAAAATCACTAGCAGGTTGCTTCTTGTCAAGACAGCAGGGGGGGGGGGGAGGGGAAGGGTGTAGATAAATTTTCCAGCAGATGCGTTACACAAGAGTAGATCACCCAGCAGTATGCAATCCAGGAACAGCACACAGACACACAGTCAGCTTCCAAGAGTTTCCTTTGTTTTTGCAATACTAAGTAACAAAGTGCTTCGCCAGGCAGCAGGTGTCCCAAGGCACACTCCTCTGCTTTCTGTTTACTACATATATACAAAACATTTACCTATCAGGTGCAGGTGTATTATCAGTTGCACATAGCACATTTGATTACACACGGCACATTTAATTGCACACGGCATGTGTCCAAGGTCAGACATAACTGTCATGTAGATTTTGCACATCTAGACTGACACTTTGACAGCACCTGACACTTCTAGTTAAGTATATGGCCCACTCCACATGGTCCATTAAACACCGGTTTAGAATGGGGGAAAATCTGTTTGGAGGGACACTTTGCACAGATCCCACCCCTAAAGCAAGTCTGCCCCGTGTTATTTTCCCCAAACTGGTTTTTTGGAGAATTGCGCTATTTGCGAGTCTTTTGAAAAATCCCAGGTTGCAGCAGTTTGTGAGCGAATGGCTGGGCAGTAGTCACTTTATTCAGCATCATTTTCCTTTTTTTAATTTTGTAGTTTACATCTGCAAAGCCTCAAAGGTGCAGAGGGTCATATCATAGTATCGTGAGACATCAGCATGGCTGTGGGGGTTCATTTGTGCATGCCTGCATAGCTATGCAATAGTGAAAGGTAAATTTAAAAAAGGTCATCTCCGTGCAAAGGCATGACAGCAACCTGCATTGTTTCCACAGGCTCCAAACGCTGCCTACACAGATGCATGTGAACACACACAAAAAAAAGAAAAGCAGGTTACTTTATCCTGACTGAAATCTGCTATACATTCACTGTGCAGAGTGGGACTAACTCTCACTGAGGGTTGTATTGTGAGAGGCAGTCCCTCAGATGTAACAGTCCCAGTCCATTTAGGACTCTGAAGGTTAACATCTAAGCCTTGAACCTGAACTGGTATTCAACTAGTAGTCTGTGCAGCTGCTGGAGTACAGCTCAATGTAAGATCATAAAGATGTCCCTGTAAGTACTCTTGCTATTGAATTCTGGACTAACTTCAGCTCTGGTGTATACCAAGGAGCTAGGTTGTTGTGGGGGCAAAGAGGGAGCAATCTTATCAATGGCTTCAGACAGATAGATATGCTAATCTTCTACCAACAGATCTAATGAATTGCTGGTGAGCACTGAATCCCACAAAGCATTCTGGAAACCAATTGGATCCAGTAGTCTCTGTGTATTAGCATAAACCTATGCCAGGGAGGGGGCGGGGTTAGGAAACCCAGATGAGTCTTCAGGGCAAAGTGGTCTGATTATAGCATTCAACAGAGGAGATGGGAAACCCAGATGGGCCTTCAGTGCAAAGTGATCTATGGCACTCTATCTGGTCTACATGATCTACAGAAATCAGATCTTCATGCATCCCCATACAAAAGATCAAATCCAACATGTGGCTCAAGTGGCCATGATGAGTAGGACCTAACATAATCAGAGAGAGTTCCATTGCTACAAAAGAAGATACTAGATTAGAGACTTGAGATGAAGAAGCCATATCTGCATTGATGTTGAAGTTCCCAAGTCCCAGTCTATCACCACCCCTAGCTGGCTCAACAGGGTATTCACTAGTGCGCTAGGTGGCTTATAGGCCAGTAGAATAGCCAAGCTCTCTATCCCATACCAGTTCAGCACAAGCAATGCCTGAGATCATAGGACAGGGATTACCCTTGAGGAGAAAGACTCTGAAATGAGTATTGCCTTCTCGTTCCTTTATCCACAACTGATTAAGGATCAAGAAACCTGGGGGAGCTAGTTGTTTTTGGGTGCCTTACTCTCTTTAGAAGAAAAATTGTATGAGAAGGAAACAAAGAAAGGGGAGATGAAATGAGGGCTGCCAGAAAGAGAGAACAAGAAAACTGTCTGGAGAGGGAGAAATGATGAAAAATGAAGTAACCCTCCCCCCCCCCCACACACACACACAGAAAACCATACTTATTAAACCATAGGTGTAGGTTCCTCACTTGTTAAAATAAGATTCCTGGACAAGAATACAGCCTTTAATGTAGCCAAATAGAATCAATATGTGCTTCCTTTTTTTTCCACTGCAATGTTTTCTGCTAAAAGGCAATTACCCAATGTTTGATGACAGAACTGGAAAGAGTTGAAACAAGACAGATGTTGATGTGATGTGCCCAGAGTAAATTCCCATGGATTTTCAACTACAAACACTTTAAAGGCCTTTCCAGTAAACACAGTAAGTTGTAATGGAAACGTAATTAGCCAAAATCAGATATATCAAACTATACCCAGAATTAACAATAATGGAGTATATGATGTTGTCCTCAGCATGCTCCTGCTTAAAAATTACAAATAAAATGGAACAATAAAATGGTAAAATTAAGGCAAAATGGAGCTATATGAATTCAGAATTAAAAGCTACTAAAAATGGATTTTCTCTTCTAGATGTCATTTTGACAGTTACTTCTACCTTTCATTTCTTTATGCCTTCTGAAAAGTCATGTTGTGATTTAGAAATAGACACACCATGTGCTTCCAGCCAGCATAAAACGTTCAATTCTGCTATTTACTTTCAATTGTGTCATGTTACTCTGTCTGAGGAGGCTCCTTCGCATCTATTCCGTACTTCTCTGTGATCAGGGACATCCCAGCATACAACATGGTCCCTTGAAACTAATTAACTATTTAATTTCTGGTAATTCAGTTACTCAGCTGTTTGTTTACTTCTGGAGTGACCTCTCTTAAAGTAATTGTATTTGGCTTGTGGCCAACTGCTCCAAATTTTTCACCCCCAAGCCAATGTCCACAGTCCCATTCTAAGTCAATCCCACTTACTTCTTTCCACAAAACTGGTCACACTAATAACTGAAAGAAGACATCACGGCTCTGGCAACTTCGGGGCAAGGTCGGGATGATCAAGTGCCACCTTTCCTCCCTTCCAACTGTCGTCTCTCCTGGCGCCTTGATAGCTTCTTCTATAGCCTCTTCCGGATCACTTAAGACTCTTGGTAAGCTGTCGATAATGTTAATGATCTTCAGAGGGCCTTTTAAAATGTTTTCTTTCCTTCAACATCTTTTTATGGCGGTGGATACAGCCGTCCCTTGTCAGGACATCTCCTTCTGAAATTATCCCAGTGTAAGAGATCCACTCAAATCCCAAGATGTCCAGCACTGGGCCTTTCCCCACTGACCTTCAGCTGTGTGCTACTCAGGCCAAGTAGCGCGGGGTCCCAGGAAACTCCCCACTACAGGGGCGGCGACAACACAGCCACCCCGACGCTGCCGCTGTTGCGCCCCCTCAGTGCACGTCATTCCTGGCGCTGGAGAAAATGACACCTTTTGATGACCCCGCGCAGAGCGCGGGGTCGTGGAGAAGCCAGGGCGCATGCCAGAAACGACACACGTAGTGAGTAGCATGCAGCGACGGTGGTAGAGGGAAAAGTGGGGAAAGGCCCACTGTCATACCCAGCAATTCAGCTCAGATACCTTTCTGCTTGATCCCCTCTTCCAGATGAGTGTGGGATGATCATCCTTTGCATGGGGATGTTAGGGATGGATCCAGATGTCTCCCAGCTACATTGAGAGATGTTCGGCGGCAGCCATATCCCAACTGGAAGTCCCTTTCTTCTTGTGGAATACATCGCAGCTTGCAAGATAAATGCATAAAAACACTAAAAACACACACACAGAAACCATTCAAATTACAGTTGAAGAAGCAAGCCTTTATTGGCATAGACAACAATACAACAATAATAAAAAACAGATTAAAAAGCATATACAAAACAGGAAATAAATGTTAGGTCAAAGGAAATCTACTGGTGTTCGGTAATTTCCAGGAGAAAGTCTGCCACTATCATACAGAGAGAAGGATCAGGGTTGTCCAACAAGTAGTGTAATCTAATTAAATCGGGGAGATGGGGTAAATGTAAAGGAGTAAGATTCACATACTTGGATCTGATTTCCTTGAATCTGAGACAGTGTAGTAATTGGTGGGCCAGAGATTCAACTGAGCCATTGTTACATGGGCACAATCTTTTAGCCTTTTCTTGCTTATTAAATCTGCCATGCAACAAGGCAGAAGGCATAACATTAAACCTGGCGACCATTATGGCTCTCCTTTGGCACACTACCAAATTACAGTTTAGGATTACAGGTTTCTCTACTTAGGGCAAACATTTACAGCACAGTTCTGAACACTCTCCTAAAACTCCCACCCTCAACTCCAAAGGGAACTCACACTGACATGGGACAGGTTAAGCGCTGGGGTTTCACCAAACCCACTCTTAACTCTGCCAGTTAAGCTAAACACCCTCAGAAACTCTTCAGTTCCATATTTGGGTGTTTCTCCTCATGAGAGAATAGCCAAGCCCTCTGTGTGAGTTTAGGTTTCCTGTGAATTCAGTTTCCCTCTGATTTTCCACCACCACCACCGCTACTATACTTTTTTTGTGGAAACAAGGCTCTTTCCTCTCAGTCTGAGAACTCTTTGAGAATACAGCCCCCCTTAGCCATTTCTTCCTTTGTCTCTGGCTCTCTCTGCTCTTAGACACGATCTCCCCTGACATAATCCAAGTACTGACACTCCCCTGACAGAATCCGAATACTGACACAAGTTCTCAAGCTACTTTCAAGACTCTGAAATCTCCCTATCTGTCCTTTCTGACAGCCTTTTCCTGCTTTTGTAACAGTGAACACACCCTATCTGTGGCTCTTGGCTACTGCATTTCAGCCAGCCAATCAGGTGACGCTCTGATTAACACTTTGGTGTTCCTGATCTGGCGAACTGCACCTTATCAAATTAACCATATAAAAGCCTAATCCATCATACCCGCAATTAATTGTCCCAGTGTGGTATAGTGGTTAAGAGTCTAATCTGGAGAACCAGGTTTGATTCCCCGCTCCTCCACCTTAAGTCTGCTGGGTGACTTTGAGCTAATCATAGTTCTCTTAAAACTCAGCCTCACCTACTTCACAAAGTGTCTGTTGTGGGGAGGGAAAGCAGCACCCCTCATTCCTGGTTCAGGTTCAGGTTGCACTCCCTGTGCACTCCCTGTTGCACTCCCTGTGCACTGTGCACTTCCCGTGCCTGGTTCAGGTTCAGGTGCAACCTCTGTAAGGTTGAATAGCATGCCCCCTAGTCACTCCCCCAGCCTCTGTGCAGGTTGGCTTTTGCCCAAAAGCTGGCCTGCACAGAGGCTGGGAGTAGGTGGGCAGCCTAGTGGTGGGCAGCCCAGGTGGGTGCTGCAGTCACCCATCACCAAGGTCCAACCTCTCCCCCGCCTCCCTGCAGGCTGGCTCCTAAGCTGGACTGCAGGGAGATGAAGGGGCAGGGGTTGGCGGCATGTGCCCAAGGACATATGTCTCTGAGGGAAAGAGAATGTTGCTCCATCACATTTTGGTAGTCCAGGCTCAGGGATCTGGCACTGAACATAACCCAATCAATTCAACACTAGGAGTGACAGGTAACAAACTTTTATTTTGAGCAGCAGCCAAACTAGGCAACTGAACAAAGGAGGAAACGAAGTTATAGTCAAAGTTGAGAGGTTGATAGGCATATAGATGTTAACCACAAATACATAATTGTTTCCATCATTCTTAGTCAATCTTTCATATAAGGTAACAGGTGAAGTCCCTTTCAGGTGATTTCCTACATCCCATCATCATGCTAATGAAACCTAGAGAACTATTCCAGCAAAGTTGTACCTTCCTCTGTAAGTTTGAATAGCAATGTGTTGGTATTATGGCTAATGTCTTTATATCTTATCCTGGAGGAGGAAGAGTTTAATTTGTTGCCTTTCTGAATAGTTTATCTTCCTCCAGTACCCATTATGTGCAATAGATTTGTTACTAACTACTCAGTTTTGACTAGGCCAGGAAGGGACACTGACACTTCAATATCTTTTAACATGGGCATAGTCAAAGGCAAGCATCCACAGGCTGAAGGCTCGGGAGGTATGCATAGAAGGCAAAATGTCAGAAAAGAGAAAAGAACAAGTGTTTAGTTCAGTCATGCTATAAAGGACCAATTATGAGCCACTCTCAGACCAGATTTTGACTGGGTTACAATGGGATAAAAATAAAGTATGATCGAATAAAATATTTCCCTAGTTATGCCTACATATTCAGGCTGCTGCCACAATGTGATTGTAAACCACTTCAAGAATCCTTAAGGTAGAGAAAAGTGGGGTATAAAAACCTACTCTTCTTCCTCACAACAACTATTGTATTTTCCATGTAGGTAAAAGCATGTATGGTTTTCCCATTCTGCTGCAGCTGTTCTTCTTCCTTTCCAAGCATGGAGCAATTAAGTCAGGCACCTCAGGTGCAACCAATTAAGTCTATATAAATAATTAGTAGGTCCAGGTAGAAAAAATTCACAGTAGCCATAGTGAGAACATACAGCTCTGCAATAGAGAGGAAGTAAGTATGTATTAGTTTAGCACAATAATGCTATATATAATTATTTTATATTGAATATGCAACAATGTCCATGCATATGAATGGAAAAGTTCATTCAGTTATATTAAAATAATGAAATTTGTTGAATAGTCCTGATGACACATGTAATGTATATATTGTTGTTGTTGTTGTTGAAATGCAGTCTATACGCGATGCGTTCTATACATTCCTTGTATCGATCGTCAGACTGGAGAGTTTCCAACAGTTCTGAGGACGAATGTAGAAGGGAACTCCGAGAATCATGGATAATATTCGTATTGGCAACATACAGGTTATTATGTATTATTTGATACTACAAGAGTGAACACAGATTAGTGCCTAAATGATGAATGGACATGGACTATAGATGGCACTACACCTTTAAATTTCACTGGTCACGGCAACTATTGAACTGACTCAGTGCATGTGGGCCATTCCATTGTGTAGTGTTTTACTATGATATTAAGAACAGTTGACAATCTTTATGTATAATGCTATATGATGTTATTTACAGTGAAATATGTATGCTTAGACATTAGTGTGTATATACTGAACTAAATAAGTTGATTTAGATTACAGAACAATAAGAATGTATGTACTTAAATAACAGAAAAATAAGGGAAATAAAATGATTTTACATACATAGCATTTGAGTGTGACATGTTTCTGAGAATTATCAGAAATATAGTCCACTTAGCTTGAGTTCGATGCATTTTTTCTTACAGTACGTTCCACATTGCACTCCTTTTTTGGTTATGATTTTGGGGTGCCAAAATTCTTGAACTAAAAACTGTGCATGAATATAAATATAGTCACAAAAACAATTCCTCTAAAATTTCAGTATAATGAAAATCATGCTTTTTTTAAAAAAGCACCATAATTACAAATTTTGAAATGCACATTCCTAGTATAATAAGTGGTTTAGCATACATTTTATGTGACACACATTTATGTAGCACACATTTTATTCCACCTCTACAACACTGACAACATTTAAGGCAATGAAATCATTAAGTGCTGAGAGAATATCAGATTTGAATACTGATTATTTTCTATTTCTTTATTTATAACTTTATAAAGCTTCTTTATTTATTTATATATAAAGCCTGTTTTGCAAAAAATATACAACAGGCTCTAGAAAACTGTGAGTTTTCCCTTGTGTGCACTTCCAATACCCCTTGTGTGCACTTGCATCAGTTTAGCCTATTCCCTCCACTTGAATGTCTGTGCAGCTCTTTAAAAAGTGAGTCATCGCCAATACACCTTGTCTTTTATAGAGATAGGCCATACAATAGAAAAGTTAATGGACTTAGCAAAACCACCAGGACTAGAAGCTGCATAAGCTCATTTGAAAGCCTTCATTTAAATGAATCCCAGGTTTCTAGCTTGCCAAATTAGCATAGATGTTTCTTGTTCCCAACAATGATAAACTGTACAAACTATAGGCTAACCATGCAGGAGGTTAATGATAATCACCAGAGTAACTGCATTATAATAGAAGGAGTGTGCATGAATAGTCTTCATTTTATTTCATTATTTAAATTATTTTTAGCTTGCACTGCCAGCCACCAGGATCATAAGGCGACTTGAAATAATTATAAACAAGTTAATTAAGAAACAATCTCAAAATAATAAAAAATCACTATCTTTAATACTGTAATAACAATAGTATGTTATTGAAATCAATAGCAGCAATAAAAGCAGAATAAAAAAATAAAAGTAACAGGAAAAATTAGTAATTTAAAAACAATGGAATATATTAACTAGAATAGTAGATTTAAAAGCAATCACATTTTAAATAGCAAGAAAAACAGAGATAAATGTTATATACTTAAAAAGTCAGAGCAACCAGAATGTTAAGAAGGCTGGCTGACAAACTCAGCTCAAAGATCTGGTAAATAAATCATGAGCAATTACTGAAAATTAACAGGTTTGGTGCCAACTAGATAGTTATGTATTCCTATTTCTGGAAGTCATTTGTCTTATTTCTGACAGTGGGGCAGCACAGAGAATCCCTGATGAAGGTCAAGCTATTGAGCAAGGTCCATATGGTAGCAGGCAGTTGTTCTACTCTCCATGGTTGTTCATTCATTCAGTCATTCTTTTGTTCATTTTTATTTCAGCCTGCCTTTCTCCCCATTGGGACCCAAAGCAGCTCACACCTCCTTTATTCTAGCCTCACAGCATCCCTATATGATTAATTGGCTGAGGGTATATTATTGGCCCAAGGTCACGCAGCAAGTTTCCATGGCATGAGTAGAGATTCGAATCTAGGTTCCCCAGATACATTTGATAACTACACCACACTGACCTTTACTTCAGTGATGACCAGAATTTTCAGCAGTTTTCAGAAGTGAACTGGAAGCTCGTAGAAACGAGCATTTCTGAATTATGAGTCCTAACAATTTGTGTAATGATTTCAAAGTTGTCTTTAGCTCCTACTGAAATTTCTGAAAAGCCACCAAAGGCAGCACTGCAAAAAGCATATTTTGGTAATCTAACATGCATATGAGAAAAACACAAATATATATTTCTATATCACCTTCTTTCAAGGAAGAATTGCAGTTTTCAAGCCAGAAAAAGCTATCTAAGGCGGATTCCGCATGGGCCAAAAACAGCGGTGTGAAAATGGTGTTAAAACTGTATAAATCTTTTTACACCATTTTAAACCATTTTACACCATTTTCACATTGCTGTTTTTGGACCATGCGGAATCCGCCAAAGATATTACAAGAAAAAGAGATCCCCCACCTATAGATATGACTCTAACAACCAGAACTCTGAACTTGCTCTTATAAAGGATTTCAATTCCAACACAGCCTGACTCTTTCATTTGACTATGTTATTCCCAAGTTTTCCAAGATGCTGCTTTAAGTTTGTGATCAAAGACACTTGGACTCTGAATCAGAACTCAAGTACCAGAATATATATTTTTAAATGTCATTAAAGAAAGTAAAATATTGGTTTTAAAACTGTAACAATGAACATAAAAACAAGGTGCAATTCAGTTACACAAATAAAACAAAGCTAAAGCTTACATACCAGAAAGAAATACTTGCAGACAAAAAGAACTAGATACCTTTAGTACATGTGCAAAGTTCCAGTAAAGTTTTCAGGCAGAGTGAAGAGCACGGCATAGAACAAAAACGTAGAAACAATTGTTAACACTGACGTAACTAATTTATGGTTTATGCTGGTCATACCAAATGATCACTGAAAACCAATCAGAGTACACCTTGATTAGCATGTTCTGAATGATCAGAGGATATATCCCTCCCTTCTAAAATGAAACCTTCTGAATTAGTGTCTAACTGACCAATTTCAGCTGGTTGGAATTAATGAAGATGTTTCCATGCCTCTTAACAAGCACTACGACCTTGAAGGAATAGTATGCTCATTCCCTGTTAAACACTTGCTTTCGTAACCCTCTGAGGTCATGAGAAAGACAGAAGGATTTTATTAGGCCTCCTAGCAAACAAAATGGATTAGCTATTGACATCACTAAGTCCCAGACATAAGTTTTGAACAGCCAATGTCCAATCTGATGCTGTTAAAAAAGATAATAGGCCTTTCCTCACAGAATGTTACCTATGATAGCATTTTAGGCCAGGAACAAGTGGGTTTTAGAAAAGGCAAATCAACCACAGACCACTGTTTTGTTCTCAGTCAGCTAGTAAACAAGTACAGCAAGTTTTTTTTTTAAAAAAAGCTTTATGCTATCTTTTTAAGATCTGAAAGGGGCATTTGACTCTATCTCAAATAGATATACCCTTTGGGGGAAACTTGAGAAACTTGGCATTGGCAGATGTCTTTTGGCTCCCATTAAATCCCTATACAGCCTTAATAGCTGTCAAATTAAATGCACCCTTTCTGGATTACTCACTCCAAAAATAATTGTTAACAGGGGGGTGAAGCAAGAATGTATCTTGGCACCTGTCCTTTTCAATCTCTTTGTCAATGGGCATTTAATGGGCATTAATTCACATTTTATGAGCATTAATTCACATTGTCCCTGACTTGGCTACTCACATATCATGATCTTGCTGTATGCAGATGACACTATATTTCTTTCCTGTTCCAGGGTGGGACATCCTGACATGTTGTAATGACTACTGCAAAGCTAATAGTTTATTTCTCAATTTTGAGAAATCGAAAATAGTTGTTTTGACTAGCTCCTGGAGACCTCTTTGGTGGGTTTTGGAGGATAACATATTTGGGCAAGTTAAACAATTTAAATACTTTGGACTTTTTTCCACTACAAATCAGGCTGGGCATTCCACCACAAAATAGCAATTGCCACTATTAAAAACATCTCCATGGCACTACTCTGCTTTTGTTATAACAAAGGTCACCAGTATGTCCATGTGGCACTCAAAACCTTCAATATGAAGGTTCTCCAACAACTATTGTATGGAGTGTTTTGGATAGGGGCTTAAAACAATCTATTGGACAAGTGCAATCAAATTTTCTCTATAAGATTCTGGGCTTACCCCATTCTGTTCCCTACGCAGTACTCTGTCTTGAAACTGGACAAAATCTCCTGGAAACAAGAGCATGGCTTAAAACACGTAAGTTCTGGCTTCGTGTTTGCTTTAAGACTGAAGGTCTCTGTCTCCAGGCCCTTATTGATCCACAATTTAATGCCTGGAATAATTTGGTTGAAAGGAAAATCCTAGCACTAGGATACTCCACTGACACATTTAACATGCTTATTTTTAATGAAATCTATCATGTCCTGAAGCAAAGGCTAATCAACCAGGAACATCAATACCTGATTAGCACCTTGAATAAATCTTGCTCCCCCTTATTTTTGGGGTTACCCCTTAGTCCATCCAAAACAGCCAATTGCTTGTGGCAGCTAACACAGCCCAACCACCACAGAGTTCTCACTTTGGCAAGGTGTAATATTTTCCCCTCAGCTGTGACCAAGGGGAGACAATTAAAAACTCTGCATCACCAAAGGCTTTGTGCATGTGAGTTACATAAAATTGACTCTGTCCATCATGTCCTTTAAAATTGACGTTTCTATTTGACTCTTAGACATAATCTGCTTTCTCCTTTACTTGCTATCAAAGAAGGCCTATCTGAACATTAAAAGATCATGTACTTATTGGAAGTTACAAAGAAAGTTGGCAAATTTTTATATGTTGCAAAGCTTAGTGCATATCAACATTTTATTAACAACTTGATAATCAGTTGTTATAGATATAGCTCCTTGACCTGCCTAGTCAATTTTTAAAATTAACACAACTATTTCATCTACCATTTAATAGTACTATTTTAATAATAATCTATTTTATTATGCCAGTAAAGGTTTTGATGATGATGAGATCAGACTGTACCATGTTGCCTTTCATCCTGGTTATTTTATTTACATTTTGTTGTATTTTTTTATAAAAAAACTTTTTGGAAGAAATAGAACTTAGCTTGTACTCTCAGATTCTCACCCTTTATCAACTCCAGCATTATCAAAACAGTTCAAAATAATTAATAGCTCATTTTTATAGGAAGCAATACCAAAAAATCACTTCAGGCCTTTTTTAAAAAAAAGAAAGAAAGAAAAAGATTAACACGTATCTTTTCACCCAGGCTTTTAATTAGGGGTTTATCTTATCAACTTTTTAATTATCTGTTTTATAGACAATTTTTATGCTTCTTAAGTCTAATGGCTTGTGTTTTATACTATAGTTTTTAATCAGAAGCCGCCTCAAGCAGGACTCTGAAGAAGTGGCATAGAAATATTCTAATTAACTAAATAAATAGATATGGAACCCATTCCCTGTGGCTGCTTATTCAGTCCCCAAATCTAATTTTCATAGGAAACCATTGCATGATTTCTGAAATTCAAAGTGAATTACACTGTGGGTTGATTTTCCCTTGCCCCAGCTTGCTTCAAATTAACTATAAGGATCTACTGGAACAAAGCAGCCAATCAGATGAGAGCAGCTGCTCATTTTTCTCTGTTGCTGTCTATTACCTTCAGCTTTAGCCATGTGGCTGACCCACTGACCCTCTCTAGTAGTGTCATAAGACTGGTTGCTATGAAGGATTATGCAGAAATTGAGGAGGGGGAATTGGCTGTACTGGGATCATGTTTTTCACCTGCTCCCTACTGTTTTTGAGTGATGGATTTTTCCCTTTAAAAAGGTTTGGTTGTAATTACTGGTTAGGTAGGGTGGCCAACTCTAGGTTGGGAAATACCTGGCAATTTGGGAGGTAGAGCTGATCTCCGTCACGTGGAGACAGAGAAGTATCTAGGAAAAATGGAGCCGGGGGGCAAAATCTGAATTTTCCACTGCCCCTCTGCAGGTGCCCAGGTCTACCACCTGGAGCTGCTGCTGGCATCCAGGTCTACTGCCCAAAGCTGGTGCTGGTGCTCAGTTCTACGTGTGCCCAGGGACATGGGCTACCCCATGTCCCTATAGGTGGTACACCCCTGATTGGAGATCAGTTCTAATTCCAGGAACTCTCCAGGTCACAGCTGGAGATTGGCAACCCTATAGTCAGGTCTCAACTAGTTGCCAATAATAGGGCAAGTTGCAGTGGATAGGTAGGATTGATCAGCAAGCACTCTGAGACCTCTACCTGATGGAAGGCATGTCTGGAACAAGATATCACAAGCCTTGCAGCTGGATGAGCTGTGTAGAATCACCCTTAAGAACCTGGTATGAGCTGTGAAGGGTCATATTTGGAACCTGGTATGAATCTTGTGGCACATCACTGAAAAGGGTTGAAGCTGGGCACCTCTCTGCACATGGGATGTGCAGGCAGTGATAAGCAAAATTAGGAATATCACCAAAACTGTTAGCTCACTTTTAACTCTACAATAACCTAATCATTTTAACATTCATATAATTAGGATAAAAATACTAGACTTTAATATTATTCTCTACATGTGTGTTTCCCCATCATGTCCTAAAAGATTCCAGCCTGAATCTTTACATCAACATTTAACTGTCAACATTTTGCTTCTAAGTCACACTTCTAGTGACATGGCCATTTATCCCACAGTGCCAAGTAATTTTATTTTCTGAAATAAAATAGCATCAGCTATGACACTGCTAACAGTGAATCTCAGGCTTGATTCCAACTTCCTGAACATGAATCACAATCCAAATCTATTCGAATCTTCAGATCTGAAGACTGCCTCATTGCCTAGCTTTAGTTGACATTGCTCCATTGCCCATTTCAATTTATGTACCTCTGGTGGCCATCACTGATAACCTTATGGGCAGACAAGGCTAACAAAATTGGATTTAGTAGGTGAACTCAAGTAGGTGAACTCAAGTCTGCCTTTCGAGTTTCTAATTGTTGATACATTCACACAGCTATTTGCTGTTTCTGAAAAGTTTTAGCTATTTGCTCAAGTGTGAAACCTCTTGCCTCAACTGTTGTGGGAAGTTATCTTTCTCAGCCAGACAGGCACCTCATCCAAAGTGCACAGGCAGCATGTTTGAAGCTTTGATAGAATGGCTGCAGTGACCAAATATTTTCTAAAGCCATGCTGAAATATTTTTAATTATCCCTGCTATCATAAAGAGCACTAGGGCAGAGTCCTCATGGTAGCATTAAGTATCTTTATAGCTTACTCCATGAATCTGTCATTATTTGATGAGTGATAATTGAGTAAAAGTCTTGTGGGTTAAAGAGTACACTGTTTATCACTGTAAATATTTAATCTTGCTAAAGTTCCCAGAGGAGAAAAGCCATTAGTATTTGCTGCACAAATCCAGAATGCTTTAAACAAGTAGCAGTTTTGAGTAGCCAAGGCAGCACATAAAAAAACACATTGGGTTGTATATTATAGCATATGAAAATTATTTCCAAAATCAGGGAATGCATAAAAGCCACATTTTTTGTTCTTAGATATTTGGTAATGGAAAGTGGTATCATATCACAGCTGACTTAAGGAGATGTAGGGTTTTCAAGGCAAGAAACAGTTCAGAAGTGGTTTTCCATTACCTGTCTCTGTATATCAGCCCTGAACTTCCTTGGTGTTTTCCCTTCCAAATACTATCCAGGGCTGACCCTGCTTAGTTTTTGAGATCTGACAAGATTGTGCCAACCTGGGCCATCTAGGTCAGGGGTTTCTTAGATTTACTAGTAGCAGTGATGTGCAGTGAACTCAGTGCCTGGAGAGGTAGATAGTCACCTCATCTGGTGCATTATTGAATTGAGCCCTTCCGGGCTGCCATTGGCTTATGGACTGTCAATCAGGCCTTGTCAGTTCCCTAACTGGCCCCTTTGCCTGTGGGCTAGCCTCTCTTCTTAGACCAGGAAGACTCCTGACTGTTCTGCCTCCAAGCAGAACTTGATATGTCTGTTCTTATCAACATTCCAATAACATTTAATCATTTGTATAGACTACATTTTATGGAACCCTTATTCTTGGAAGGGAGATCAAGAAGGACTCTGCAGAGAAAGGCAATGGCAAATCGCCTCTGCTTAATTGGTTGCAACTTTGAACATACTGATGTGTGGTATTTGAATTATAATGGAATAGATTACATTCTACCAGCGACTGCTGTTGTTGTTCAAAATGATTATTTAATTCCAAGAATTCTAGTTAAAACAGAGAAATAGAGTTGTGAGAAAGAATCAAGAAATCCTATACATGAATGCTACAAGAATTTATACCCAGATTTCCCTATCAAAAAGAATACATAGTTCTCATATTTTAGCCATTTCTGTTCCTTTCCCAAATTCCATGTAATATTGCAAGCATAGAGGATAATTCAAGTTACTATTTAGTTTTGTTACTGAGATTTAATCTGTGAAATCAGGCATACAATTTAGCAAAGTTATACAATGAGTTTAGTGGGCTGCAGTAATGTAAACTGACTAAATTCATAATATTATCCATCTTTTCCAGTAATGGGTATTGTTACATTCATGGGAAAAATACTCTATATAATCACTAGTATTTATAATAAGAATAACCTTCCTTATGTGTCCAGAAACAACTGAAACAGAATTGTGATCTACTATTGGAGCTTCCTCCTGTGTACAGATTTCCTTGCTGAATAAATTCAACTATGCAATATGGGGAAAACCCTACGTATTCTGATTGTTGGTCCTACAGTATTCCTTGGAAAATTAGAACTATGCCAATAGTGTTCACTGTTGGCTGTCTTGGTAGTGCTATTCATGTTGGATGCCAGGTTTAAAACAAATTATTTGTTTTAATACTTTTCAATGATTTTGTGTAAATACTTTTTTTTTACTGTCTTATTCAGGCAGCAAAGTAAAAAGTTTGTCAAAGCATAAAACTAGTGACTTGCTATAAAATGGCTGCTGGACTGAGTTTCACTTTTCTTTGTCGCAAGATGTGCAAATTCACTGTAGAGGCATCATTCATGATATAAAATGTTTGCCTTGATGTACAGGTGAGTCAGGCTGATTTCATTAAGCATCAGCGTTATGACTTGTATAAAAGTACTGTTATACTCCTTTTAATGTCCTCATACTGCATATGAAACTACTTCTGAATTTATCCAAAGTTATACAGCAGCTTGGTATAAGTCCTATTTCTAGTGTAATTGGACTCAGAAGGTCTCTTTGTGTACACTGACCCTGATCAGCTCTTTGGATTGAGGCCATGACCTTGATAGAATTTGAATGAGGTAATTTTCATGGTCAGTTTTAAAAAAAGAGAGTATATTATGTGGATCTTTCCACAGGTATAACCACAATTTATTTCCTCCCAGAGATGGCCTACAAAGTATGCCCCAAACCATTTTCTCAGAAAACCTGGTTTACATACAAAAATGGAATAAAAAAATAAAATGACTTGTGAAATTGAATGATATATATCTAGCTCAGCATTTAGGGAGTTTAACATGGAATACCTCTTGCATTTAGTTTCCCCAGATGATTTAACCTGTTTCTTTAATTTTCCATAAACTCTGACAACTGACCCCCCCCCAAAGCCCTCTGCATTTCTAGAGCCTATTAACTCTTACATTACATTGTTCATTAGCACCCAACATGTAAATGTGTATAATGGCATGAATATTCTGTTAAAGATTTGCTTCTACAATACAAAGCCAATTGTGTAAATGTGTCTACTTTTAAACCTCTCTACCAAAATCTTCACCACAATCTCTTGAACCAAAAGTAATAATTATATTCTTAGAAAACTGTTCAAGTACTTGGCAGATCTGTATGTTTACATATTAATTTGGTTGTATGGTAAACTGTATCACAAAATGTGTATCACAATGTGATGGAATAGAGGAGGCACAGATTTTTGCTCTTCTGATTTAGATAGCAATGGAAGGTGATGCAAGTATACATCTATTGCACCATTCAAGTTCATGCCTCAATATTTTAGTTTACTTGCAACACACTTTTTCATTGAAACTCAAAGTGAATTACAAATTAAAGAATTGAACCAGACTGCATAAGATACCTAACAGTGCAATAGGATTGTGTGTCAAGCAACTTCTAACTTATCACAACCTTGAATTAATGACCTCCAAAATGCCGATGACTACAAAAGCAAAAAACAGTGCAAACAAAAAACTAAGGCATGACCCACCATAAAAAACAACCAAGGTTGTTACAGGTGGAAGATAATTCAGGTGGAAGATAATTCAGTTGAAATAATACAGGTAGAAGATAATTCAGTTGAAAAGGTGATAATAAAATGAACATTGCAATACAATTCTATTCCCTCATAAAGCAAAAATACCAAATTGATTTTGTCATAACAAATACAATTAGACACAAATAGGCTCAACATCCCAAGAATGCAAATAGCACAAAACGGTTAAGATAATGTGAAAATGCAGATACTGCAAAATATTTAATATTAATATTTTATATTGTATAAATATTTAAAATAAATAGGACTATAATGAGAATCTCCAGGTCCAGGGTGACTGTGCTATATGTTTACTGGAAGAATGGTGTGCTATTCTCAACAAGTGTTTTAGAAAAATAGTCTGGCTATCAGAACCATAATATTCAAATCTCTCTCCCCTCCCCCGCCATCCTGGCCTTGTCCAGGTGAGCAGGCTCTGTTGCTCGCTCTTCAGCCGGCTGGGTCAGTCTCCAGACTCCCAGTGAGTTGTGGGGGCTGGTCTGGGTCCAGGGAGATGTCCAGGGAGGGGGGATCCCCTGACCCCAGTCAGTAGGATTCTCCCAGTTCAAGGTGTCAAGATGTAAGTTGGCATGGCAGACGAAGATTGACACTGGCCTTGAAGGAGAAGCACCTCTCAGTAAGATTGCAGGCTAGGCATTACCCAGAGTCTTTGCATGAGCAATTCCAGGCAAGTAGCACTGAGGGATAAAAGGCCTTTGGCAGGAACTTCAGTTGTGGCTGCAAAATGTGCTCTTTCTGATGGGATTTGTAGTCCATGAACATCTGGAGAGCTGCAGGTTGCAGACCCCTGGGCTAGCTTTACCTCATCAGATCTCAGAACTCTAGTTACAACTAGGGTTGGTAGAATGGAAAAAAAATTGGCCCTGGTTCAGGTTCGGGCCCAGTTCAGGTGTGTGGGGTCGGATCCACCCGAAATTACAACGTTTTTATTTTTTTGGTGGGTTTTTTGCGTTTTTAGAGGAATATGCACCAAAATTTCAGGGTATCTTAAGGAGACTCTCCTGATGATACTCCCCAAGTTTGGTGAGGTTTAGTTGAGGGGGTCCAAAGTTATGGACCCACAAAGTGGGTGCCCCATCCCCATTGTTTCCAATGGGAGCTAAGCAGATGGGGGCTACCCCTTTTGAGGGTCTATAACTTTGCCCCCCCTCAACCAAACTTCACCTAACTTGGGGTGTGCCATCAGGACAGTCTCTCTATGATACCCTGAAATTCTGGTGCAGATAGGTCCAAAAATGAGCCTCCTGCAGGCACCCCCAGAAATGTGCCCAAGATTCTTCATTTCTCTGTGAATTTGCTCCATGTCTCTCAATGGGAAATTTCTGTGGGTGCTTGCAGGGGGCTCATTTTTGGACTTATTCGCATCAAAATTTCAGGGTATCGTAGAGAGACTGTCCTGATGGCACACACCAAGTTTGGTGAAGTTTGGTTGAGGGGGGGGGCAAAGTTATGGACCCTAAAAAGGTGTAGCCCCATCTGCTTAGCTCCCATTGGAAACAATGGGGGAAGGAGTACCCCTTTGGGAGTCCATAACTTGGGGCCCCTCAACCAAACTTCACCAAATTTGGGGAGTATCATCAGGAGAGTCTCCTGGAGGTACCCTGAAATTTTGGTGTCACTAGCATTAAAAAAAGTTTTGTGTTTTTCAGTGCTCTTGCACATGGAGGTTCCACAAAAATTTTTTAAAGCTAGTGACACCAAAATTTCAGGATATCTTCAGGACACTTTCCTGATCAAATCCCCCAAGTTTGGTTGAGGGGGGGCAAAATTCGGATTAGGATCTGTGAGGATCCATGCTTTTTTACCATGTTTTGGGGGCACTGTTGAGCCATGAAGCATCGGATGCATGGTTTCTTTGTGCAGACATGTGTCCAAGGACTTGTGCCAAGATGTGGTGGTGATTTTGGGGTGACCAAGTGAAAAAAGCATTAGGATCCGTGAGGATCCATGCTTTTTAAACAGGTTTTTGCACCACTGTGGTGCCACAGAGCATGGGATGCATGATTGCTGTGGATTGAATTCATGAGGATCCACTGAACTTCAGGGAGATTCTTTCTTACTTATCCCCACCCCGCTCTGCGATCCTTCCGGATGGAAGGAAGCGGTGGGATAGGAGAGGTAGCAGGCAGTTTGGCGCGCTGCTGGGATGGGTGGGTGGCTTCTCTGTTCCCTCCTCCCAGGGGCGTAACGAGGCAGCCCTGGGAAAACTGTAGCCCTGGGCAAAACCTGAGTTGGATGCCCCCCCCCATGGGTGGCCCCTCACCATGACCAAATTTTTTTTGCACAAGGACATTGGTGTCTGCAGGGGGTGCACTTTTAGACATATCAGCACTAAAATTTCAGCATATCATCAGAAGACTGTCCTTATGCTACTCCCCAAGTTTGGTGAGGTTTGGTTCAAGGAGTCCAAAGTTATGGACTCCCAAAGGGGGTGCCCCATCCCCCATTGTTTCCAATGGGAGCTAATAGGAGATGGGGGCTACAGTTTTGAGGGTCCATAACTTTGGCCCCCCTGAACCAAACTGTACCAAGTTTGGGGGGTGCCATCATCTCCAGATGATACCCTGAAATTTGCCGATACAGCCAAAAATGCACCCCCTGCAGGAACATCCTAGAAATTTGCCCAAGAATCTTTGTTCTGCATTGAGTTTTCTGCATTGCTGTCAATGGGGGTTGCAGGCTGTGAGGGGCACATTTCTGAAGGCACAGTCTCAAAACTTTCAGGGTATCGTCAGGAGACTGCCTTAATGATACCCCCCAGGTTTGGTGCAGTTTGGTTCAGGGGGGACAAAGTTATGGACCCTCAAAACTGTAGCCCCCATCTCCTATTAGCTCCCATTGGAAACAATGGGGGATAGGGGCACCCCCTTTGGGAGTCCATAACTTTGGACTCCCTGAACCAAACTGCACCAAACTTGGGGGGTATCATTAGGGCAGTCTCCTGATGATACGCCGCAATATTGGTGCCACTAGCCTAAAAACACCTGCAGGCCAAAAATGGAAAACTGCTAAAATACCCCAAAACGAACCCAGCATTTTGATGCCCCCCACAAGGTGATGCCCTGGGCACCTGCGCACCTTGCCCAATGGGCATTACGCCAGTGCCTCCCCCCCCTGCCCAAGCTCCGGCTGCCGCCAATCCTTCTGATTGGAAGAAAGCGTGGAGGCAAAGCGTGGAGGCTGCCAGGCGCCAGCTGCCCTTTTACCGGCTGAGGGCAGGGCTGGAAGATATTTTCCCCCAGCTGGTTCGGAGAAGGGCCCGATCTGTTATACACTTGGGGGAAGGGCCCGATCTGAACGAGTAGCGTTCGGATCGCGCCTAGTGGGGAGAGGGTGGGCTCGGCCCCTTAGCCCTCCGACCCTCCCCGAACTGGCTGATCTCGGCAGAATTGCCATTCGGGGAGGGGCCGAATCACCAACCCTAGTTACAACTTGGTTGAAAGACCACTAAGAAAGTCCAGGGTTATGATGCAGAGGAAGGTCATGGCAAATCATCTCAGTTCATCTTTTACTTTGAAAATTCTATGAGGGGTTGTCATAAGTTGGTTGCAACTTGCTGGCACTTTTTGTCACATTTTAAGAGTATCTAGAACTGTAAAAGATCTGGTTTGGGAAATCACAGTTTCAACAGTTTGGTCAAATGATAATGTTTGTATTGTTCAGATATATTGTGCAACTGTTTAAAAAAATACATGAGCATAAACCTGCTTCTAAACACACAATGCATTAGATGTATCAGAGTGCATACGTATTGGCAACTTAAACCCAAGAATGCCACACATTGTTTCAGGTAAATGTTTATATCTGGATTTTGGTTACTATCAATGTAAAACAAACTCTAGCTGGAAAATTAAACACAACATTAATCACAAACATGCCAACCCCCCCCCCCCGCCCCCCAATACATTATAAATTAAGTACTGGCTTTTTTTTTTCACCAAGCCAAATGGAATTTAAAAAATAGTATAATAAAGCAAACTAGAACCTAGTGGCACAGGAGTTCAGAGCTAGTCAGTTGTAAATAAAAGTGCTTTTAAGTTCTGGCACTTCAACACATCAACCACTTAGCATACACTTTATGAATGACCTTTGTTTGTGTTATTGTAACCAACCTGCTGACATGTCATTTATTTTACTTGTAGATTTCATAGTGCTTATTAAACCTGGATTTCAGGGTCAGAGTATTTGCTGCTGTTGATATTTAATCTCAGTTGAACTTCAAAGACATATTTAGAATCTATCAATAGCTGAATATAGAGTTTTTAGAAATCTTTTATATGCCCTACCTATCACTTTCTCAATGAATTTTTTTTAAAAAAATCCTACCAAAATGCCATTATACATTTCTTAAAACTGAATATTCTTATATAACAAAAAATATTTTAAAGTGTTCTCTGACCTAGATGGGTCAGTCTAGCCTGACCTCATCAGATCTCACAACTAAGCAGGGTCAGCCCTTGTTATTATGTGCTTGGGAGATCACTAAGGAAATCTAGGATCACTAGGCAGAGGAAGGCAATGGCACATTACCTCAGTTCATCTTTTACTTTGAAAATCCTATGAGGGATTGACATAAATTGGCTGTAACTTGACAGCACTTTCAACCACATTTTAAATGTATCTAGAAGTTTACATATTTAGTTTGGTAAATCACAATGACAACAATCTGATTAAGGAATAAATAATAACAAAAGTAACCAATGTCATATAGACAACTGGTATCAAATATTTCTTTAAATCTAGAATATCCCAGTCCTAACCTGGATGGCCAAGGCTATTTTGATCTTGCTAGATCTCAGAAGCTAAGCAGGGTTGGCCCTGGTTAATCTTAGATAGGAGACTGCAACACTAGTCCAGGTTTGTTATACAAAAGCAGGCAATTTAAAACTCATCTATTCATCTCTTGCCTTGAAAACTCTACAAAGTTGTCACAAATTGACTGTGACCCACTTTTCACTGAAGAGCGCAGAGGCTGAGTGGGGACGTAGGGGAGGAGATGGTCCCTTAGATATGAAGGCCCCAGGCCACTGAGTGTCTTAAAGGTAAGTACCAGCTTTTCTAGGTATGGAAATCAAATAATGGGAGAGGGCAAGATTTTCTTGTTTGTTTTATGCCTTTAAGGCTGTTATAAAAAATCCAGCACAAAGTCTTTCTAAAAGCTTCATACTCTCTGTTGCCAAAAAGTGTATCCACTGTCCAATAAACTTGTTTTACATTTTATTATCCAGATGTAGATCTCTGCATTTATTCTTGTTGAACTGTATCTTGTTCACATCTGCCCACTTTCCCAGTGTGTTTGAATCTAATTGAATTATATGTCTATCTTCCTGTGTGTTTGCCAAACCTCACATTTTGGTGTTATATGCAAATTTAATAAGTAGTCCCTCCACCGTCTCATTCAGAACACTTATAAAAATATTGAAAAGTAGCAGGCCCAGAAAAAAACCCTGTGGCACTCCCCTAGGCATTTCCTTCCAATCAGATAAATGATATTTATTTATTTGTTTGTTTGTTTATATTTATAACTTACTATACTGCCCACCCTAAAGGGTTCTTGGCGGTGTACAGCTTAATATCTCAGATTAAAACATCATAAAATCATTAAAACCATAAAACCATAACAAACACATACCCTTAAAACCAGTTTCAATGTGGCAGCTCTGTAGATCCTTTCAATACAGGGAATGGCACTCACATCAGAGGTTGTCTCCTCCAAAGGCCCAGTGGAACAGCAGCTCTGTTTTGCAGGCCATGTGAAACTGCTCAAGGTCTTGCAGGGCCCGGATGGATGAAGGAAGAGTGTTCCACCAGGCTGGGGCCAAGGCACTAAAGGACCTGATCTGGGTGGAGGCCAGCCGCATCATAGGGGCCAGGGACCACCAGTAAATTGGCCTCTGCAGAGTGCAGAGGCTGAGTGGGGATGTAGGGGAGGAGATGGTCCCTTAGATATGAGGGTCCCAGGCCACGGAGTGTCTTAAAGGTAGTACCAACACCTTGAAAGTGATCTGGTATTCAATTGGGAGCCAGTGCAAGCAGCACAGAATGGTGGAGATGTGGTCTTACATAGAGCCTTCCACGAAAAGTCGTGCCACTGCATGCTGGACCAATGTCAGTTTCTAGATCAGCTGCAAGGGAAGGCCTGTGTAGAATGAATCACAATAATCTAGCCTGGAGGTGACCATGGCATGGATCACTGTGGCTAGGTCGGTCTGGAAGAGATAGGGAGCCAGCTGCTGTGCTTGGCGTAGATGGAAAACACCACCTGGGCCATGCGGGTCACCTGGGTCTCCATAGATAGAGGCAAATCCAGGTAGATCTCCAGACTTTGGACAGAGAGAGTCACTGAAAGGGGAACCCCCTCTAGCAATGGCATCTGAAAATCCACAACTCCTCCTTCATAACCCACCCGTAGGACCTCTGTCTTCAATGGATTTAGTTCTAACCTGCTTAGTGCTAACCAGCCAGCGATCGCCTTCAGACAGTGCTGGAGAACCACAGGAGCAGTGGCTGGCCCAGCCTCCATCAATAGAATGTGCTGAGTGACATCTCCGTACTGATGACAGATCAGCCCAAAGCTCTGTACCATCTGAGCAAGGGGTCACACATAGATTTTAAATAGCGGAGACAGGTGAGCCCCCTGCGGCACTCCATATGGAAACATGCATTGCTTGGAGACCTTGTCCCCACACCTCACTTGCTGACTCTGACCCCTGAGGAACGAGGCAAGCCATTGCAAGACCATGCCCCAGACCCCTGAGGCTTCCAGGCGGTGGTCAAAAGTCATGGTTGACCACATCAAATGCTGCGGTAAGATCGAGTAATACCAGCAGCGCTGATCCACCCTGGTCAATCTGGACATGGAATTTATCTGTGATGGTGGTAAGGATGGTCTGTATTCCATGTCCAGCATGGAAGCCAGACTGGAAGGGATCAAGTGCTGACATATCCTCCAGAAAGTCCTGACGTTGCTCCAACACCACTCTCTCAATTACCTTCCCTAAGAATGATAGGTTCGAAACAGGCTGTTAATTGGCCAGATCACTAGGATCTAACCATGGTCTTTTCAAGAGTGAGTAGACCACTGCCTCCTTCAACCCATCCAGAAACACTCCTTGTTCTAGAGAGTGATTGATAATATTCAACAGATAGGGTAGCAATCCTCCCTGGCAAGATTTAATTAGCCAGGAAGGGCACGGATCCAGAGGACAGGTAGTGGGTCTAACAGCAGCTGGGACCCTGAAGGTGGCAACAGAGCCTCCAGTTCACTTGTTGTCTCTGGCAGATATGCCCCTGGTGTGATGCGGCAGCCAAGAAAGTTAATGAGATTCTGAGCTGTATCAATAGGAGTGTAGTGTCTAGATTGAGGGATGCAATTGTACCTCTCTATTCTGCATTGATTAGACCTCATCTGGAATACTGTTTACAGTTCTGGGCACCACAATTCAAGAAGGATGTTGACAAGCTGGAATGGGGCCAGAGGAAGGCAACTAAAGTGGTAAAAGGTCTGGAATCCATGTCCAACAAGGAAAAACTTAGGGAGCTGGATATGTTTCGTTTGGTGAATAGAGGGTTAAAAGGTGACATGATAGCCATGTTTAGATATCTGAAGGGATGTCATATTGATGAGGGAGCAAGCTTGTTTTCTGCAGCTCCAGAAACTAGGACCAGAAGTAATGGGTTCAAGGTGAAGGAAAAGAGATTCCACCTAAACATCAGGAAAAACTTCCTGACAGTAAGGGCTGTTTGACAGTGGAATGCACTACCTTGGAGTGTGATGGAGTTTCTTCTTTGGAAATTTTAAAAGAGAGGCTGGATAGCCATCTGTCAGAACTGCTGTGATTGTGTATTCTTCAATTGCAGGAGGTGGACCTGATGGCCCTTGGGGTCTATTCCAACTCTATGATTCTATGAAAAGCTTCAATGATTAAAGTGTCCTTTCAGCATTTCTTAAGGGTTTTTGACAGTGCCCTTTCAGTACCTTCGGCACTCCATTCATAAAGTAGGAGCTACAATAGAAAATGGAACAGGCTCTTGATGCAAGGTAGATAAACTTAAGTGGGGAAACAAAACATTCAAAGTAGTCTAATATACAAACATGACAGTAATCTAATTACAGTTCTAATATCATGGATCAATGTGAGTGGATAGACTGAAAAAGGAGGAAATTAGTGAACCCCTTCCCACACTTACCTTAGTTCCTTTCCTTTTTCTTGAACTTTTTCAGGCTGCAAAAGACCTGTTCTCAGTAAAAACGGCCTGAGGAACTACAGTTCCCAGGAGACCTTGGGGCTCACAAGGTCTCCTGGGAAGTTTAGTTCCTATCAATTGATCAATAGGTTGCCACAGCCTTCAATTGTCACACCATCTAGCAATCGATAACAAAACTACGACATCTCTCTATAAATCACCCACAGGTTATTTGACTTTGGATGACCATGAACCCGCAGGTTACTGGCAGAGGTAGGCACTGTATACCAGTAGCAAAAAGTTAATGTGAGCAACATTGTTGTTGTTATGATGATAGCAATCTAATGCTTAGTATCCATCTAGAGTTGCGTCTATAACAGGGGTAGGGAACCTGCGGCTCTCCAGATGTTCAGGAACTACAATTCTCATCAGCCTCTGTCAGCATGGCCATTATTGGCCATGCTGGTAAGAAAACTGATGAGAGTTCCTGAGCTATCTGGAGAGCAAATTCACATGGTCTATAATTCTTTAAAAGATATTTTGCATATGCAGCTTTTCACAGAAGTAAGGATCAAGGTTATCTAAGATTAAAGGAATCCTAAGAGCATCAGTTAAATGATTGTATAGGAGTGAAGCAATGATGGGTTGGGTCATTCTGATCTTGGCAAATCTTGCACAGTGAAACAGAGTGTGCTCCAGTGTCTCAACTTGGCCTGAGTTGCATGGGCATAGCCTCTTTTGTTTATCTATATGTTGGTATCTGCCTTTAAGGAGCATAGAGGGCATTAAATTGAAACGGGCCATGGTTATTGCTCTTCTGTGCCTTGGATTGGTAAGCCAGAAAAGATAGTTGGCTGTATGTCCTTGTTCAAGAGAGATAAGCAAATTTAGAGAGCATGTTTTCCTCGCTTCAGCTATCATGTTGCAGTACTCATGTTCCAGCAGCCTGATTTTCAGGCGATTATAGGCCTCTGATAGAGTGAAAGAGTAAAGTGACTCTAATTGGAGGCCGATAGTGCTAATTTTTTCTTCCACCAGCGTCATCCATCTGGGAATTACCGAATCAGAGAGCATCGAGTGGATTAAACTAGAATGATCTTGTGAAAAATGGATGTGCAGCCAATATTTTATAGTTCTCAGCCAAGCCATTGTGACATCGGATATTTGCCCAAGTTCTAAGCATAGGGCTGTGTATGTGGGAATACAATTAGGTAGATATGATTTTGTAAAAAAAAAAATATGGGACTGAGATCTATTTAAAGATTTTGTGCTTTTAGCTGTCCAGATAGGTGCTCTATAAAGGAGCTTGGTTCCACATTTGGCATTGAAAACTTTCAATTCTGATGGTACATATTGATGGCCCGATTTGTGGAAAAAGTGCAGAATTGCTGAAGCGCTGTTATTGGCTGCATCAAGCACTAGTTTCCTGTGTACTGTCCAATTAAGATTGCTCGTAAGAGTAATGCCCAGATATTGAAACTGTTTGACTTGCTCTATAGGTTTCTTGATAAGAATATAGTGGTTAGTGGTTTGTGGGAGGTAAAGATATGATGGGATCAAGACAAGCAAAGCACTCAATTATCCTAGACCAGTGGTGGCGAACCTATGGCACTCCAGATGTTCATGGACTACAATTCCCATCAGCCCCTGTCAGCATGGTCAATTGGCCATGCTGGCGGGGGCTGATGGGAATTGTAGTCCATGAACATCTGGAGTGCCATAGGTTCACCACCACGGCCTTAGACTCTGCTGCCTTTTAGCTCAATATAAGGTGCACCAGACACACAATCCATTTGAACACACATGAAACTGCTTTAACTGAATCATATCCTTAGTCCATAAGTTCAGTATTGTCTACGCAAACTGGCAGACTGGCAGACTGGCTATCCAGAGTCTCAGGCAGAGATCTTTCACATCACTTACTACCTGGTATCTAATACACGTAAAGCAGATGTTCTACCTCTGAGTCATGACTCTGTCCTGAAATTCAGGCAGCCAGTAGATCAAGTCCCTCTTCATGATCATAGGAGTACCCATGACAACTTGTAAAGTGAGTAGCAAAATTAATCTAATGAATTTATCCTCAGAATAAAAACATGGAATTTATATGGAATCATTTCTTCAGTTAACTCAGGTCATGTGAGGGACTGGTATGTTAAACCAAGTATAGACCAAAATAACCACAAAATGAAACACTAAGATTTTCTGCACTTTTCAGTCTTATTTTTTGCTTTATCAAAACCCTGAAAGGAATGGCTCATTATTTCTAAGTTGTGATTCAAGCAGGAGGGGTAAGTTGATCCTTCCATCAAAACTGCTTTCAGATTCTATTTCATAAAATTAATTCAAACTATATCCATGCAGCAGTAATAAAAATAATTGAAACTTTTATGGATAATAAAAAGACACATTCAAAGATAAAAGCTAGCTTTCATATAATCTATGGTTTTTTCAGTCAGTAATGTGCAACATGATATTACTATACTAAAAAAAATACATACTTTTAATGGTTTCTGTTTCATGCTTCATAGACACTAAAGAACACATAAGGTTGAAAGAGCAGCACATTATGGATATATCCTGCTCTTTAATTTTATTGATAGTTCTGCTGTAGTATGTAGTATTGCAAAGGTCAGATGTAGAGAATGATTACAGGTTTGCAGCAATTATGACAAAATGATTAACTAGAATGTGCTGTGAAGTCTGGAAGTTTGCTTTAATGTCAAGAACAGCAGCAGAGAACAAATAATACTAATTGAATTACAGTTCAAAAGTAATTGGAATTTGGGAGTAAACAACATTATTTTGTGTGACTGAGACTGTTTTGCCAGGAATGGTAAGCCTACTTCATTAATTAATAAAGAATCCATATGCTCAGTTGTTTTTTACAAGTGCTGTAGGCTGAACTATTTTGTTTATGAAGGGATAAATCTTTGCATAATGGTTTTACCTCTGCAAGCAGACACAGGAAATGCATCAGTTCTGTGACTCTTTTCATCAATTGTCTCTTCTAATTTTAATTTAATATCAGTGTTCCTATTTATTGTCTCCATAAGGGACATGAACAGAAAGCAAATAGAAATAAGTGGTTGTAGATCTGAATATTTATCTGGAATTACTGTGTCTTGAGAATTAGTAATTAACTTGATAAAAGGAACATATAAAATTATTTTCCCCAAAAAATTACAATTATTCCCCAGCAAAGTTCCAATCTGACAATAAAGTATCTACTGATCAGTTTAATACCAGTGTTTTTCAAATATATGAAAGAACATGAAACTCTGCGGATATCTCTGAAGTATGGGTAAAAATCATGTGTGGACTTCTAGGCATATATATGTGTGTGTGTGTACGCACGCACATGCATGTGTCTGTGGATGTGCGTGTATACATGTATATATAGTGTAATATATATACATTATAAACACATATGTAGATATTTACACACATACACACACACACATCCTAAACAATAAAAGGCTAGGAAATGCTCTGAGGGCCTCCATAAGCCCTCCTGCCTCCCTCCTCCCCAACCCATAACAAGTTCCCCCTGCGCCTTCCCACCATCACGCAGAGCAACACTGGCTCTGCAAAAGGCCTGGCATTCCCCCCACTGCCATCCCACTGCCCTCCCAGAGAAACACTGGGCCAGCAAAAGGCCCAACATTTTTCCCCACCTTTTCCCTGCCCCCCAAAGTGGCCCTCAGCCCTCACTCTCCATCCCTAACATTCAGGCCGGGCAAAGCCTTCGTGTCACCCCACCTCACCCATGTAAATTCCACCCTCCCCCACCCTAACCCACACCTTCTCACCCTGCCCCATCCCAAACCTCACCTTTCCACCTTCCCCCATCCATACCCACACAATACAACCCTCCCACACACCAAGCCTCACCTTCCAACTCTACCCACACCTTTCAACCCTTACCCAACCCCAACCCTCACCTTACCACCCTCCCCTCTCCTCCCCCTACCAAAACCTTTCAACCCTTATCCCATCCCAAGCCTCACCTTCCCACCCTTCCACCATCCCTACTCATACTTTCCAGTCCTCTTACACCCCTACCTATATCTTTCAACCCTCCTATCATACCAATCCTTCCATTTTAACCCTTCCCCCACCCCAAGCCTCACCCCTACCCATATATTCCAACAGTCCTCGCACCCCTACCCACACCTTCCCACCCTCCCAACATCCTTACTTACACCTTCCCATGCTCCCCACCTCTACCCACACCTTTCATCCCTCCCACCACTTCAAGCCTTCCCTTTCAATCCTCCCTTCTTCCCAATCCTAACCTTGAAATCTACCCCACTAGAACTCTTACCTTTCCAAACTCCCCCCAACCAAAGTCACTTTATTCTCTCCTACCCCAGTCCACCATTCCAAGCCTCACCTTTTCACTTTCCCCCACCCCAAGCCACACCTCTCCACACTCTCCACCACCATGTTACAGACCAAAAAGATGCTTTAACTTGCAAAAGAAATCATCTTAAAGAACTGGTGAGGATAGAGACTTCCCTTCGAGGGTACATTGTTCTGAGTCTAATTCCATCCTATTCACTGTGAAACCAATATATGTCCAAATGTGTTTTATATATTTCAAGAAGTATTTAGTGGATCAAAAAACACAATCTGTACTCCTGTATTTTCCAGCCTACCAGGTAGGAGATTATTTTCAAGCTCTGCTGTTTATTCATCAAGCTGCTTTGTTTTAGGTGCCAGACTAAGATACTTCTTATCAACTAGGCTTTCAGTTGTAGGATTCAATTGTTTTATTTGTTTTATGGGCTCCATGCAAGTTGATGACTGTTTTATTGCTATCGTTTTCACTGTTTAGTGTATGTTCCATGCTGCTATTCCTGACTTAATTTTAATATCTTTTGTTTGTTTTGTTTTTCAGTATTGTTTTAATGTGAGCTGTTTCAAGCAGGTCTCTGAAGGGGTGACATGTACATTTTCTAAATAGACACTAACTAAATTTACACTGACAAAAATAAATATTTTAAATACATTTTGTTTTACAACAAATAATTACTCTTTAAAAGAAATCAGTTGGAACACCTGAATGTAAATATTGACTTTAATTAGTTTTATTAGGAAACCATCAAATTGTATCCACATACTTTCCCTCAAGCAATGATACTGGACACTATTCTAAATGTATGATGATTTAAAGAAGCCCTGCAGCTCATCAGTTTTACTTCCTTGTGGAGCAGCAGGAAGTGTTTGCTGAAAGCCCCTAGCTAATAAAAAATGGATAACTTCTCCCATAATTAAATTATTTCTTTACAAACCCTGCAATTTTCCATCCAAAATTTCTAACACAGCCATGTCAAACATGGTAGCCTTATACCCATCCCCTATTATGAGTCTTTTGCTGCTCTTCTACCAGTATTATAAGTAGAGTGGTCAGCGGTTTACTTATTTTATAGTAGTTGCAGCTGTAGGGCAATGTGTATGCCCTAGGCACCTTTCTTGGTTCTTTCACAAATCATTCAAATAGCCCTCTTTCTTCTCTGTCTGAGATCTCACTGCAACTTTCAGAATGACTTTGATCTCAGCTAAATCTGTAAAAACAGATGCCCTGAAAGAGCATTAGTAGTTACCAGGACAGCTGTTGATTAAGAGATTATGGGTTTTGAATCACATTTTCAATTGCAAATAACAGTAGAATGTTCATGTGATAAACTGGGCTATGATGATCCCATCCATATTTTTGGCACTCCCATCATTATCCTGAAGCTGGTGGCCAATTATGAAAAGTCTAGCATTTTATTTTTTGATGAGTTATGCCTGCCACAGATACATGCATACTTCTTTTTATTATTATTAATTACAAGAGTTTATACCACTATACTACTTGTTCTATTTTTCAGAACTGTGTATATCATATATTCATGAAAAGTTGAAATGTTTCTGATTCTTCTGATTCTCTAATTTACTCTCTCTCATTTTCCTCAGTTAAGATTCTGCCATTCTAGGGACAAGCATACTAGCTGCTTCTCAGAATACCTGTTCACTTTTTATTGCCAGATGGATGTGATGAAGCAGAACAAGAGCATGAAAATGTGAAATAAACATGTCTTTAAAGACAGCATTAGTCAAGCATTTCACTGAATACGCCTTCACTTAAAGCTGTATATATCTGTACCCCCAAACCAATCTGTCATCTGTCATCAGGGTATCAATTGCTAAAAGCAGCTCATCTTCGCAATATTGTTAGCATTTGCCTTAGCACTGAGTGAACATTATCACTTTTAATGGAGTTTTCTGCTAGTACAAGAACAAACAAATCAAGTATTCATTGCAATCTATAAATATTCTCAGCATTTTGAATTTGTTTTATTGAAGTAATAAGAGCTTATGTGCTTTTTAGGGATTTTAGCAAATAATTGCCTTACTGTGCAGACTTCCCCATTACATACTTTATTGTACTAGAGAGAAAGTGAGAAATTATTTTAAAATTACTTTTGCTTCTGATTTTATTTTCTAGCTGTTTCAGTTAACACAAGTTACACAGCTCCAACAAACTTGTCAGATTATTTGATCTCAGTATTTTACCACAAATAGTATTCAAATTATTAACAAACAAAAGAATAAGAATGTTTGATGCATTCCATGACTGCTAAATGCTTCATCATCTACTTATAAATATTTCGACATATTATTTTAAAAATAATTCTATAACAAACAGTTCCAAAGATTTTCCTTCATTCATCACTATTCCTTTCTTTTACCACTTCACTGCATAGATTAAATCTTCTTACAATCCTGACAAAAGCTTGCATATACGAGTATTCCCTATGTGGTACATTTCTACCCCAAGTCAAATTCTAGTGTCACTTAGGAGAGAAATATTGTCACATAAACCAAAAATGTTTCTAGCGGCAGATATCCTTGTGTTTCCCCACCTTTTCCCTGCCCCCCAAAGTGGCCCTCAGCCCTCACTCTCCATCCCTAACATTCAGGCCGGGCAAAGCCTTCGTGTCACCCCACCCCAGGAAGAACTTGAAAGCATTCTTTGACATGAGGCAAATATCTCTTTTATGTAGATCCACCATTTGTCTTTATCATATAGATAACTCACACCAGTGTTGTTCCTTTACAAAGCTGTATTTTTATAAAAATGGAAACAACAGAAGCTGTGTTTTGATCCTATCAGACAACTGACATATACTTTCAGAACTTTGGAGGGAAAGATCTAATAATTTCTAACATTTTGGATATTTTCTACCCCAATAATATATCTTTCTGTGGTGAGGTATTCTCTGGGTTATGAGGAAGAGTATTGGGTTATCATGAAGGCCTTATTTTTACAGAGCACTTAAAAGTGAGTCCCTGCATCAGTGTTTTCTTAATGAATTCATCGGGTATTTGTAGACCATTATTAAATTTGCTTAGTGTAAAGGTACTCAAATGGCTGAATGCAGATTTTTCAGATACTTTTATACTCTGAGTAGTTTTGTTTGCAGAAGGCAATTGTAAGTGATAACTGCCTTTAATTTGAGTATTGTGTTTTTTACAGGTGACAATGACTTAAGAAACTGATGTTCAATAGTCACTTATCTATATATTCTGCTAAAAAAGTACAACTGGAAAAGCAAATTCATTGTGTGGTCATTTCTAAGATTAAAAGTGAATGCATGCACACATATAACTTTTAGGAGACTACTTACTTTATAGAATGTTTATAGGCCCCTGGCCCGGCCCCCATTCGATCGATGAACTCTCACGTCATGCGAGAGTCCGATCGATACATCGATGGGCAGCCCTGCCCTTCCCAGGGCAAGCCAGCCTCGCTGGATCATCTGCACATGCGCCTGAACAGGCACACATGCGCAGAGAAGCATCGGCCATCCTCATCCAGCCCAGCAAACAGCCTCGCTGCCAGGCCCCGCCTCCCGCAATGGCGGCCGTGATAAAGCGCGGCCGTGCTTTATTTATTTATTTCATTTATACAGCTCCTTTCTACACAGTGGGACCCACAACAGCTTAAATTATTTCCTTTTTTTCTTTACACAATATTAGGTTAGGCTGAAAGCATATGACTGGTCCCAGTTCATTCAGTGAGCTTCCATAGCAAGATGAGATTTGAACCTGGTTCTCCCAGACCCTACTCTAAACCTCTAACTGCTGTACCACCCCAGCTTTCATAGGGTGGCTGCTGATAAAAAGTAGCAAGCAGCTAAGTCATACAAGTCAGGTGGTATCAAGTTACTTGATGATTGCTGCCAGACCCGGCTCCAATGAGTCTTCCCTCAAAGGCCAAAACAGCCCTGGAAAACCTGTCTTGCCTTTTACCCACAAAAATGTAGCCCTGGAATGCTGTGGATGCCTAGCTGCAGCCACAGAATGAATCTGTTTGCTAAAGGTACAGTTGCTCTTTTTATCATTTTGGGTTTTTTTAAAACTCAAAATGTATTTGGGGGGTATTAAACCCTCAAATGTATTTTTTAATTATCTTACTAGGTTTCCTTGGCTTCTGTTCACACTATTTTCACTGTTCTCTATTGGATTTACCTTTTCCTTTTGTCCCCATGCTGTATATGCCTAATAAAGATCTCTGGATCTGAATTTAATTTTATCTTTTTTCCCTGAAAAATGGGGGGGGGGTGTTCAAGTTTACAAACAGATATGTCTTGCCCATTACAGTTCTAATCACCAGATTTAAGAAGTTAAAGATTTGGCTGACTTTGCTATAGGAATATAAAAGTGGGAGCCAGTAAGGACATGTACAAGGAGTCTCCCCCATTATTTCCTCTCTCCCATTTCTGAAAGCTCCCATAGCCTTCCCCCTTTTTTCTCCTTCATTCTTTTTCTATTATTAACCTTTTCTATTATTAACCTTCTGGAATCTCCCGGAATAACAACTCTCCCAACTACTGAGATCAGTTCCCCTTAAGGTTGCCAGGTTTCAGGTTGGGAAATTCCTGAAGATTTGAGGATGGAGTCTGGAGCCAAGGTTTGGAAAGGGAATCTGCTTTTGCAGAGTATAAATCCATGCAGTCCACCCTTCAAAGCAGCAGTTTTCTTCAGGTGAACTGAATTCTTTCATTTAGGAATTAGTTGTAACTCTAGGTGATCTCTAGGCTCCACTTAGAGGTTGGCAACCCTAGTCCCCTGGAAGACACAGCTGCTTTGGAGAGTGAGATTTATTTATTTAGTATTGATTTTATGTTCCATCCCTCCCCCGAAGGGCTCTGGGCAGTGCACAATACAATAACAAAGACACAGATGGAGCACATAAACAAATACAAATATAAATAATATAAGCTTCATTAACCATAAATTAAAACCCATTAAAATACAGCGTACAATGCAGAATTGGTGGCGTCTAGCATTAAACACCCTCATAAAACCCTCCCAAGAGGGTGGGAACGGTGGGCCCCATAGGTGTTGGAGGGACCCTGAGAGGGTCTTACATGTTGCCCTACCCTTCATACCCTGACTTGTTGAAATATGGATTTCATATGATTTTCCTGCAATATGTACTGGCAGATGCCCTCAGCCATATCTTTATGTGTATGTTGCAGAGTGTCCAAGCCAAAAGCAGGCCAAATGTTCAAAGAGGTCTGTTTGCAAGATTAAATCACTGAATGAGTTACTCCAGTACACAGAGACTGGAAGCCTCATGGACATGCATCTTGATTGCCACACCGCACCAAGATTGCTGCAACACAAAGGACCTGAGAAACTCCCTACTACAAGATTTTGCATTTCCTCTGCCTTTAGAAACCGTCTCCTTAACAATCGATCCTTCCCTGATAACACACGCCTCAGCAAAATCTGAATACCTGTGCAGAGACTCTCAAAAGAAACTCTGCATACGCCATTCAAGGCTACCCTGATTTAATCTAGAAACAATTGGCTTCAATATCCTGGCACTTAGAAAACAATAGATGAGCTATTAATCATCTCAACCCAGCGATCCCAGCATGGAAACCCAGAAAATCCAGGAATAGAAACTTACTTACTCCCGCCCCAGACCACACAAAGGGGTATAAAAATACAGTGCACCCCAAGCTCAGTGCTCATCACTGGCCTGAACCTCTCTTGGTCAAGTTGGTTTTGAGACATGATATCATCCTTCGCTTGGATTTCCATGCTGGCATAGGAATCCCTGCCTTCTTCCAGAACTTCTCAACTGAACTTAGGTAATGTATAATCCTTGTTGCTTTCCTTCCCAATCTATCATCCAAACCTACTTTTCCTCACTGTCTATATCCTCTAGGAACTTGTGTGTAAGTTTCTCTATGCCTCACTGTGAGAATGTTTTTACCAAAAACTTATAAAAATATTTAAATTCAATTTGGTCTCTTTGTATTCTCTGTGGAATGTTTCAAACCCCAATTCTGGTATAGCTAGCCTGACACCTAGCCTGCCTCTCGCATTGCCAAGCCGAATTATTCCCCATTGCTACTTTAAAAATATTCTAACTGTTAAGCTAGGTAACATACAGGCCCTGCGGGACTCACCAAGATCCCCCAGGGCCCAGACAGCTGGAGGAAGAGTGTTCTACCAGGTAGGGGCCAGGGCCGTAAAAGCCCTGGCCCAAGTGGAGGCCAGCCGCATCATCAAGGGGCCAGGGATCACCAGCAAATTGACCTCTGCCAAACGCAGAGGTCATGTAGGGAAATATGGGGTAAAACGGTCCCGCAAGTACGAAGGTCCCAGGCTACATAAGGCCTTAAAGGTAATCCAATACCTTGTGGATTATTCGGAACACGACTGGGAGAAAATGCAGACAGTGCAACATAGGCTGAATATGGTCTCAAAGGTACCGCCTGTGAGTAAACGAGCTGCTGCACGTTGGATCAGCTTTAACCTCCTGATCAAATGCAAGGGTAGGCCCGCATAGAGCAAGTTAAAATAGTCTAACCTAGAGGTGACCATTGGATGGATCACAGTGGCAAGGTCCATTTGGGAGAGGAAGGGGGCCAGCCACCAGGCCTATCGGTGGAAAAATGCAATCAGCGCTATATGGGCCACCTTGGTCTCCATTGAAGGAGATTAATCCAGGTGGACCCCCAGGCTGCAGACGGAGGGGACTGGTGCCAATGGGACCCCCTCCAACACTGGTGGCTGAAAATCCCCAACCCTCCTTTCATGGCCCAGCCAATGGATCTCCATCTTCGATGGATTCAGTTTTAACCTGCTCTGCTGCAACCAACCAGCAACCGCCTCCAAACAATGCTGAAGAGCTGCAGGGGTGGCAACCGCTCCCCCTTCCATCAACAGAATGAGTTGATTGTCATCAGCATACTGGTGACAAATCAGCCCAAAGCTCCGCACCAACTGAGCAAGGGGTCACATATAGATGTTAAATAACAACAGGTATAATAGCGCCCCCTGAGGTGCACTGCAATGGAGTGGGCACTTCTGGGAAGCTTGATCCCTGCACCACACTTGCTGACTCCGGTCCCGGAGAAATGAGACAATCCACTGAAGTACAGTGCCCTGTACACCAGAAGCGGCCAGGCAGTGGGCCAAAAGATTGTGGTTGACCACATCAAACGCTGCGGTAAGGTCTAATAATACCAGCAGTACCGATCCACCTTGGTCAAGTTGCATATGTAGCGTGTCTGTGATGGTGATGAGAACAGTCTCTGTCCCATGCCGAGCACGGAAACCGGACTGGAAGGGATCGAAAGCCAATGTGTCCACCAGCCCTGAAACTGCTCCAATACCACTCTCTTCATCACCTTCCCCAGAAACAAAAGATTCAAAATGGGGCGGCAATTGGCCAGATCCTCAGGATCTAACAATGGTCTTTTCAAAAGTGGTCAGACCACTGCCTCCTTCAGCCCACCTGGGATGACTCCTTGATCAAGGGAGCCATTGATGATACTCAACAGATGGGGTCACAGCTCCCCCCCAAACAAGCTTTAATAAACCAGGAGGGGCACGGATCCAGAGGACAAGTAGTAGGTCTAACAGCAGCCAGGACCCTGTCAACAGTGGCTTTAGAGAGCAGGAAAAACTGGGCCAAACAAGAGCCCGAAGACGGCAAAGGATCCTCTAGTTCGCTAATTGTAGTCAAAGTGGCGGGAAGGTCCTGGCAGAGCAATGCAGCTTTATCTGCAAAAAAGCTCATGAATGCCTCACAGCTAATAGCCAATTGATGATTAGTAAAACCCTCAGTTAATGAGGTCAAGGACCAAATTATGCGAAATAATTGTGCTGGGCAAGAGCTAGCAGATGGCTTCGCCACCATCTCATAGGCCTTCATAAATGTCCTATAGGATGCTCATGCAGCTCCATCATGAGATTTCCTCCACACTTGCTCTAGACATCTGAGCTCCCGTTTCATATTGCGTAGCTCCACAGGGTACCATGCAGCCATCCAAGAATGGAGGCGCAGAGGACGGCGGAGAGCAACAACCTCGATGGCATCAGATAGCCGGGAATTCCAGTCTGCCACATGCTCATCGAGTGTGCCGGCGGGTTCAGGATCTCGCAGAGTATTCAAAGAAACCAATTGGATCCATAAGTCTCCACGGGTGGACATGAATCAGGGATGGTGTGGCATGTCCATCTGAACCTTCAGGGCATAATGGTTGGACCATGGCACTCTAACAACAGAGGATACGACCATATCAACCCCTGACCCAAAGACCAAATCCAGCATGTGACAGGCCTCATGAGTGGGGCCAGAACTTACTAAGGAGAGGCCCAGAGCTGCCATGGATGACACCAGGCCCACAGCCACTGTACATGAGGTGGTGTTGACATGGACATTGAAATCACCAAAGACATTGAAATCACCCTCCTCACACCCCACCCTTCCCAGACTACCTCCCAATCTGTAGGAATTTTCTAACCTAAAGTTCACAACCCTAGCTCATTTTTATCCAACAGTCAACATGCCTTTATTTTCCCCTATGTCTTTAGATTTCCTTCCCCCTTCTCTGACAATGCTTTCTACAAAAATAGTGGGCTTGTTCTGTGGAGCTGGCCATGGGTTAGTCTCACTTGTACGGTAGAGAACCCTAAAGGACTTGAGATTCAAATTTCACTTATTCCTGAATCCCTCCACCCACACTATTTCTAGACTATTTCCTCTTTCCTTCCTCCTGACAACCCTCCTATCCTCTCCCTTTTTTCTACCTGATCCTGACCTTCTCACCCATTCAACATTCTACCTTTTTCTGCCATCCCTTTTTAGCTTTGTGTATTATTTATTGACTTCATTTATATACTACCTTTCTTCCGTGGGAACCAAAACATTATTAGATTATACTGCTCTGCTCCTTTTCATCTGTATGGCAATGTTATAAGGTAGGTAATGCTGAAAGTATGTGACTGATCTAAAATCATCCACTGAGCTTCTACAGCAAAATGGGGATTTGAACTCCAGACAAAAGCAATCTGTGCATCAAAAGCAATCTCTTTTCAAAGAGTGGGGAGGGAGTGCATGCCAGCATTTCATGATATTCTTGGTGTCACTTTTAAAACATCTTGCAATTATTAGATTCCAGTAGAGAAGATGCCAGCCACAGATGCAGGTGAAACGTTAGGAACAAGATCCACCAGACCACAGCCACACAGCCCGTAAAACCCACCAGAACCAGTTCCAGTAGAGAATTAACTGTCTTGTGAAATATACTTTGGCATCTCTCTTCCCCCCTCCCCCCTCCATAGGCTGGAAAATATGTGGATTTGTCTTGCATGTGCTGAAAGATGAAGTGTAAAATTGACTTGGAATCACAATTCAGCAGCTAGGAAAAATGGAGCCAGGGGGAAGGGAGGGAAACTCAGATTTTTGCCCCCCCCCGGCTCCATTTTCTCTAGATACGCCTCTGACCTTCTTCCCATGGGGAAAAATGACTGCTTTGGAAGATACTCTGTGGCATTATATTTAACAGAGGCCTTTCCCTTCCCAACTCTGCCCTCCTTGGAGTTTCCCACAAAACTTCCAGGAATTTTCTACCCTGGAGCTGGCAATCCTAGCCAGGTCTGGTTCCTATTATTCCTCCTTAAAAGTCAAAATAGGCCTTGAAAGAGCTTTGCCTGCTTTACCTGCCCTTTTACTCACAGAAAACCAGCCTAGAGTACTATGGTTGCCTACAGTGGCCACTAAGGGAATCTGTTGTGTAAAACTTCATGTGTTCCTGTTATCAACATCAGATTTTGTTGGTTTGTTTTTAGATTTTGCATTCTTCTATTAGCCTGGGGCCCTTTTCAGATCGGTAAAAATATGTTTTCCTGCCCATTCATAACTCCAGTCACCATATTAAAGTATCTTCCTATTTGGCTGACTTTGCTATTAGAATATAGAAAATTGATGCAAATGAAGGTGAAGGAATTATTCTAAATTCCTGCTCAACATAATTAGTATTTTCAGCTGGGATTGAATGGGTTGATATTACTATATTGATATTACTATATCAATAGTAGCACAAACACAAAACTTAATCTTAAAAGATTAACATTGCATACTATCATTATACAGATTTTTGGTGTTAAAATACAAAAGAGTTGGTTGGCATTCATTTACAAAATCTATTTTCAGAATAAATTCAGAAAAGGAGGAAGTATTCAAAAATTTACTTGCAGTAAAATTTTTCTGCACCTGCTCCCTGCTATGTGGACACAAAGGCAGCTCCCAGGTAAGCCTTAGGTTGTTGCTTCACTGCATTACAGGTGGCCAGTAGCTTCATTCACAGTGAATATTCAGTGAATAGGTAAGAATATTAAATATTAAATGTATATGTTACAGAATTTTTGTTCAGGCTAGGAAGCTCCATGAATGCTAGAGAGCCATACTCATTGTAAAATCCACACCATTGGAGACCATGGTGGCAAGAATCCCACACACACACAGGGTGCCCTGGGGTACACCCACTGCCAGCACCTTTCTCGGCCCCCACCCAGTGTTTCTGGAGAGCAGGTGGGACTTCTGTCCAACTGGGCTTATAGACCTGCAAAAAAGACTTGCTTTGGGGCAGCGGCTGTCATCACCAATCAAGCATCTTCACTGTGTAATGATAAGCTATCCGTGTTGAAGAAGAACCTGTAGGGACTTTTTAAAAGGGGGATCTTGTTGAGCATCTTCCCTATGAAACTCTGAAGAGATACTATCTGTGAGAGTTATATATTCCACTTCAGAACTTTTAACGTTATTGTTAGTACCATATTGTTTTTCTTTGAAATAAATATTTTAAAAGATTTTTAATGGTATCTATTTGTAGTTTTGAAATTTACCAGTAGCTGCTGCATTTCCCACCCTAGAGTTATACACGAGTCAATAAGTTTTCCCAGTTTTTTGTGGTAAAATTAGGTGCCTCGACTTATATGCGGGTCAAATTATACATGAGTATATACAGTATCTGCTTTACACCATTGGTCCATCTAGCTCAGTCTTGTCTACTCTGACTATCAATGATTCTTAGGCAAATAGTCTTTAGGCTTGAGCAAAACAGAAAAAAATGTAAAATTTGGGTTATTTTGGCATTAAAATTATTGGTAACTGAAAAACTCAAATACTTTAAATCAGGAAACCTGAAAAAAATCTGTTTCATGTGATCCTCTGGGGATTTTAGTTTTTTCCCCATCCGTTGGGGGTTATTTTTCAAGGTAGTGGCTCCAAAATTTCAAGGTGTCTTTGAAAGATTATTTTGATAAGAACATCCAGGTTTGGTGATGTTTGGTTGAATCATGAAAGCTGCATAGCTTATTGGATGCCATCTGGGTGAGTACACAGTCTGGGAACTCTTCCCTTCCCCTTTTCAATAGCACACCGAGACAAATATTGAACTATTACTTCAAATTCCAGTTTGATAGCTGAGATTAGTAATAAACAGGAAATGAGACAGAGACCCATCTAGCAAACACCAGTCACACAGAGAAAGAGATGAGAAGCAATCCACACATTTATTGAACAGCATCAGGTATACTGAAATGAAACCAGATGAATGGGATTACCAGCTATCTTGTTCCAGCTTCTGTGCCTTTGGAAACTGTACTGGCAAACTGCAAGACATGCAGAATTATCCTTATTACTGAATGCCAGTGAGTATTGCTGGTCCTAACATTATATGTTAAAGCATCTTGTAATGGTGCAGAAGCTAGACTGCAACACTATTTTTGGCTACTCCACAGGGGGGGCACTTGGAAGCACACTGGCCTCTGCACCAGTGCACCTATTGCTGATCAGACATGTGCCACTATGGTGGTGATCTAATCCATCTCAATCACACTTCTGGGGATTGGGTGGGGGGTTAACAATGTCTGCAAATGGAGGAATGACTCATCTCCTAAAAATAAAGCTACAGTGAGTGTTAGAATAAGCATATGGAGAACAAACTAAATATTCCCACTTGCTATGGAACCTAGTGCATGATCTGGAACCAATTGATTACTCTCTGAAACATTTACCTCACTGGAAGGGGAAATCATGTATGCCAAACAAAGATTCTTAGAGGAAGGGGGAAATAAAATGTAATAAATGAAAATGAATAAACTTTCAACAGCTAGGACTTTATTTTTTAATAGATGCACAATAACAACAGGTATAGATATATCTATGATCAAGTGGAACTATGAAGCTTAATACTACACCAGATATAAAATCTAAATGTCTTAAAAATAGATTGGAGGTCACACTACACTGGCAGTTACATAGATTGCAAATTAATGTTTGTTTTTAAACATTGCAATATGCTAAGCATATAAATAGTCTGCCCCAGTTTGGGGTTTAACTTTTTTTAAGTACATGGAAAAGAATGGGTCTAAAGCAGTGATAGCGAACCTATGGAATGGGTGCCAGAGGTGGTACTCAGAGCCCTCGGAGTTCATCATGTGGGGGGCGGAAAATCACCCCCCCACCACCACATACACATATCTAGGCTGGCCTGGGCCACTGAGCACGACGTGTGTGCACAGTGGTGAGCAGGGAGGACTCGGCTGGCGGGCCTGGTGCCTGTGCTCCAGGTGGCTGCTGCTGGGGGGGGGGGGGCGCAGAGGAGACAAAGATGCTAGAGAGGCACAAAGCGGTGCGTACGGGACTTGCTGGAGGCTGCTTGAGCGGGTGGAGTGGAGAAAGAGGGAGCCAACCGGTTTTTTCTAAACTAAAACCTCAGAATTCAGGTTAAATTGCTGGGTTGGCACTTTGCGATAAATAAGTGGGGTTTGGGTTGCAATTTGGGCACTCGATCTCAAAAAGGTTTGCCATCACTGGTCTAAAGCAATAGAAAGAAGTGACAAGAGCACACTTTGAAATTTATTTTTCACAAATATTTGGAATTGTTTCTCTTGTCATTAATTTCTATTATCTTTTTGTATTACTTAAAAAGCTAGGTGTTGGTGAGCTGAATTTAATTAGAAATCCATTTGGAAACAAATCAAGGTTATACATGACAGCTAAGCTGCTTTCTCTGGGTAAAGAGGCAGGCTGAAGAATAAATGAAAACATTTGTGACTACCAGAATGTTGAATAAAGTGGTTCTTAAATGGTTATTTTTTTCCCAATATGTCAGTCTAAAATAGAAGTCCAGTAATGAATGTTAAAGTGTAAGTGCAAGGGAGAAAAGAAAACTGACTTAAAACTTTGTTCGGATTTGAGTGTCAACAGCTGAATAACATGTTTGGCAGGAGCTCTGTTGCAGAGCATCAATCCTTGGTCTCTCCAGTAAAAGAGGCAATAAAACTTTCCCCATTTCCAGCTATACTTCACAGCTTATTCTGAAATGGTACTCTGAAACACTGGCCAAACTGATCACAAAACTGGGGAGGACTGCAGTGTGACAAGGGAATAAGTGACAATTCCTCCCTTTAGAATGCCTTTCTGTGCCTGAGGCCCTGGGAAGCTGTTGCCAGTTAGTGTCTATTATTCTGACATAGATGAACCAATAGTCTGACTGTGTAAGCCCCTAGAGGATGGGGCGGTATAAAAGTTTAATAAATAAATAAATAAAAATAAATAAAATAAATATAAACTCTTAGAATTCAACCATGTTATGAAACCCTTAATTCCAAATAAATGCTGGTTTACTGCAAAGGCTTATTGTAGAATTAGCTGTATTATTGAAGTTACAATGGCTTATATCTAACAAACTATGAGTTCAGCTGCACAAATACAATGGAATTTTTTTCCCTCTAACTACAACCCACTGAGCTCCCTAAAACATTGTTCCTGGTGTTACCCAGAGCAGGAAGTATCTACTTAAATTGGGAAAATCAGCCAGAGACAGAGTGAGTGGGGGTCAGTAGCCTACATATACTAGGACTGTCATGTATGAACTCTTAAAATAGCTAATGGTTGTTTTAATTGAATTGGGTTTTATAAAATGAAGAAAAATTATAAAAATAAGTCATGTATTTCAAACAATGGGCATACACATGCTAAGCATCCAAGAACTAAGAGAAAAGGGAGGGGGTTAGACAGGATTAAGGGATGGGTGATTGTTACCAGTCTTGATGGGACATACACAACAGCATCACTGAGGCGGAAAATGATCAGCCCTTCTGGGAGCAAAAAAGAAAGGCCCACCAGCACATGGGGGTGAGTTTACAGATCCAGGATAAACACATGTTATAACACCCAAAGCATCTGTTTTTATGTCCTAAAATGAGTCCTGGAGTGGTATAGGTGAGCAAAGGATTGATTACTGTTCAGTGGTCTTGACAAAAGGATAGGAGAGGCTTGATAGGTTGTTAGGTCCCAAGAGAATGAACATAAACAAGGTCAGAGTGTGAAAAAAATCCTAGTAACAAAAGCGAGTTCACACCCTAAGAATCTGAATGGTACTGTACATTTATAAGTGACTGATATTTTTAAACATTTTTTAAACTTTTTTTAGCATGGACCCATGTGATGCTGATACATTCAATGGAAACATATACTTGACTCAGAAACTAGATAACAATATGTTTATACATAAATTTACTCCTATTACTTCATAGAATGTCATAAACAATTTTTTTCTTTCAATCAAAATTGGCAGTCCTATTGCTTCATAGGAATTTCATTTACAAGATTCTCTTTTCAAAATTAACAAGAAGTATTAAGGCAAGTAACAACAAAATTCTCAGCTAAAGTATAACAAAGCAACGTATGAGTCTCATTCAAGTATTTTTACTACGGTATAACACGCAAATTAATTCCAATACATAATCGTTTTATCCAAGTCCAAGTAGAACATATTGTTCATAATAGGTAACAACTCTTTGTGAAATCAGTCCATTCATAAATTGGCTCTCCAGCTGACACTTAGCTGTCATTCATAGTCATTCATAGAAAGTCATTGATAGAAAGTCATTCTAAAGAAGTCATTCATAGAAAGTCAATTCTAATACAACCATTCAAGGTAGGACGTATGTTGCAAGCTGACACAGAAGGCATAGCAGTTGACACAGAACGCATAGCAGTTGATATTTGTGTTTTCGGCTTAAGCAAGCCTTCTTCAGTAATTGTAGTACACTTATTCTAATCGTCTTAGGGATTAGTTCTACAAAGGTTAAAACAAATATTTAAACAATCCATATTTACAATCATGTGGTTAATATACAGTAATTAATAAAAAAATAGTAATACCAACCTACTGTCTTTTTGAGTTTGAGTCTCTACTGAGTTTGAGAAGGAGGCCAAAAATAACATACAGAAGTACTATAATAAAGGGTACCCCAATAATGTTCTACAATCATCCCTTTACAAAATCAAAAAAGTGGACAGGAAAACTTTTTTTTGGGGGGGGGGAGAATGGGTACAGTTTCTTTATTGAATGCAACCAATGGAATGATGGTACGGCATGGGGGAAGATTCACCTGCCACTTGATGATCCCATCCCTCCAGGTCACTTGCTGGGGGGAAATATGTGTAGTGGCAAACCCACAATCCCACATAGTACAGGCCGCTGCAAAATTCTTTTGTCACTTGAGGGTGAGGGCCATCTGACAGCCCTCAAAGAGAGCTTGCCACTCTGTGACTCCACCCCAAGACCCTTTAAATGTGTACCCAAAACAAGGAAAAATGGGTGCTCTGCCACCATCTTTCCCTAAATTATCTACCTCACTGCTTAGGTATCACAAAGTTATTATGACTTCACCAAGACAAGCAGCCAATCCCTCACACTGTGAAGCCATAAGTCCATGTCCCATTCCAAAAGGTTAACACCATCTACCCTGTAGAGGTCAGCCTGGTTGAAAGTAATGTCCTTCAACTCAAGATTTCTCTGTTAGATTGTGTGGCTGAAGTTGTCCAGGACCATTTCCAGTCCAGGAGGCAGGGCCTCCCTGCCTGAAAGCAAAGGACCTGAGTTCACCAGTATGCCAGAGGGCTGGGTGGTGGAGGCTGGCTGAGGTTGGAGGGAGGCAGCAGACCAGGTGAAGCCAGAGGACAGGTCTTCTTTCAGGGAGTCAAGAAAGAAGACTTCCAGTTCAGCAGAAGCCACACTGGGGAACTGAGGGTGGGGAAGAAGTCCAAGCAGAGCAGAGACATACTCTTCTCTATCAGCAGAGCTGTCAGGCAGATTAATGGTAGCTGTACTCTCACAGGTGAAAGGGGGATTTGGGAGAGGGTTTCAGGGAAAGCAGCAAGCACCCAGGTCTTGGAGGAGGAATAGGACAAGACACAAAGCAAAGAAAGACAGGTGAAGGACCCAATCCCCCAGCTCAGTCAACCCAGAGGAAAAATGAAGGAAAGGACAACTAATTAAAAGGACCCAAAGTCAGAGATCAAGTGGAAGTTTCTGGACTTCTCCTTAATGACCAAGGAATGGGCAGGGATCTGCTTCCAGCTTTTCTGACCTTTCTGAGGCCAGTGATGATTAAGCTGAACTGACAGAGCCCACCTGTGAATTCCCCTTGGATGAAGTTGGGTTGGCGGAGGAGTTCACAGAAGTGTAGTACCAGAAGAACTTGTAATCCTTTTGTATATACATGTGCATATTCTAGCTTCTTCCATCTGCATTGTTGTGTTAATTATCTTACTATACATAATTGACTAAGGGTTCAAACATGTGATGATGAATCCTAAGCCAATTGCTGAGCAGGACGCATGGGAACCAAAGCCCTGTGCGTCCTAAATGCCCATTGGCCATTGCCAGGCTGCTCCACAGTCTGACAAAGGAGTCAAATCCCCCACCTCCCTACCCCAGGCTAGCAAGGAGTCAACTCCCCCCCCCTGACTCCCTTCCAACAGGCAGGACAGCTGTCCCTTCTTCCCCCTCCCTTCCTCAGGCTCAAAAGCCTTGGGAAGGAAGTGGGGGTGGGTGGGGGTGGTCTGCCTGTTGGATTCCACATGCCAAGTCCAACAGGTAGGGCAGACTTCCCTTCTCCTCGCTGCCTTCCCCAGGCTTGAAAGCCATCCCTTCTCCCCCTCCCTCCCCCAAGATTGGGGAAGGAAGGTAGGGGGCTGCCATGAAGACTTCACTGCAAACCCTCTACCATTGTTCCCATTGTTAGAGAGGGATTAAACAGAGTTTCTTTTAAAGCATAACAATTTTACATCACAACATTATGCAAACACAACAGCAAAACATCACACAAAGAGGAAGTTTCCATCTTTTCTGAGGTGTACATAGCACACACTGACAGTTGAAGTGTCACGAGAGGGGAGGGGCTAGTTCTGGAGTGAATATTCTGAGCAAACAGCCCCCTTCCTCCATAAACATTAAACATTCTATGCAAATTAAGCCTCATTGCTTTTTCCAGACACTTGGTGTCAGAAGAAGAAAAAGATTGCATTTATACTCAATTTTTCTCAACCCTAAGGAGTCCCAAAGGGGCTTACAAACTTTTTCTCTCCCTCTTTCCTCAACAAATACCTGGTGATTCTGAACTGGGACTAGCCCAAGGTCACCCAGCAGACTTCATGTGTAGGAGTGGGGAATCAAACTCAGCTCTCTAGATTAGAGTCCACTGATTTTAACAACACTATACCAGAGGGGCATATCCTCATTTCATTTGTCCTTCCTCTGTTGCAGGTATACTCTGTTGCAGGTATGGTCAAGATCAAATGACCATCTCCCAGTCATTTGATCTTGCTGTCATCTAGCATTTGTGAACCCTCATTACCCCTGAACATTGCACCACGACCACATCCATGGTTCTGCAGTTGCTTGGCATTGCTGGGTCACCAGGAGTCACTGAGGGAGCCAAGCTATTCTGTGGTCTGACTCCACATTGTTGGATGCTGGGATTCTCCTTCATTGGTATATGCTGGAGCACAAAGGCCAGTTGGCACTCCTCTGAACTCTTGGTCACCTGTGACCAGGCCTTCTCCTCTTGCCTTGGATGGCAATGGTGGCTTTCTTCCATCATTTCAAGAGCCACTGGCCACCTTAAGACTTTGCTTGGCATGGTGCATGGCCCTGCCAAGGAAAGGGCTCAAATAGAGGGAGCCTTGGATGCCCTGTACTGCTTTCTGAGAACCCCCAAGCCATCTGCTTCCCCCTTCCCACCAATGGTGCCTCCTTGACCTATTAGTTTTTAACGTGCCTGTGAACTTTTGTTTTATTTTGCTACACTATTTCAACTTCTCCTTTGGAACAAAAAAGGAAAAAAAAATCCAGCAAAAATCCAGGTCAAACATTTGATGCTACAGTGCTCAGCTAATTTCTTTTGGTGAAACATAAGAATTGCTTATAATTAACAATGAGTGAGAAATATGGAAACTGACCATAGCAACATTAATTTGTACCACCTTTGACTTTGGACCACTACAGAACATAACAAAGGAGAACTTCTAATGATTAATAGCTAATCTCATGGTCAGCAACATACAGACACAGGCAGTTGACCCTGTTTGTCCATGCTAATGTACCCAGGGAATTGTAATTTTATAACATTCTAATTATCTGTACAAAGTAATGGTGTGCATGGCTGCATATGCAGATTATTTATAAAAGTGGCAGTAAATAAGATAAAAATGAAAGAATTTTGATTCTATTGCAAAGAAATATCAATGTTAATTTAATATATGCTAAACGGGACAGCAGAAGTGGCTGGGCCTTGTGGCTAGTTACAGAAACAGTCAAAAGTGAAACTTTTTTTCATTTCTTTGTCATATATTTTGGTTAGATTGTGATGATAGGCAAGGAAAAGTGTAAAGTAGGTTCCCAGTCAAATGTGATAAAACTTTCAGTTCTACTGCCTTAAAGCACATTCTTGAGTTAGTTAAAAATGCTTTCACGAATCAAATTCATGTCACCAACCAAACCTTGAAGGCTTGTATTTAATTGAAATGCTGCAGCTCCACTCAGGCTACATCTTTTTGATAAGAAGGATATAATTTCAGGACAGCAAGATTATCCTGTGCAAACTCTGTGGGCAAGAGGAATAGTGTTACTTGTGTTTTATCTCCTTTTGACACATGACTCGTAGGAAAGCTGAAAGGTCAAACATCACAGACTTCATAAATTCATGCCAATAACAGCTAACTAATGAAACCAATTGCCAGGAATTAATCTCTTTTCTCTGAAGAGTAGTGTGGTTTCTTTTAATAATCCTTGTAGTGTGGTTAACCTTTAATTGATGATGAAATTGACCATAAAATGAAGTTCCATATTAATGGTTATTAAATCACCCTTTCTATTTGGCTATGGCCAAGCAATGCAATATTTTGCTCCAACCCATGCTTTCTCACAGTTTTCAAAATCTGACACTCTGTGTATGATATGGAAGAAAGAAGATTTTATTGCATTAGCCATATAGGCCATCATGATCAGTACAAAACACATGGATTAAGATACCTAAACCATACTTACACTTAAAATACATTCAAAAGATAAAAAATCTTCTCAATTAAAATTGACCAAAACAAAAAAGCAAAATATTTAGAGGATTAGGAATAAAACCTACAGTTAAAAAATTCCAATTAATTTCTGTTAAATATAGTACAATGCAAGATGTTTCCTACTAAACAGATTTACTTGGCAAGTTTAGATCTAAACTTTCTGGCTGCAAGTTGTGAAAATAATTGTGAAAATAAATCAACTGTAACACCAGAAGAAAGACCAGTACATACTCCAGAAACAAAAGGAGACATTATAGTAGAACTGTTAGATGAAAACGCCAGTACAGGAGAGGAAATAATAGTTCCACCAGTGGAACTCCCCATGGAAAAAACTGATACAGAAAGACAAAAAGAACTAAGGGAAAAGATCATCCACTATGAACAGTCAAATGAGGAAAGACGACGACTGCCAGCATTGAAAATGGTGCCCAAAGAAGACCTGGCAACCATAACGAGGGATGTAAACATGGCACTAATGACAATTGAAACAACTTCCATAAAACAAACCAATCAGCTCATGTACAATGCTACAGTAGTGGTCACAACAGAACTGGGCATTGGAATACCCAAACACAAGATAAATCAACCATCAAAACCAAAGTGGAAAATTAGACGGGAACAGAAGATCAAAAAACTAAGATCAGATGCTGGTAACCTAAAAAATATGAAGCAACAAAGATTAAAGAATGGCAAGATCCTGAAAGAACTAATTAGAAGGTACTGGCTAGACACTAGAACACTTGAAGAAGCTCTGGAGATCACCAAACAACAAATAACAGCCACAGCAAGAAAAATTAAAAGATATGAAGCAAGAAATAAATAGTACAGACAAAATCAGCAATTTCAATCAGACCAAAGGCATTTGTACCAAAGCCTGAACACAAAGATCAATGTTGAAAGCAAAAAAACCCCGGAGAAAAATGCAACACTTCAGTTTTGGAAAGTTCTGTGGGAAAACAAGAATGATTACAACAGGAAGGTTCAGTGGATAAAAGATTTCGAGAAAGATGTTGGCCAAAAACAACTGCAAGAGCTGTAAATAACAACTGATATGATAAAAAAATCAAAGCAAGAAGGTGAAAAACTGGATGGCACCAGGACATGATCAATTGCATGGCTTCAGGCTCGAATACCTAACCAGCTTGCACCCAAGAATGGCCAAGCAGTTCAGTGAAACCATTCAAAATGGTGAAATTAATGAATGGCTAACAACTGGGAAGACATACTTGATTCAGAAAGATTCAGCCAAAGGAACAACACCTGGAAACTACAGGCCAATAACATGTTTGCCAACAATTCTCAAACTGCTCACTGGTATAATAGCAGATAACATCATAGACTACTTGGAAGCAAATAACATCCTGCAAATGGAGCAAACAGGGGTGCAAAAGAAGGAGCAGGGGTACAAAAGATCAACTCCTGATAGACAAAACAATAATGGAGAACTGCAAGAATCGAAGAACGAATTTGCATATGTTCTGGATCGATTACAAGAAGGCATTTGACTCACTGCCCCACAGTTGGATTATGAAATGCTTGGAAACAATTTGTGTCAGCAAAAACATTTGAATATTCACTAGAGAAGCGATGAAACAGTGGAAAACTGTCTCATCTGACAGTATTCAGATGAGAACTGACAGTTGGAAATGAAAACTTTGGAACAGTCAACATTAAGCGAGGAATTTTCCAAGGTGATTCACTATTGCCCTTACTGTTTATCATCGCCATGATCTTACTAACAGAAAACAAAGTTGGTATATCAATGGGCAAAGACTCAGGAAAAATCTCACATTTGCTGTATCTGGATGATTTGAAGCTATATGGGAAATCAGCCACATAAATCCAGTCACTAGTGAACAGGGTCCGAATTTTTTAGCACAGACATTTCAATGGAATTTGGCCTGGAAAAGTGTGCCACTGTGGCAATATAGAGGGGGAAGATCACTGAGAATGATGACATAAAAATGCCTGATGCCCAACTCATCAAGTGCAACAAGGAGGCAGCATATAAATATCTGGGCATTTTACAGCTAGAATCTAGATAATATCAAGCACGGGAAAGTGAAGACTGTGGTCAGCAGAAAATACACCCAGAGAGTCAGGAAAATTTTGAAATCTAAATTAAATGGTGGGGGTACCATCAAGGCCATCAATACTTGGGTCATACCTGTCATCAGGCACACTGCAGGAATCATCAACTGGACACAGGCTGAGTTGAGTGCATTGGATATAAATTGTAATGAAAGGCCAACAACCAGCTAAATATCTGGCAACTGTGAAATCTACAACAACAACAACAAGAGAAAAGGGGTAAGGACCTGAGTAAGACTTGAGTGGACTAGAAATGTTACAAAAATAAAACATGTTATAATTCTGCATCAAATATTCTATGGGAATCTTCTTAAGTCCAATTAATGTTCTCAATGTAATAAAGAACCTGCAAACTATGACTGAATGGGGAAAATTTATTTGATAACTTGATTGTTCTTTGAATTTCTCAAATTGTCACTTGTAAATTACATAAGCTAGATTACTTTTGCTAATGCTTATAGATAACTAATCAAGATTGAAGATTGCCAGCTTTTAAAAACCTTTTTTAATGTAATGTAAAGATTCTTTGTATTGATATTGTGTGATCTGCTATCATTGTTTTTGTTTTCATTTTAGGGAAATGCTGGCTCTAAATCCCTGCATGGAGAGAGGGCAGATCATCCCCCTCCCCCCATCTCTCTCTCTCTCTCTCTCTTTTCTTGCAGGGATCAATGGCCAGTATGTCCCTAAAAAAAATGATGGCAGCCTACACAATATCAATACAAGAAATATACATTTAAGCTAACACCCCCCCCCAGCAATCTTCAGTCTTGCATTGGACAGGGGAGTGACCTGGAAGTGAGGACAGGTAAGGCATGCAGCAGGCAGTGGGGGCACTCCCTCATGTGTAAAAAAGGAATCATAGATGGATTACACATGGGCCAAAAAACAGTGATGTGAAAACCCTTTTACACTGTTTTAAACCATCTAACACTATTTTCACACCACTGTTTTTGACCCATTAGGAATCCGCCATAGAATCATAAAGTTGGAACTCCATGCTCATGCTCAGTTTGTGGTCTACTAAGACTTCCAGATCCCTTTCACACGTAGTGTGGTCAAGCCAGGTGTCACCCATCCTATATCTATGTATTTCATTTTTTCTGCCTAAGTGTAGAATATTACATTTATCTCTGTTGAAACAGTGAAAGAAAGAGGTATGAGTTTTACTGAGTATGTTTCTTTTTGGGATGAATGTAGTCTATGACCAGTGTATACCAAATTTGCTTTCAAAGCTTCTGATTAACAAGTAAGGAATTAGTTTGTAGGACATTAATTTCTGTAAAGGTTATAAAGTCGTAAGCTGACTATTTAAAATCCATCATGTGGAACTTTAATTAAATAACAAGTATTTATTTTACTAACTCCACACAATAAGGTAAACAGTAGAAAATACTACTTTAGTATTCAAATTGGTATTTTTTCTCTCTCATCTCTAAGGTGGCAGAAATACATTATTCATTATATTTTTATTAACTTTCAGTATTTATGATTAAGCACTGTCGGGAGTTGAATTGTGCACTCCCCATTTATTTTTGTAATTATTTCTGTTGTTCTAACAATAGCTTTTGTAATTAAGAACAAGTTTCTGCTGAAAAAAAATCATTACCTGGGTAAAGATTTAGTGTTTATAACAAAAACTATGATGTTATTCAATTAACACTATCATTTGGACACCAATATACATAATATCAAGCAAAATATTAATTCATTTCAGCAATTGTGTGTATTAATTCATCTCAACCATTGTGAGCCTCAATATGTTACTTCAATTGTGTTACTGCGGAACAAGAAAAGAAATAGCTCTACAAACAAGTTCAGGAATGTATACGTAAGGGGGGGAAACAAAGCTTACTTAATTTTTTCTGCATTTCTGCTTACATTTTTTTCTGCAGACTGAAGTTTTCAATAGGAGAGGAATTGTGATGGCTGAATTATAAATGTGTAGAATTTAAAAACAGTTGCTGCTTGTCTCAAAACTGTCTGGTTCACAGAAAATTAATGCATATTGCTCCAACAATACAACAAACAAAATTATATATGAATACGGATGCTTTAAAGCACAAGACAGTGCTTAAGACAGTGAGATCTGTCCTTCGTTATCTCTCATGAAGCTCTGGTAAAGGTAAATTCACTCTCTTGTTTCTTTCTATCTTCTTTTTTACTCAGAATCCCAGGGTTTAGAAGTCACATTGCTCATGAATTGACTCAGTTCCACATCCGCGGGTTTTCTGGAATCCTTGTCTCAGTCTGGTTCTTTTTGGGGGGGGGGGGCGGTTGCCCCTCTTACTCAAGACTGTTGGCCAGACTATGGACACCAAACACTGCCTCTACCTCTCCACTAATTTCTGGAGTGGTTTTTCAGCTGGTTTCCTCAGCTTACAGATCAGGTAGATGAAATGTTCTTCCCTGTCATCACTTTTTCACAGGAGAGACTGTGACTTCATCTTGCCCTGGTTGGAAGTTCACTTCTGAATTTAGCACCAGCCCCAAACATAAAGAACTCTCATTTTTTTCTCCCCATGATGCCCTTTGGTGATTGATGTGAAGAAACAGCTTTGGCGGTTGTAGTGCCCCCTCCTCTACTCTTTTCTCTTTGTATCTTTAATTGTGTAGACTGCCACCAGGAATAAAAACCCATTTATTTTCCCTTTTATTTTATTCTTTTCTTGGTAGTGTGTATGAAAGGTAAGGCAAACAGATGGCTTTTGTGGTATTTCATTGAACCAAAATAAGATTTTATTCATAACTAGTAGGTAATTTCAAGGTTCCAAAAATATTTACAAAAATAAAAATAAAATATAACTGAGGCACCACATACTTTAAATTTTAATCAGCATAAAGTCATTTTGACCCTTTTCACATTTCTCTTTCTCTCTCTCTTATACTATTCTTTTGGACTATAATTTAGCCCTTTCACTCTTACAATGAAACTATGTCAGCCTTGGTCACACCCATACAGTTTCTGTCCCTTTCTGACTTACTCTAATTCTTCCTCTGAGAGTTCTGATACTCTAACTCTGACAGTTTCTATAATCCTCACAGATTAATACATCTCAAAACTAATTTCAATTTCTCCTTCTCTCTCTGTAAAACCTCACAGCCAAAATTCCTCTCACACAGCTTCATCTCCTTCACACACACAGGGATCTGTGTGTGTATGTGTGTGTATATTCAGCACATACTGCACAGTCACTCTCTCTGTCTCTCTCTAGCTGTTTCTGCATGGCCAGAGGCAGCGGATTCCCACCAGCTTTGATGGAGCCGGTGGAGCGTCGGGACCGTTTGCATGGTCCCATGTGGGAAGTCCCAACACCGACGCTGCCTGCAGGGGCAGATGCACACCGAGCTGCCCAGGGTGTCTGTGAGGGACTTACCTTGCGTTCCTCTGAAGCTCTGGGCAGCTGGAAAGACACACCCATGCTGCCCTCCAACCCTCGGGGGTCACAGGGCAGTGTGAGCATGTCGTTCCAGCTGCCTGGAGCTGCAGAGGAATGCAAGGTAAATCCCTCGGAGACACTGGAGGGGCCAAAAGTGGCACCCTCATGGCAGTGCGATTCAAACCACACTGGCAGGAAGACACCACTTCTCAAAAACCTCGCTCAATGAGTGAGGTTTAAAAGTGGCATCTTCATGCTGATTTGGGGGGGCGAGGACGGCACTGCTGCAATGCAGCAGCACCCTAGGGACACTGTTTTTTCCATCCCTAGGGCGCTGTTATTTGGCCGTGCGGAAATGGCCCAAGTCTCCACCCGCTTTTATAATCTTTCTTTTTTTCTCCCAGGCACTCCTCACAAAAACCAATCACAGCGCACCTACCTTTTTATACCCACTCCCTCTTTCTCTCTTGTATTCAGCACTCAGTTTAAAGCCACACAAACCTACAATCATTTCAATCCCAGCTTAAGATTATTAAAGGGTTGCTTTTAAGAAAACTGGGCTAGACTGGAACTGTCAAAGAAGCCCAGAGATGCAGTAGAGGAATCAACTAGAGAACGTTCAAGACTGGTTCATTATTTTCTTGGGATATCACTTTAGTCTGTGGATTAACTCTCCCAACCCAGTTCCTTGGCTGGTCTCTTTTTCTTTTCCACTCTGCTTCTTTGTAGATGTCTCTGCTGGCTACTGTGAGTGGTGGTCCCATTAATTTTGCCTGTAGCCCTCCAGATCACAGGCACACTAGGAATTGTCCCCATAAGATTGATGACCAGTTAACCTCTGGAAAAAGTAGTCAATCCCATTCTCAATAATACCAGTGTTCTCATCTGACTCATCTCCCCTGTGTTTTCGTCTGACTCATCTAATCTTTTCAGGATGCCTTCTTTGTACTGTGCAGAATGACCCATTCTCCTATGCTGTGTATAGTCACAGTTAAGACTTCTGCAAAGCCCTCCACAGCTCTTCACTTGTTTTAAAGTAGTCAGATTCCAAGGTATCTGATGAAAGTTTGGGAAACAAATGAACAAACCAAAATGGCATCATAGAGTTTACAGCAGAGGTAAGAAAATGGTATAGATGTCTTCTGTCCTTTCTTATTCCTTATTCACTCCAATATGTTAAGACATATTTCCTTTGCTGGTCCTTACTCTGAATCCTGCTGATATTCTGAAAAAAGATATTCTATAACTGACAGGAATGTAATTATAAAGCAGATGATTCATATGCAGGGACACTGGAAGCAGAGGCTTCATAGCTAAAATATATTGCTCTGTTGAAGAATTAATCTTTGACTGGTTTTGTCAAGCAGGATTAGTTAAAAAGTAGTGCACCCACAGTAAAGTATGTTTCTATGGGTATAACTTGGAAGAATTTTCACATCTCAAATAAATGTGCACCAGTGACGCTTACTGCTCAGTGACGCTTACTGGAGAAACTGAACTGCTAGTACAGGCAATGGGAGGGTGCACACAACAGCTTCATCACCTAGATTTGAATCCCTTCTACAGGCATTTACAGTACTTCTGACTACTGTTGTGCATTTGGATATGCCAAACTGAAAAATCATCAATTTGAAAGGAGCTGAAAAAACAAAAGCAGAAAATGTTTCAGCTTTTTTTCCTGATTCTTTTTGTCTTTTTCACAGCCCAGGAGCACAAGGGAAATGTTTAAATAAATTTAATTTAAAGTCAATTTGTGAGGTTGGTAATTTGGCTTTAAATTTTAACTCCCTTATTTAAACTTGCTTTGGCTGATGGTCTGCTGAACTGGCAAACATGGCTGCTGGATTTCTCTGAAAAGAGTCATTTCCTGCTGCTCTTATCCAGCTCTTTGGCTGGTTTACAGGTCAATAGGAGAGAGTGGGAATAAGTATTTGAAGAGACAAATTGGAGAACTCACTGAAGTTTTCTTGTTTGGCCAAAACTGCAATGCATTTGCATTGCATTTTTACTAGGCTGCTGCACTCTTTGTGTGAACTGCAAAATTGAAACAACCTGAAGAGATGTGAGAGTAGAAGTAGGGAAATGTAGTTAAAGTGGCCAATAAGATTTCAGGTTAAGAACAACACTTATTTTTAGTCAACCACAGAAGTCGTTTCTTGCCTAGATTTCTGTCAAATGTTTATGTGCATGGCCAAAAAGCATAAAACGGAGGTCTGGTTCCAGCAGACCCCATTCCAGACAAAACTGGATTTTAGTTGCTGTTCCTCCTTATGAGTTGCTGGGATTTCAGCTGCTGCATCCCTAAGATTACTGCTTGCCTGCATTGGATTCCTGCTACCTACCTGCTGCCTGCAGAAAAAAAACATTGAAAGTCTTGAAATAACTGGGTTATTTTAAAATAATGTTCTTTTGGTGAAGTGTGCCTACTGCACCTTATAGTCTTTGTCCTATTGCTAGGTTTGGTGAGTGGAGAATCCCAGTGGAGTCTGTAGGCCCCTCAGTTGCCTTGAGTTTGATTTAGTTCCCTATTTTTTATAAGTTGTTTAAAGGAGTAATGGGGGATTGTGTAGAAAATGTAGAAAAGTCAAAATAATCTCAGAAGTCATCACCATTTTAAATTTTTGAGCCTCAGTCAGGTTTCTACTTTGTCTTCCTGGAGACATGTGTTGCTGGTTTGTTCCCACCTACAACTAAACCCACCTACAACTAAATAAATAAATCTTCTGCTGACCCAATCCAAAGGGAGGGATCACTGCTTGGATGCTAGTGGACTCATTCTGGTATCTTTTCATTTTCACCAGTGAAAGGGTCACCCCTGATGGTGGAAAGGACACCATCAGGCTGAACCTCAGCTCTGCAGTGGTGAAAACAGAAATGGTTGCCACTGCAGATCTACACTGACATCTGACTGAATGACAGCACATGGGGGTGGGTGGGTAGGCTAGGGCATTCCCCAGCATGGGACCAATGTTAGTTGGCTTCTTCTCAGGCTTCAGGACCAGGCAAGTGGTTCTTGGGACCCTTTGGGTGGCATAACTCCACTTGGCCCTATGGAGGACTTTCAGGCAGGCAGGGAATTTTTTCATTTGTTCGTTACACCACCCTTTTGGATGGTATAAATACAAGGTTCCAGCCACTGTGTTCCTGGCCCTAAAGTCTGGGTAGAAGCTGCCTAACATTGGCTCCATTCCCAGGAGAGTTTCACCCCCACCCCCATGCAGATGTTAGTGTAGTTCTGAAGCAGCAACCATTTCCAGGTTTCACAACTGAGGAGTTGAGGGGCAGCCAGATGCCAGTGTCCCCCTCTGGAGGCAATAGGGTTGTGAGGCAGCAGTGCCATCATCAGCAACCTGAAGCTGTGGATTGGGCTGTTAATTGTTTATGTATTAATCGAGAGTGATCTCAGTGATCATCTTGTGCACCACAAAACACGCCCCTTAGAAGTGAGCCCAAAGCCTATATGCTAGCTACCAGCAGGAGGACACCTGGAAACTGCGGAGATTTATAGTTCAAAACAAACCAAGATCCCAAAAATCTTAGGAGGTTGTGTGAGACCCCTCAAAAGAAAACAAATCTTGTCACGTGCTAGGAATTTCAAAAGCATCACATTTTAACTTAGGCGTCAAGTTTTCATTTCTTCTTAATTAGGCTTGTAGTACATGTTAAGAAGAATCAAGAATCTTGTTTGCCAAATACTTAAGTAGCATACAGTAAACCTTTTCAGTGTCAGCTCTGAACTTTATCTCAATTGAAGCCAGGCAGCCTTAGAAAACCAGTTCATCAGTTCAGGCTATAGCTTGACTTCAAATAAGAGCTTTTCCCAATTTCATTATGTTGAACTGGGGAGCTGGCAGGAAAGGAAACAGCAAATTTTAGTGTATGGTGGGGGTGGGATTAGGGAGCCAAGAGGTGGGAAGCAGGTGGCAGAGAAAAGGATCACATTTCATCAAAGAGATGATCAGTACAGATCAGTGGCCCTTCAGAGCTGTAGTAGATTTTGGCTTTTGTAGGCTACTCCAAGATCCCTATCTTTGGAACATACTGTCTTCTCACATCCCCAGAAGCTATTATTTGTCCTCTTTTTCTTGGCTTCCCCAGAGTTCCCTATTTGCAGAATTCTCAGAGAGAAGGTGATGAGTATAAAAGTATCGCAAAAGTACAACAGTAGAGCAGTAGATGTATAATAATAAGACTAGGCTATATCTGCTTATAGTCAGTCACATAACAAAGTGCAGTCAATCATCATTGTCTTTTGTGTGATTCCAGTAGCCTATGACTTCAGCAGCACATGCATTGAGTAAGATCTTCTACTTAGCTAGAGTAGCCCATGACTACATTATCTTTTGAATTCTCTGTCACTTGTTTTGTTAACCTGCTGACATTGAAAATCAATTGTATTCTAAGTAGCTGTAGGATTTTTACTACTTTGCTAAACCATTCAGCAGTGTGAAGCTTCTTTAGCACTGAAATCACACAACATTCACATTTGAACATCACCTTCAATGTCGTTCTCTAGTACGTTTTTATCCTGTCTTTTCCCAAAAAGCTTAGGATCTCTCACTTAGGTTTCCCTTCCCCAGACACAATTCCCTTCCCCATTACATTCCCTTTCCTACACCATGAGGTAGGTTAGGCTGTGCCATCCTTTTTGCTTGCATATTATTATTATTATTATTATTATTATTATTATTATTATTACTATTACTATTACTATTACTATTACTATTACTATTATTTCTTTGATTTAATATACTGCCCCATCCCCGAAGGGCTCTGGGACATTCATGAGCTGAAAGGGCTCAGGAGGCTGATTAAAGTTGGCCCCACCTTACAGGCTGCTACATAGGAGGACTGCTGGTGCCATAGCTGTATCAGCACCTGACTGGTGCACAGCTATTCAGCTCCCTGGCGCTGACATGTGCCTCTGCACCAGTGTAGTGTAGATGCCCTTTACCATGTATCTACACTAACACAGGATTCATGTCACATTCACAGCCCTTTCACACACCCCACACCCAGAATTGCACTGTAAGTCTTTTTTTATTTTGTTTAGAATCTGCTGCCTGTATACTTAGTCATGTCAACCCTACCTTTAGACTAGTTTAGACAGATGACAGATTTTGTGATAACTTTAAAGAGCAGCACATTGGAGAGCTGGCATTCAATTTATTATTCAATTTGTTATTCAGTTTGTTATTATTGTCTCAAGTATAAAATGTCATCAGCCATCTCTGCTTTAATAGATCTACCTTTAAAAACTAACGTTATTTAAATAGACTTAACATTGGCTGTATTATCTAATGTTCTGTTGTTTAATCCAGCAGTTAGCACTAACATGTCCACATATTTACGGTATTTTTTTTTTAAAAAAATCTTAACTTAGAGACAATTATACTACAGAGTTTTATTTAAGTAACCAAAGGTTTTGGAAAGCTGAATTCCTGATAGTGAAGAATCTGGTTTTAAATCAGACAGTACAATACATCCATGACCACATATTTTATTGCAACTAATATTAAGAAAAATATTAGGCTTCTGAGGTAAGTGCACCTCTAAACTCAGTTAATATCATAAGGAAAATACCTTGCTAGTTTCCATGGTAGCTGCAGTACAGGATATTCATTTGCTCTTTTGCTGGCACTATCTGCTTCATTATTGTGCAAAAAAATCTCATTGCTACATCAATGAAAATGTTAATATTTATAAATCCTAAGGTTATTTTTTTCTGTCCACTGTAAGCAACTTTGATAAAATGGTTCATTTCTAGCTTAAAATTTAATTTAAAATCTAACAAATATGGCATCTATCATGAATTTTACATATATATGCAGAATCCATTATTTGAATACCCAGTGAAAGTGGGGCTCTTTTTTATCTACTTTGAAAGACTGAGTTCTTTCGAGAGTTATTTTATCTCTTCTGATAGAAGATGATTTCAGTGGCACTTCTTGTACAACATTAAAACAAAAAATACAAAGAACCAGCACGTCTAATCCGGTTTGACAGAGATAACATGTATTCCACAGAGTGCAAAAAGCTACAAACATACTGCTTCAATGTTGTTTTGAAGATATTTCCTTATTAAATCTATTAAAGGGAAGGGAACTGATAAAGCATGCTGTGGGGATTACTATTTTCTTTAGGATGTGTAAAGGCTTGCACATTCCCAGCACTAAGATGCTATAAGGTGGCTGAATCATCCACTTGCTACTAATGAAACTTCAATTTATCATAGGTTATATTTGCACTGACACTCACTTTAATAAGCCTTTCCATTTTATTTCCCATTGGCTTGTACCTCCTCGGTGCTTTTTGTCAGTTCTGATAGAGAATGTAGGGATCAGTGGACCTACTTGCCTCACTTCTGGGCATTGGTTGCAGTGACATAGGTATAGATTTTTTATGGGGGGGTTCAGGGGTGAAGCCACGCCCCCACCCACTGCTGGGGGTGCGGCCACACCTCCCCAAGCCATGCCCCTGGCCTCAGTGCTTATAAAAGCAGTTCTCTGAGGCCAGAGATGGCAGACTTCCTTGCTCTGCCTGTCCCACCCCACCCCACCCTGCCCCGCCCTGCCCTGCCCCACCCTACCCCGCCCCCCACCATCTGGGCTACCAGCTGGTAGCCGGCAGTCCCTTCTCTCTCCCCTCCAGGCAGAGGGGCAGCTAGGAAAAATGGAGCCTGGTGCAAAACCTGAGGTTTGTGCCCCCCCATGGGTGGCTGCTGTGATGCTGAAATCCACCCCCAAACAGCATCACTTTCAAAAGGGTAGCCCCATCTACTATAAGCTCCCATTGGAAACAATGGGGACGAGGCACCCCCTTTGGGGGGTCCATAACTTTGGACCCCCTGAACAAAACTTCACCAAACTTGACTGGTATCATCAGGAGTGTCACCTGACACTAGCCTGAAATGTTGGTGCTGCTAGCCTAAATATGCATCCCCTGCAGGCCATAACCGCAAAAACACTTTAAAATACAAAAAACCACAAATGGGGGGCGGAGCTTTGGACATGCAATAGGGGGGTTGAACCCAAGAAACCCCCCCCCCCTTACCTACATCCTTGATTGGTTGGATGGCTCTTGCAATTCAGTAGTTAATCTTTGCAAGTGTGAATAGGGGTCTGTTATAATTTGTGTGAACCTTAACATTGGTACATACCTAGCACAATTTCAGACCTTAGGTATTAATGTCTCAAACCTAAAGTAATCAATGTGAGGTATGCACTAAATTTCAAACTTTGTCATCCCTTTGCTTTCAAGTTATGCCTATTAGAGTTATGTGAAATATAAACAAATATGTACAGTTCATCATTTCAGTTGGACAACAGAGACGGACAACATTCTAAAGAACATCACAAATGTGTCAATTTCTGATGACCCATGAAATTAGTACAAACAAGCCCCTCTACTTGTTTTGCTGTCCTGAAATGGAAATGGAGATGCAAATTAAAGATTCATGGTATGTATTGGTTTCTGGAGAATAAACAACCAAGATAGTAAGAAATCCTAAGAAGTAAGGTCTTAAGAAAATAAACCATCATATTCTGCTAGATCCAGATTGCAGAGGCAGATAGTGTTCCAAGCACAGCAAGTTGCAACTTGCCAGGCATACCCAATCTAGTTTTCTACCTGTGAAGTGTTTCACTTGAATTAACGAGAGAAATAAAAGTTATTAACCTGGCCTAAGGTCATTGTGACTTGTATTAAAAATCTCAAATCTCAAGGAGAGAGAGAAATTTCCTCTATGTACTTCAACATATCCCTCAAAAGTGTAAAAATTACAAAATGGAAATGTATCTTCTTCCAGCTGAATCATAATAAGCCCCTCAAAACTATTTGCCTCCTTTTGCCTTTTAAAAATTTTGTAGCTTACATCTGTGTAGCTACATAGGTGAACATGGTTGTATCTCATTTGTGCATGCCTGCGTAGCTACGCATTAGTGGGAAGTAAATAAAGCAAAAGACACGTGTCTCTGTGAGCTTCAATTGCTGCCTGCACAGATGCATGTGAATACAAAAACAGGAAATTGGTTATCCTAACTGCAACCTGTTATACATTTGCTGTGTGGAAGGGGCCCTTGATTCTCTTGGCACATGTTGCAGAAGATTGCGAGCAGTCATAAAAGGTCCTACGCTTCATTTTTCTTTGTTGAAAGCTGGTAATCACATTTTAATTAGGTAAACATCAAATAGGTGGTGGAAGAAATCCAGAGAACTTCAGACACTGAAAATACAATAAAATCATTAATAATATTCTTCCAAAATCTTTTTAGTGTATGTTTTGTAGTTCTTCCACCCCTCTTTGACAAAGAAAGGACTGCAACCATCATTACACTTGACAAGGAGAAAAATAGAGAAATCCATGAACAATAGCCATGGACAAAACTCTTTTGCATATTAAGTTGCTGACAAATGCAGTTCTGATTTTTTCCAGCTTGAATGTTACAGAAGCACTATTCATTGCTGTTTTTTTCTAAACATCTGAAACCTAAAAAAACAAACAAAGAGAGCGGGGGGGGGCATGGGAGTGATAGGTAATTCAAAAACTGTGAACAGCAGCAGCAACAACAAACATTCTCACACATGTTATCTGCCATGAGTTCAGTGTTTTGGGGAAGTAAGTTTGATTACATTTCCCATTAGAATCATCATACATTTTGGCACCTCAGAAGTTTTCTTGACTTTTCTCTGATCATTCGCAAACTTTTTTGTTCCAAAGGATTGGGAAAGATGGCTACTGTGTGGGTGTGAAAATTCAGATCTGCAATCCCACCAGGCATGGAGAATCCACAAAATTCTGTCCCTGTGTGGAAGACATCATCATTATATAATGTAGTGAACTGTCCATTGATGGTGAGAACTTCTGGCTGCAATCCTAAGAATACTTCCTCAGAAATAAGATCAGTAGAATAAAATGAAACTTACTTCTAACAAGACCTGCTTAGACCTCTCTGTATGATTGTTCAGGATGCTACCAAATTTTGCATCCCCACAGTTTGAACTCACAAATCCCCATTTGGATATCCTTCCATTTTACAATAATGCAATTTTTAATTACTGTCATCGATCACACATTTAGGCAAATGCACAATTGTACGTGGATTAGCAGTGATGCTGCTCAAATTGGGAAATTCAGAAAATTTACTGTAGTTTGGAGATAACAGAAGCTTTTTTGACTATGGAAACCAAATTGCTTTGCATTTTGACTTAACTGGCAAGCAAGTTGATGACATTCTGCATTTCTCCATCCCAATATCTGTCCATCGCCAAAATTTACCTTTCAGTAGCAACAACAGATATGACAAAAGATTGCTGCTTCTGAAAACTCTGTTAAGTCACAAATCCAAGCAATTTCCAATGAAAAGTTCCCTGCCAGCTGTAGCTTACCAGAGCTTTGGGATATTTAGTCAAAATAATCTTGGAAACAGAAACAAAGAGGAAGCCAGCTGTAGGGAAGGGTCTGGACATAGGATGACTAGCCGAAAAATCATTGAATTCTTTGAAAGATGTTCAAATGTTGAAGCAGTGGAAGACAATTCTGAATAAAGATGAAATCTCTTTTGATTAGAAAAAAATATTATTATTTTTTTAAAAATCCTGCATATCAGCTAGGGAAAACAAGTGAAAAATGTCATGAAGAGATAAGAACTAAAAGAGGGCATAAGAACATAACTTGTCCCACTCACAGTTTCTGTACACCCAAGATGCCTGAGGTTGATGAGAAAATTCTGCATCACAAAATGTTGTGCAGTAAATTGGGAAGACCACTTCAATATAGCTTAAATTCAATTTGATATCAAACCTCAGTTTTACAGGTTTGTTGGCTACTATTTTCTAGTTTGCTCTAAATACATGTGATTTTTGTCATATCACAACACCTATAACTTGTCAATTAACACAATTATTTTCTTTACACCAGTGTTTCTTAGCAGAGACAGAATAATTTTGACATTAGCAAGCTTCTGTTGCAGGTTGTGGGGAGAGTGCTCAACACAGCAAATGTATTTGTTCTAAAAAGGCCCTAAACAGTTAAAAATGGTCAGCTGGCAACCCTAGTAAGAAGTATTAAGGTGTATTTGTGTGTGTTTGTGTGAGTAAGTGCCATCAAGTCACTTATGACTTACAACAACCATATAAAATAATCACCTCCAAAATGACTTCCAAAATATCCTATCACTAACTGTCTTGCTTAGGACTTCTAAAGGAAGGATCATGGTTTCTTTTATTGAGTCATGTTGGATCTTCCTCTTTTACTGCTGCTTTCAATGTTTTTCTAACATTATTGTCTTTTCCAGTGATGTTTGTCTTTCCATAAAGGTGGAAGGTGGAAGCATCCTCGGGTGTCCTTGGCCCCGCCCATGTTGATAATGATGTGGGCAGGGCTAAGGTAGCCCAAAGACAATGAAGCAGCAGGACTTACTGCTGCCTTGTCGTCTTTGTGCCAGACCTAGTAATGTAGGGACCAATTTTGCGGTCCCCACATAACCTGATTAGTGGCGTCTGGGGACAGGGGGGGTTACCCCCATCCCCGGACAGATATACCACTGACTCTCATTGCCAAAATATATAAGGTCTTGTAGAGATTTGAAAAAGATGAATGAGTGAAAGATTGTAAAAGGAAATGGTTGATTAACTTTGGACATAAAAACAAATGGAACAATAGGAGAATAAGTGGTTAAATTTACATGAAGTTCCAATCTTTGAAAGGTCTGTTAAATGTTGTAATATTGGAATTTGTTGCCAGATTGGCATATGTATAAAAAGTTTTGAATGTGTTGGAAATGCGAACACCATGTGGGGTCTTTTTATAATTTATGGTGAACTTGTAATAAAATCATTTTTTGATACAAACTCATTTAACAGTTCAGAAGATCTCAAAGACTAATACACAAATTAACTCAGAAACTTTTTGGGGAGAGAGAGTCTTACTACAGGCAGCTTGTAAGAAAAAATGGAATTTTGGTTTGATATGTGACATCAACAGTGAAATTAGTATACAAGCAAAATTGGAAATCTGCATCTATAGCTGCATCTATACAATAGAAGAATGGTTTGTGAAGTTACTGGAACTGGTGGAAATGGCCAAATATACCTCTTTAATAGAGAAAATTCCTTGACAATTGGAAAATTATTTGACCAGAGTCAATGTCAAGTCCAACTCTCTCCTCCTATTGCAAGGCATCTAAGAGCATACATTCAACATTTGACTATATGTATGATTTTCCTGGCTGTTTGATGGTTCACTTGAAAACAACTGGCTGCTGATGTACGGGAGGTGAATCTGGCATTTATATTGGTAGTGTCAGGAGGCAGCATCAATCAGCAACATCCAGGCACACAACTGAAGACTGACTGGCTAAGCAGGGCCTCAAGATTGCTATTTGGAGCTTTTCTCCTTCCTCAAAAAATGTGCATCCAGGCTTTCTTTGCTGAAGGGTGAAGCTGGTTCTAGCCCTCCCCCCCCCTTTTTCAGGTCATGGAGCTCAGCAAGGATAGTCTTGAATTTCTTATAAATTGGAAGGGAAAGCTTTTTTCCCAGTTGCTTCACACTACTTGTGTTAAGGAGGTTGCCATCATGGTACTAGCCTGTGCTGATCATTCAACAGTGCTAGCAGCAGCTCCCCTCCTTTTCCTGCCACTTTCCAGTGTTCTTCAGGAAAGATTCTGATCTATCTAGAGATTATCGTGAACAGTTGGCGGGTCTTCCAGCGAATGTTTATGTGAGCCATGCTTGAGATATTCAAGGTACTTAGATCATAGTATACATTATATACATATATTCATATGGCTGTAACAACAATTATCAATGCTTTTCAAGGAATATTTTATAGCTTCTGTTGCCCATCATTCCTTCCTCTTCTGTTAAATTTGCCTCAGTGTGTTTGAGGGTAACTTTCTGAAAATATTATAGAAATACCTCAGATAATTCCACTCATTTTAAATTTGGTGTAACAAATTAGTTGTTATAGAAATAAGAATATTCTGTTTAAGACATACTGTGCTAAGTGTGCAATATAACAATAAGAATAACTGCCTGTTTCATAATTTAAATATATTTTCCCCTAAGGTTAGACCACCATTTGCTTTACTTTAATCAATTTAATTAAGTGAAATAGTATTGTAATACCTTCAGGCAGAATGTGCTTCACTTATGAAACATTCCATCACAAATATTCAAAATCTGAGCATTTTATTCCTTGAGATTTGAAGAGCATGACTAAATATTAACAGGACAAAATCTGCCCTTTTTAATGAAAAAGTTATATTACCTAGTTCTGCAAAGACACTCTCCTCAACCAATATGTCAGATTAAAAAAAAAAACTCTGATAGAATATGTGTCATAGCTTAGCAATTGACAGCAGTTTTTGCTTAGTTATGGACATCATGTTCTGTTGGTTCTGAATATATCCTTCCAGTGTAGGGACACAACTTGTAATGATGAAATACATTGCTCGTTATTAAATGGACTGGATAGAATCCAATATCAACACTCAGCTTTAATTGATTATCTTAATATCCTTAAGCATAGTTTAAAATAATGAGTGCACACATCTGATGCTCTAAATAAATTATGAGACTTTGAGATTTACATTTAAATTTAATATACTATATCACAGAAAATTAACTCCAAAAGATTTCACACAGAGATAGTTCCATTATTGAAGCTTTATTGTTGACTGAAATAATGTCAAGCCTTTCATTGAAAACTGAGAGCACAGAATAGACATGTTTTATATTTAAGACAACTGCTGAATACAGTCAAAAGATCATCAGGTATGATAGATACAAGAAAAGAAACAAAAACATTAGAATAACTAAGTTGTACAGTTGCTAGTGATACTTTTGTTACCTTGTCAATTTCTTCCATGAAATGGACACAAACTTGCTGGAACATAGAAAAGAAAGGCTGATCAAGACAGACTCCAGTCCATTTCTTCTCTGGTTCTCAGGATACTTAAATCCAGTGATTGGCACTGAGAACAGCCAAGACAGATCTTTCTACAAACCTGAACAATGTCACAGGTTTGCCAAAAATGTGAAATCTAAAAGAAATAATTGAGGAATTAAACAAAAAATGATAAAAAGTGTTCCTGTAGCTTTAAGGCAACAGGTTCTCTTAGAACGCTGTTAGGCAATCACAAATTCCAAAGTTGGTTCTGTCAATAAAAGGTAGAGAGAGGGTAACGGCTCTTTCTAGCCCTATTTTAGCCTTTATTTGGACTAAGCCTGGCTAGAATTGCCAGCTCCAGGTTTTGACATTCCTGGAGATTCTGTGGTGCTATCTGAGAAGTGTAGAGTTTGGATCAAGGAGATGCTTTAGCTTGATAGAATGTCACAGAGTTTTGGAGATCACTCAATTACAACAGATCTCAGGATGACAGAAATCCATCCTCCTGGGGAAAATGACAGCTTTGGAATATTGGCTTTCTATCCAGCTGAGACCTCTCTCCTGCCCAAACCTGGCCTTCTTCAGACTCCACCACAAAATCTCCAAGAATTCCCCAAGCTAGAGCTGGGTAGCCCAAGCTACTCTGATCTCCTCCTATTCCAGAAATTAAGCAAGGGTGATAATTAATTAGCATTTGGATGCAGAAGCGAAGCTACCAGGGGCAGGGGGTGCACGTTGCACTGGGTGCGTGCCTGGGGGGCATGGAAAATCACCCTTGTCCCCCCATGGTGCCCCCTCCCATCCCCCCATGGTGTCTCCCCACATTTACCTTAGTGAAACAATGCAGGCTGGAGAAGCGGCATGTTCCCTTCCGGCTGAAAATGGCCTGGAGGGAATTATACTTCCCAGGAGACTTTGTGAGCCCCAGGGTCTCGTGGGAAGTGTAGTTCCCACCAGGCCATTTTCAGCCTGAAGAGAACAGGCCGCTTTTCCAGGCTGAACTAAGGTGAGGGAAATGGGGGGGCAGGGCATTGCAGAGGAGGGGCAGAAAACACAGAGTGTGCACTGGGCGCACACTGGCCCACTGGCTCAGTTTGGATGGGAAGTCTCCAAAGAATACTATGGGTGTAAAGGCAATGGTGAACCACCTTCCAACAGCTCTTGCCTTGAAGCTCTATAGCAGTTGTGGAGAACCTTTGGCACTCCAGATGTTATGGACTACAATTCCCATCAGCCCCTGCCAGCATGGCCAATTGGTCATGCTGGCAGGGATTGATGGGAATTGTAGTCCATAACATCTGGAGTGCCAAAGGTTCGCCACTACGGCTCTAAAGGGTCACCATAAAATTGCTGTGACAACAAAAATAAAATAAAATCAGTAGTGTGCATTTGACTGAAATGGGAAATACTTATGTTCATATAGATGTGTTCCCTGACACCACATGGATAATTATTGAAAGTATGTGACATGGAAGTGGCTTACAACCTTATCTCTAGTTGTCCAACTAAACCCTCCAGCAGCAAGAATAACCTTGATGATCGTAGTATGAAAATGCTTATGAATACTCCCTGGTATCTTGTGTTCATTACATTTGCTGCATGTAATGGAGTTGTGTGATCTTAGAAAGTAATTTTGTCCTTAATTTAAATTCTCGGAATGATTCACATAACAATGTAATGGACAGCATACTGAGACAGTTGTAACCTTCCTGCAGGGTTTATCTTCATGGAGAAATCATTCATTTTATCTAATGTGCATCTTAAGCATCTCTCTTTCTCTACGTGGATTTTTTTTCCACACCAGAATATTTTTTTGACAATATATCATAACTAAACATAAATCCATTCAATTTTTCTTCTTCAATTTAATTCATCTTTTACTATTGTTCAAGAGTTTTCTTTGTAAAGGCAGCTCCAGCATCATTCCACACAAACATCCTTGGATGTAAAAGATACATATTATACAGTGTATTTGCTTATTTCATAAATTAACATATACTTATTAATCTTCAAATGACAGTTAAATGTAAATAAAATTCTATGAAGCTTACAAATAGCCAATAGTTAAATAAAAATCCATATATGAAAATGGTTAATCATCATCTTCTCCAAATGCAACCAATAGACAAATGTTTTAAATAGAAAGGAAATGTAATATCTATATTAAATATTCTAAAACATCATTGAAGATTAAATAGGAAGGTTTTACATTGCTCTCTTTTTGAAGCTTTAGAACAAGACATGAATTGCTATATCGTGTGTGTCATCAATTGTAGCATAACTAGCGTGGTGTTGTTTTGTACCATTCCCATTGTCCAGTGAGGGTGAAGGAGCCCAGGGCATCTAGCAAAATGCATGACCTCAGAAATTTAAACTTGACTATACCACATTCATGTCCATTCTGCTTGACCTGGTCCTATCTGTATACATTAACTTATCAGTCATTTTTGCAATAGGGGTAATTCTATGCCTTTCTCCCCTCAAATTAAGACTAATCACAGTTGTTATATTTTGGGAACATCATTGCTGTCAAAGAGCAGAGGCATTTCAAAGAGAATTGCACCTTAAAAGGATGCACAATCCCCACCCCCTACTCCTACCAAATTATTTCACTAAGTTTTTGCAGGGAACCTGCCCCCCTCCAAGAGAATAAAAAAAATAGAAAAGCTTAACTCTGACCTAGTCAACAATAATGGGGGAAATGCTGGGGTGAGATCAGACCCATTTTTATTCCCATCAGACACTATTTATTAAAAAAAACATGTATTCCTTTAATAACAAGAATGGCACCCACTTATTAAAAAAACCCTCTTTATCGTCAAAGGATTCGCTATCAGAATCTGATCTCAGAGTGATCTTTGTTGAGGAAGCTTCATTGTCTTCTTGAAGCCAAGACCAGAACTGCTTCTTCTTCTCCATCACATGCTGGATGAAACTTGTCTGGGAGCAGAGGTATGCCCCACCCCCTCCCCAGACTCCCTCTCCCCCACGCCAGACTCCCCCTCCCCAGACCTGCTGATGAACAACCCCTCCTCTGGCCGGGGATGGGCACGCAGCCAGCCTGACGACACCGGGAGTCCAAAGGCATGCCTTGCCCCCTCCCCCAACAAGGCAACAAGCAGCAGCGAAGGCACGAGCTGTTGTGGCGGCGACTGGGAAGGGCGGCAAGACAACAGCACTGAGAAGGTTCATGGCGAGCCTAAGAGACAACAGGAAAGGCGGTGGCAGAACAAAGGGGCGGGGTTTTAGCCCCGCCGAAGAGCAGGAAGGGGATAAAACACGGAAAGTAATGGGAAGGAGGGGGTGTGTGGTGGAAGGCAGGAGAGCGTGTGTGTAGGGGAACAGAGGAAAGGCAGTGGAAAGAGGGGGAGAACCAACCAAAGGAGTGGGGGTGCACGGAGGGAGAACAGACAGGGAGTGAGCGGGAGAGAAGGAGGGTCAACGGGGAGTTAAAGGAGATGGGGGTGATGCAGGAGAGGGAGAGCCCCCCGGAGACTGGCAGGAAGACTTCTTTAGCAATTCTCCCCAGCTTCTGGCAGACATTAGGCAAGCTGTGGTCAGCCTAAGCAAGCTGTGGCTAAAAAGGCTTACTCGCTTAGTCCACTCCCCAGAGAATGGGAGTGAGGCCGGAGGTTTCAGCATCCGGGCAGGGGAAGGAGGGTTGGCAACAGGGAACCCAGCAGGGATGCCTCCTGGGGCACAGGACAAAACTGCTGCACATCTCCACATCACAGCATGTACTTTTTCACCAAATAAACTCTTAATATCATCCAGTTTAAAAGTAGTGTTATTCAGTGCCACATGTCCTTTTATGGAACTACATACCAACTCAACAGGGTTCAATTCCACATGATAGGGAGGAAGGTGAAGCACTTGATGTCTTGCTACAGAAGTGTCTTGTCTATTTTATAGAATCTGTGCTTTTCCTTTTTCAGTGGAAGAAGGAGCTCAGGCTTAACTTGATCATGCTCCCAAGAGATGTCCTTCTCCATTAGCCATATCCTGATATGTTCCTTTCTGGATTTTGTCATTGGGATCTTCTCTGACCTAACTGTGTGAAAAGAGTCATTATCCATCACAATCACACTTTCTGGAGACCATGTCGGCAATAACTCAACAAACCATTTTTCAAATGTCCCCATTCATTTCTTGATGATAATAACCAGTTTTTTCAACTTAAACAGAAGCAATGCATCTTCCAGAAACCCTTCCTTGCTCTCATAGTGAGCACCAGTCAAGCAACTCCCCTTGCCAGATGGATCTTTAGTCCCATAGTCAAGTCCCTGTGGTATGCATCCTTTGCAGACTTCACAGGTTGATTCTGCACTGTCCAAATACCCTGAGTTGAGCAAGTTTGCCCAAGAAGTCTGCACAGTTTCCAATCCTAAAACGGGTTTGTCCCACAATATTTCCTTCATCCCAGGTTTTTCAAAAACTGCTAAAATGTTGATCTTTTCCCAAAATCCCACAGTTGCTTCTGTGCAAAGGCCATGGGAGCAAAAACAATTTATTTTTCCCACCCTGCTGCATGATCTCCCTGCCTTACATCATGTCAGTTTCATTTCTGCTGAGTTGCAGCCCACCTATTCCAAAACATTCCCCAAGCAAGTTTTCTGCCCTTTGACAGCTCTTCCAGGAAGTTAGACAGGAATCCATAATTCCCCTGTCAGCATGGCCACCAGACAAGCTAGTAGGGGCTGATGGGAATCTTGAGTCTCCAGAACAGTTCAGGAACTACAAGAGGTTCCCACCCCTGAGCTTGGGGCAGCCTCTGTCAGCATGGCCAGGTGGCCATGCTGGTAGAGCTGATGAGTAACAATTCATCTGGGCTGCAGGTTCTGGCTTAGCCCATGTGGGAAAGCATGAGCACTCACCCCATTTCAGCTCACTCTTGCCAAGTGCTGCTCGCTAGCTGAGCCACAGTCAGCCCAATCCTGCATCTCCTGGCTCACATTCCCAAAGGGATCCTGGGAGGGGAGGCATGGGGAAGCACCTACTTGGCACGATGTGCTCATTTTATGACATACCTTTAAATGTGGATGGGACATAGTGTTCTGTCCCGTATTGTTCAGAAAGTTTTTACTTTGTATAGCACAGCGTGTTGCCGTGTTGCTCACAACACCGGCTCATTTCCAAAACTAGAGAAAGTGGGGGGTGTCCTGCTTGGTTTTTCTTCAGTTGCTACGGATCTGTTAATCAGAAGCATTGACTTTGGGAGGGGGGACGAGCCAATCAGAATACAGCACACCAGGGATGTTTGAGTATGCGTGCTGCATCTACATTGTAAAAACAAAAAAAGCCAGGCCCATGCAGACGAAATTAGAATATTTCCTCCCAGTCTTAATTTGATTCCTTCACAGAAATGGGCATCCATGCAAAGGGAGAACTGGGATAAAACAGACCCGGATTTTTAAATACCGAATGAAACCCGATATAATTATGCTGTGTAGAACCGACCACAATTTGGCCTTGCCAGCATTTTGAAACTGTGCCCTGCATTTACCCATGTCTAATTCAGGAACAAAAGAACACTTCTTCCCTACTGAATAGAACTGGCAAATCTGTCTAAAATAGTGGTACCTCTAAGCTACAATTTCAGACTTGGTGAAAGTGCAATCCTTATGCCTAAGATGGTATGCAAAGCCAATGTCTTTTAAAATGCTGTGCAGTGTTGTTTGGGAAATGAAAGGCAGATTTATGTCACTTTCACATCATTATTTTCTTCAATAATGGTGCTCATTTTTGAAGAAATACCTATGTGCAATTCCTGTAACTGCACAGTGAGCAAAACTGTCACACATCACATCCCTTCTTTTTATCCTGGCTTTGTGAGAACATTTCTTGTCTGGCATTGCAAGAACTCTGCCTGTTGTGCACCATACCTTTTTGCCCTGTAAATGGGTGCAGAAGACATGCTTATTAACCTCGAGGTTTCCTCCACACATTCCTCAATGGTGAGACTCAGCTGCATTTCCCTAATGCATGAGTACACATTAAGGGCTAAATCTGGCTTTGAATTGTTTGTCCTCTTCAATTAAATTTGAAAAAGCAGTGGGGAAACATATCTGCAATGTCTGAAAAACATTTGAAAACAAAGAATGATTCAACATTATGGTGGCCATGGTATCTTATTCTTTTCTGTTTGCAAATCTCACACACATACCCATATGCACAGCCTTTCCCATTAAGTGTGTAAGACTAGAAAACGTAACACTACAACCAAGCTAAGTGAAGTTTAGCCCAATAAGTTACTTTATCAACCAGGGGAGAGGATACTTATTCTCCTTACGACAACATTTAGAAATAGGCCATGTTGAGAATGTCACTCAGCAAGTTTCCCAGAGAGAGTGGATTTTTAACCTAGGTCTCCTCCTTTCTTGTCTTGAAATGGCTTAAGACAATCCACCTTTTTCTAATTCTCAACAGTCTTACAACCAAATCATACCAGAGTGTGAAAGATCCAAACAGATATCCTGGAGATTTGGGGAAATAGCCAAAGGAGAAACTCAGTGGAGGTGCAATGCCTTGCGTCTGTGCTACAGGACCTGCATGATTGACAGGGTAAAATATCCAAAGATCTTTAGTAGTCTGCAATTCATTTTTTTCAAGGTCTCAGCATGTTTCTTCTTTAAAACAGTATAGGACTAGCCTTACTAGCATTACTGCCTTAAAATCTTGGAGAATTTCAGAAGTGTAAATTGACTAAAACAATATAATTCCATCACTTCCCCCCTTCCTCCATTGAGTCATATGTGACTAACAGAAACCCCTGGTGGGGTTTTAAAGGCAGGAAATGCTTAGAAGTGATTTGTCATTGCCTGCCTCAGCATTATGACCTTGGTGCTCCTTGGTGGTCTCCCATCAAAATAATTTCTAGGGCTGACCCTGATTAATTCCAGAGAATCAATGAGATCATACTAACAATAGTACTATCCTGATATAAAATATCATAAAATGGTATTTTTTTTTAGCATAGGGAAAGCTAGAAACAACAGAAAATTACCAAGCCAGACCCAGAAACAGTTTTAGTAACTTAAGTAATTAAACACAAATCTCAAAGACTTCTTCATTTTTGAAGAAATACCTATGTGCAATTCCTGTAACTGCACAGTGAGCAAAACTGTCACACATCACATCCCTTCTCTTTATCCTGGCTTTGTGAGAACATTTCTTGTCTGGCATTGCAAGAACTCAATTACTCAATTCTTCTCTGGCATTGCAAGAACTCAATTACTCAAAGGAGCCTTTTTAGTTGGTTGTTGTGGGTTTTCCAGGTTGTGTGGCCATGGTCTGGTAGATCTTATTCCTAACGTTTTGCCTGCATCTGTGGCTAGCATCTTCAAAGGTGTATCACAGATGGAAGTCTGTAACACTCTGTGTCTAGTGAGAAGGGAATGTTTAGTGGGGTATATATTGTCCATTTCCCAGGGTGGGGAACCAATCAGTAAGTGTTTGGGTGGAACTTGCTATGCAAAGGTGTGGTTGGGTGCATTGAATAGTGGGTGGGGTTATCAGTCCATGTACATTTGTAGTTGCATTTGCATTCCCTGCAGCAGCAGCAGTATTGGTGAATGCAAATCCCGTGTCTGGGTGGAGTCCATTGTCCATGAGCTTAGCATGCCCTTGGCCTTTGATTCTGGTGTTTTTAAGTACTGGTAGCCAAGCTTCTTTAATTCTAAGAGCACTGGCGGACTTGCCTAGGGATAAGGGGTACCCCTTGTCCCCGGGCGCATCCATTGCAGTCACGTGGGGGGCGCCAAAACATCCCCTCACGCAGACTGATTTTGGAAGCCCAAGCAAGCCCGGCATTCAGGAAGCGGCTGCTGAAAAAATTAAGGAAGCCTGACATAGCCCCGCCCACTCGCTACGGTGGCCCTGAGTGTCCAGAGGGCGGGGGAGAAATACCATTGTGCCTCCAGGAGGAGGACTAGAGAGCTCCGCCTCCCCTCCCTCTCGCCCAGAGTGCAGTGCCTTATTCTCCAGTAAGTCCTTGATGTTGCTCTCAAGCCTTCTCCCCAGCAGACAGGCCAGCCAGCACAGGAGAAGTCCATAGGCTGGCTAGGAAGGCAATCCCTGCCCCACAAGGTGTTTGTTGTGGGGAGAGGAAGGGAGGGCGCGTTTGTGAACTGTTTGGAGACTCCTTAAAGGTAATGTGCAAATCCAAACTGCACTTCTATCCATAAAATCTTGTTTGCAATTGTGAATGGCCTTGATTGGGTGTGTGTGGGGGCGGGGGGGGAGCGCCTGGCTTCTTAACTTTTGCTGTGGGGCTGGGCTGTAATCTGCAGAGTGAGTTTGATGCCCCACTTTCTCTGCCCCACAAGGTGCTTGCTGTCTGCTACCCTACAAGCAAGCAGGAAAGAGGAGAGGAAGAAAGTGGGGAGAGGCGGGAAGGCCAAGTACTGTTAGCTTGCAAACTCCCTTCCCTTCCTCTTTTCCACACAACAGCACACCTTGTAAAGTAGGTGCGGCTGAGGAGAGTTCAAAGAGAACTAGTTCAAGGTCACCAATCAGGAAGCTTCATGTGTAGGAGGGGAAAATGCAAATCCAGTTCATCAGGATAAAAGGTCCACCACTCATGTGGAGGAGTAAGGAATCAAACCTAGTTTTCCATATTAGATGCCACTTCAGAGAAGCAGTGCACATTCACTCATCTTTGCCGTGACACTTAGCACTCAAATTACTTCCATGTAACATCAATTATGAGGGTCTCTTGTGATTCTTTCTTTTGAATGTTTGTTTTAGACAGATTGTTGCTAATGGGTGTTGGGAGCAGGTCCTCTCCAGAGCAGTGGGCTGGTTGCTTAATTTGGAGGGACAGGTTGGTCATCAGTGCCAAAAATAGAAGCTCTGACAGAAAGGTGCTTCAATTTGTAGTGCAAAAAAATATTTAGGGGAATCTGGTCAAACATCCATTTGTTTTCCCCTTCCTCAGCTGCTTGGCTTTTGACAAAAGCACAGGTTCAATCTTCTGCATCATGTGGTGGTGGGAGCTCCACTCTTTTCTGGCCTTCAAGAGGGGACCTATCTCCATCTAGTTCCAGCAATTAGTTTCCCCAGCATTAGCCAGCCAAATACATCGTACTAACTCCTGAGCAGACCTTTGTGAGTTACAGCAGTCCCTTATTCTCAAAGCATATTGTCATGAAAACTCAGGAGGCACACTGGCAGAAAATGATGCCTAGGGCGCGAGGAAGAGCTTTCCACCTCTGTCTCCTTACTCCCTCTGCCCCATGCCCAGCCAGCACTGGGGCAAGACCTTGGTTTTTTCCACCCCCCCATCAAGCCCTCCCACTCTATGGTTTCCCCTGTTTCAGCTGCTGGGGCCTATCCCATGCGCCTCAGAAGCCATGGCTCCCCATTCCAGACTCTGGGGGCTTTGGGGGGGGCAGGCCGCCCAGTCCCCATGCTTAACCCAGAAGGTCTTGCATCTTTGCCAGGCCGTCTTCCCACCTGGGCATGTCGTGGGAGTTTGCAGGAATGATAAACACTGTTTCTAAAAAATACCCACCCACCCCTTCTACTACAGGTTTGTTCTGGTAAATGCAAGAACACTGGAACTTCTTTGGACACCTTTGTTTTAAAAATGAGTAGAGTAAGTATAGGTAGAGTGCACTACTTTCAGCAAGGTGGCAGATTTACCCCCCACATCAGATCCACAAAAGATAAATGGGGAAAGCCTGTCTATCCAAGGTACTTTCCAGCCAACTCACAGTTGTCTCTCTCTGGGATTTTCTTTCTTTGTTCAAAACTGCCTTTGGGGAAGGTTCCCAAACTCTGATGGGGGCGGTGATTTGTGAGAGATTTACATGCTTAAAAGTTAATTCCCACTTGCACTGGCTTGGAGCTGTTTCTGAGGCTAACAACCTACCTCATAGGGTTGGTGTGAGGACAAAATTAGGAAAGAGAGTTGGTGGGGAGAGCCATGTATGTTTTGCTGGTGGTGGGAGGTGTTTTGTGAGCTGGTACAAAAAATCATTGTTTGGTCGTTGTGGGGGAGGGTGGTCGTCCATACCTGGGGGGGGGGGCACCAAACTCAGATTTTGTCCCCGGGCTCCAGTTTGCCTAGATTCGCCCCTGTCTAAGAGTCTCTTCTTTCTTGTTGAAGTTGTCTTGGTGTTTGTGAATTTCAATGGCCTTGTGCAATCTGACATAGGAGGGGGGGGGGCGGAAAGCAGTAGTGGCCACTACTGCCACAAGAAGGGAGAAAAGTATGAGGTTGGAGAAGCGAATATGCCTCTCTGTCAGCATTGCAGGAATATGGCAAGGAGGAGTATGAAGGAGCAGCTGCTGCCCCCTCCCACTCACACTCACACACTTTCCTCCTGTCCTGACTGGGAATGGCAGACTTCATTGCTGTTCATTCCTCTTCTTTTTGTCCCCCCCCCCTTTTTTTCTTGCTTAATCCACAGTTTCTCTGTGAAAGTGAGTGGGCAAATACGGGAGAATAACACTATGTGCATGACACAACCAGCAGCCAATCAGAATGCATGAAATGGAGGTTGTCTGCACATGTGCATAATAGACAGTAGTGCAAATGAATAAAGGCCCTGGCCTTCTGCGGAAACAGCTGGAGCATTACGTCCCAGTCCTGCCTTGACTCCTGAGAATAACTGAGGAGCCATGCAGAGGTGGAAACTGACAAAATTCCCATGGTTCATAAGATCCCATTTCTACCCTGGATATTTTAACCATGCAAAAATTGCCCTGGTCCTCAAGTTTCATTTTCTGATAGAACTCCACATAAAAACTCCACTTTCTTTTCCTATGAATTGTTGCTAGCTTTTTCTCCCAACTGAGTAAAAAATGAGGTGAAGGGACATGGGGTTTGGTTCTGGGAGAATATGATGATACAGTTACTGGCAAGGGCTAGTGGAGAGAGGGCATCTCGTCTGCCCCTCTCCCTCATCCACTATTTGCTCTTCCACTTCCAGAAAAGTCCCCATGGTATTCCCCGCTTCTTCTGCTGGCTTCTCACTTTTCAAAGTGCTGCTTTCTGCAATTCTGGAACAGCCTGTCCCTGCTCTGTTGGCCATTTTCCTGCTCCATTGGCACAGACTCTCCCCTTTAAAAAAATGTTTTACCTACATTAGTTTCAGCTAATAGAAATGCTCTCTAATGAAATTTCAATGTTTGCAGTGCTCAGAATGATGTTTTTTAATGAGAGCAACTCTTAAAAATGACTCTTAAATGATGGTCAATTCTTGGGACTACTTTAAAAAATGGAAACACACTAATTGGACTTCCGCCTTACAACACAGGACCACACTGAGTTCTTTTTTGTGAAAGAGGTATAGCTAGGACATTTATATAGATGTACATTCTTTATCCTGTCTTCAGAAGAGCACTGAAGTATTCTCCTTTTTGACAGTGTTCACAATATCTAAAAAACCCAATTGTCTATGAATGTCTTGCTTAATCATATGTTACATTCTAAACATTATCTCAGTATTAATGAGTTGATAATTCATTTATATGTAGAGCTCAAATATCTATCAGGTTCTGTGCGAGAAAAAATTATCAGAGATGCTTTTTCCTGTAAGGCTAAAAAACCAACAAAAGAAAAAAAACAAAACTTTTTGAAACATTTTAAATATGTTAGCACCTTTTTTGGTGTAAAAATATGAAATAGAGTAACTAATCATAGATGCTGCTGGTTAGCTTAAATAAGTTTCTCTAAGAAAAATAGAAGGGGAGGGTAGAAAACAATAAAACAGTGGTCTCTGTACTGAGCTACTTGATGCTTCTATAATGGTGAGAAGGTACAACCAGTTGAGAACAAAGAATATGTATGTGCTTGGAAACATGTTCTCTATGGCAATATATTGATAAGCCAATGACAATCAATGGATCACTTTAATAATTCAGGTAACTAGTTACTCAACACTCCATTGGTTATGCTAATCTAGCTAATATTTACTAACAGTATCATTAACTCTTTCATGACTGAAGATCTAACACTTGCATATACCAACAACCTTTCTTCATTTGAAGCCTTCAAGGTCATGTAATATCCAAATGAAATTTTACCAATAGTATTTTGGCAATAGTTTAGGAAAATGCAGGGAAAGAAGGGAATGGGCAGTTGAGTTCATATGATCATATAGGTCAAAAGAATGAAAGCCCGAAACATTGATGTCTCTGCCACAAGATAACATATATTGGTAAGAAGTTAATATTTGAGAGGTAGGGAGTCTGAAGAGAATGGACAGTTCCAGTAGCGATGGGAGTTGAGAAATTTTTGAAGGGCAATTACTGGGCAACTGCAATAATCTAAGGGGGCATTAGAGGAGGATATTTTGTAGAAAACAGCACTGACACTTCAGCTAAGCCTGGTTAGTATCATGCAAAAGAAGACAATGGTAAACCACTTCTGATCATCTCTTACCTTTGAGGAGTAACAGGATTCCCATATATATCAATTCAATTCATGATCAGTTGAAGAAATGATGACACTGTATGATGACACAGTGGTGGCATTTTTGAACCCATTAGACCAGGAGTGTTTGCTTAACTCTGTTTTCATTCCAGTGCTTTAACTTGTGATTTAAATGAGCTTAGGCAATTGTGAATAAAATAACATGATGGCCATATTTCACTCTGCTTTTTCATTTTTTTTTCTGTATTAGCTGGCTGAAATATACTGCACAATATTATTTTTCCTCCGCCTCATGGATTGCAGTTATAACTGGATCATAAAGCATAGTCCTAAAACCTTGGTGACATGCTAAATTGTTAATATCATGAAAATGAAGAAGAAAAATAAACATGTAGGCAATAGTTATTGATGTTTATTCAGAACTGAAAAGAATGTCCTTCAGGTGAAATGATTTCATTGTGTTGTATACAGATTATATTTCCAACAAATATCACACTATTTTCTTCTATGACATTCCTTATGGGCTTGTCAAGCCATTGTGGATCATTACAACTTTTACATGTTGTAGGACAGAGGCAGAGGTCCAAGCATTGTGAACAATGGACAAATATACATTGTAAAACATCACTGGTATAGATGCAGAAAATAATTTGTGGACTTTCCATTGAGTTGAGCTTTTCATTTACATAGCTTTGTGATAATCAAGCATGGGGCGAGGTTCAGAAACATTGTAACTCAAGAAAGGATGTTGTTTTATCAACACTAATAGGTAATGTAATGATCCTGGGCTAAATCTCAGAATTCTGTATACAGAAAGCTAGTTTCAATCCTTGTAATTTCTAGTTAAATTATATTAGGTCAAAGGTACTACTTTGTTTCTGCTTCAGAACCTAAAAATCCTCTGAGAATCAAAATGTACAATATTGAGCTAAATGGTCTCACTTGGAATAAAACATTGTTACACTTTTCACTTAATTTTCTTCAATCACTCACAAGTGCAATGTGTTTCATCCCTGTAAAAAGTGTTGGCCTCCTCTAGGAATGCATCTTGTGGGTAACATCATATGAACCATGTGTGGACAACAATAATTGCCCCCATTCTGCCAGGTTTCTGAAATGCCTGCTATATCTATTTTCATTTTGCACCATGCACCAAGCACTGCATCTTCTCCCTTTTGGCTTAGAAGCTTCTAGCATAGACATGCAAACACCTGTAACTTCTTTCTCTATCTAAGCAATCTAGACCCACATTTTCCCCCCTCTGGTGCTTTGTTCTACTTGGATAAGGACAGAGGCTTAGTGGTATTGTATCTGATTTGCATGTAAAGATCCCCAGATCATAAAAAATATAAGTACACAAGAACAGCCTGCTGGGACAGACAAGTGGTCCATCTAGTTCAGTACACTGTTTCATACAGCAGCAAAGCAGTTGCTCTGGAGGGACAAAAAGGACATGGAGACTTTAGGCTGAGAGTACATGGCTAATCCAAAGTCATCCAACAGGCTTCCATGTAAAGAAATGAATTCTTGCCTGGGTTTCCCAATACAGACTCTCAAATAGTGTTATCTGCTCTGACAAAGGTATGTTTACATATGTTTAATGGTTGCATGGTTGTGATGCAAACAATATGCAATGTGATGCATATTGTGATGCAATATGGTTGTGATGCGATTCTTATTTATGAAGCTCTTATGTATGAAGATAAAAATACCTGAATAGCTTAAATTGGACAATACTGTACTTTAAATAAAGGCAATGTTGCTGAAAGGAATTGCATTAAACCTTCAATACAATCACATTAAACAATTGCATTAAACCTTCAATACAAATGACTAACCAAAATGTTTGAATTTTAAAACTTTTTTTGAAATTTAGATTTCAAGTGGGGAATAATCATCTTTGAATATTATTTCAATCAAATAGTTCTCAAACTTCTTGTTTGAAGTGAGACCCACTTCAAAATTTACTATTCTTTTAGAGACCCACTTTCAAAGTAACACATGAAAAAGTTTTTATTTTTATTTTACTTATTAGTATTTATAAATATATAGAATTTTAATGGGATTGCATTTTGCATATTGTAAAGAGGCAAATCAAAACTTGTTAGTCTACCAAAAGCCTTCTCTCTACTGGCTTTTTAACTCATTTGAGAGACACTTATGACTCACTTTTAGATTACTACCCACCTACTGATCTGAGCATTAGAAAAATTCACACCCTTTCCCCAATAATTTATTCTCAGCAATGCATCTAAGATCACATGTGTGAGTCAGATAGGCTGGCATCCAGCCCCTCTTTTCATGGCTATCCCAGATTTCCATGTTTCATAGAGTTGACAATCACATGACAATCACTTTTCACAGAAAAGTTGTTTGCATCAGCTGCATGCATCCGGAATGACAAAATCAATGGAATATGGAAACCAGGAAGCATTCAAGTTGCTGCCTAAAATACCCACTACAGATGGCCCTATTTTGGAATATACTGGCTGTGGAGACCTTTGTGATTCAGGATGTAAAACTCATAGTGTGGAGTTTATATAGCACAATTTGAATATTGTCTAAAGACTGTGCCTTTCAAAATATAATTGAAATAAATATAAAGGTTTACTAAAAAGGAAGGCATGTGGCTTTTTTAAAAAAAGATACAAAAAAATATGTTTTTACTTAACATAAACTTAAATACTGGGGCCAGTAAAGCAAGAATAAGAAACTGCAGTGCCTTTATTTTGTTCAACCAGTAAAAGAAAATTTGTAGTTAATTTTTAGAGGCCCTTTTATACTCACAGACACATCTGCATTTTTTTTAAAAGAGCACTGACTGCATGTATTTGAAAATATGCTATGAATATATCACGAGACATCAGAACAAGAAATACTGGCAATTAGGAAATGCATAAAGATTCCCCTTGAAGCACTATGCATAATAACTTCCTAAAGTATCTAATTCTATTATCTCTGTGCTTCCTGTGGTGTTACTATGGACAATTTCTTTTAGATTCTCCCTAGTCAGAAACACTACTGCATTTTTTTAAGTGCAGGGAAGAATTCTGTCAAAAATATAATGTATTTCCTTTTTTGACATTCTCCTCACTGAAATGCTCATAGATGACAGTCATGCTGCCTTATTGCCCACACTGAGAGCCAAAGTCCACCTTTCACATAACCATGTGACCGTTTTTCATATTTCATATCATTTCCCCAATGAAATAAAGCAGTCTAGGGGGGCAGAATTTAAATGGACAGAAGGGAAAGAGTTAGGATAGCCTCCATTCTCCTTCTGAAATATGAAGTTTCAAAGATTGCTTTTGTTTAAAAGGATAATGTAATCACAAACGGCTCTGTGTCTAGCAGGTAATATTATCTAGATTCAGGGGTGTACCTAAAAAGAATGGTGTCTGGGACAAGCACTGTAATTGTGCTGCACCCCCCTTTCCCACAAACTCTGCCCAACACTGCCTCCACAGTGGGGAATGAAGGTGGGGGGTGCTGAGCCAAGGAAGAGAGAGAGAGAGAGAGAGAGAGAGAGAGAGAGAGAGAGAGAGAGAGAGAGAGAGAGAACATGAAAAACCGAAAGGCAGAAAGACAGTCTGAAAGAAAGAGTGATAGAAAGACAGAAAAAAAGTCAAAAGACAGAAAGACAGAAAGCTTGGTTTATCACCTATTCTGCTATTGCTGATTTTTCTGGCTGAATTAGTCTGCAGTGCCTTTCATGTTCTTTGATTTGTGTCTGGGCACTGTGTTTGTTGGTCACAATGTAAACTTGTCCACAGCTACACAGTTCGCGGTAGACTCCTGCAGAAGTCAGAGGATCCTTCTTATTCTTTGCTGAACGTAGCATATGTTTAATTTGTAGATTGTTTGTAGGTTATGTAGATATGTTTAATCTGTAGATTGTAGATATGTTTAATCTGTAGATTGTTTGTAGGTTATGTTTCTTTAACAGTTTCCCTATACGGTCAGTGATTCCCTTGACGAGTGGTAAGAACACAGTGATTCCACAGGTATATTTACTCCACTTGCTTTATTATCATCAGATCCTCTGAAGTTGCCAGCCTCTACTTTGAAACACACACACACACACACCCCAGAGCTCGAAAAAGATTTGTCATTGGGTAATATGGTGCCATTCCCTTTAAGAGTTAAACAGAATGGCTTCTATGTTAGTTAATAGGAAAACTTTGTAGGACTCTGGGGATGCTATTTTTAAGGTGGAGGCACCTGATTTGCAGCACAGTTGCAGGTGCATCTCCTTACAAAAACCCAGGGATTTGGTGAAGATTGTGCCAATTTAATGGGACCTCAAATTTCTCTCCAGTTTTTCCAATGGAGGATGAATGGAACTTTCCCTTTGGGGCCCCATAAAATTGGAACCATTTGGCCAAAACTCCACCACACTTGGGAGTTTTCTAAGGAAAGTCACCTAAAGCTGTGCTTTGTTACATGCATTTACTCACATTGATCTATAGTTTCCCTGTGCCTTGAACATGAAATAGTTTAAAATCTATATTATGAGGTCTGTAATTATTATACTATCTTTGCTTATGTCTTTTATTTTTTACAGCAATAGGCTTCCTTAAAAGGTAGATTTCTGAGTTCTACTGTCTCACATCTTTGACTTTTCTGTAGTAGATTGTGCTCATATAAATTGCCACACTCTGAAATAATTGAAGGTTTAACGATGATATTTTATCATTTTCTAGATGATGCATGCTCTAGCCATTAAGTCAGAAGGTCATAGTTTAGCCACGGATAGTATGTTACAGAACAGATAACTTTTCTGTGGCATAATGCATTTCTCTTCAGTAATCAGTTGTACAGAAAGTTCAAGCAGAACATTCAAGATGTCAAAAACATGGATGAATCTGTAAAAGTTTCCTTTTAAAAACACTATAGGAAAGGCTTCTTTGTTTTTTATGTGGTTTGGTGAGGGGGGTTTCTTATCTTTATGTATAGATAACGTTTTGTACCAGGAACAGCTTTTGAATCTTTTTAAAATCTTTATTGTAGGTGTTGGGTGTCTGTATTAACCCCTGAATCATCAGAAAATCTATTCTCTAGAGGCTGCTAAATGTACATCAGTTTTGATAAAACACTGTTTGTCTTCTACAGAATAGATAGAGACCTTGAGAATGAAACATAAACTACATCACTTTTTATAGGACCTGTTACAGAATTGCTACGTTTGAAAATCATTTGCTGTAATTACTTATTTTTCAGAAATGTTTTTGTTAGGCATTATTTCAGTTTCTTTCACACTTTTGGTGTACAATGGTTTAATTAGAAGGGGGTTGTATAGGTTCATTTAATTCACAGACAGAAATGACATTGATTGGTCCTTTCTGCACAACACAAATAAAACATCCTGAGGATGAAAAAAAGTGTCTTGAGGAGGAACTTTGCACAGCTTGTTCCCCAAATCATCCTCAGAATGCCTTTTTCTGCTCCAGCCATTCTATTTTGAGTGCACCTTTTTTCCCTAAGCCACCTGAGAAATGTCCCCTACCTGACTGTATGGAATGCAGAGCTCAGGGGGCATCTTATTTTTCCTGCTTGACCATTAAGCACTCTGGTCAGTTTCACCCTCAGCTTGTGCCCAACTTTTTGTGTGCTGCTGAAGAGATTCTCCCTGTCTCCATTTGCTGAAGGTTGCCCCGGATGTTTGCTCTGCAGGTTCTGATCCTGGATCTTTTCAATTTAAAAAGTATACAGTTGAACTCAGCTTGTCCTGCTGTTTCTGGCAATATATAGTTTTCCTTTGTTTGTTTGTTTGCTTTTGTTTGTTTGTTTAGGAGGGGCTGTATTCAAAGACATGCAGACACACATATGAGAATCTTGGAGGATTCACATTGAAAAGCATTGGGACCATGGAAGGCAGGTCTAAATGGACAGTAGATTTGTGTGTATGTATATAAACATTGCTGGAATTGGCAGGATGCGCTGAATACAACTATGTACATTTCAGGCTGAAAATGTGTCCAGGATTAGAGCCTCAGATCAGATGTCCTGGGAATACCTTCAGCAAATGGAGGCAGGGAGAATCACTTTAGTAGCAAAAAAAATGTTGGGCACAAGCTGAGGGTGAAACTGACCAGACAACTTGCTGGTCAGGCAGGAAAAAGCCTCTTCCCTCTTCTGATGCCTATGCTGTCCTGAAAACAAATGAGAGGTGGCTTTTTTAAAGATGTCCCCAGGATGTCTTATTTGGGTATGCAGAGTGGAATTAAAAAGTTGCCTCTTTTTAAGACATCTCCCAGATATCTTATTTGAGTTATGCTGAATTGTCTAGTTGGTCAAATATACTAACTTTGATAGTAAAATTGTCATCAGTTTGGGTTGGGGTAGTTTAAAAGCAGCAATTGGGCACAGGTACCGTCGCTGCCCTTTATATAAAGCTGTGGTGCAAAGCAATTGGAGTAATTTTGGAGCATCAGAACAGTTCCTCTTGGTCAGCCACATCTCAAAAAAAAAGCAAGATACTGGAAGAGATAGAAAAGTGCAGAGAAGGGCCAATTTATGAGGATGATTTGAGGGACTGCAGCACCTTCCTTTAAGTGGAGGAAAGTGGCTGCAGCCGTGCTTGGGACTTTTATTCTTGGAGAGGAGACGCCTGAGGGGGGTATAAGAGGATTGTGTCTATAAAATTATGCATGGGGTAGGAAATGCTGACAGAGAGAAATTTTCTTTCTCAACAATACTAGAACCAGGGTATTCCAGTCTAAATGCTGGGGAAGAAATTAGAAACTAATAAAAGTGTCACTCTTCACTTTTAACGGTGATTGGTGGCTGGAATATGCTACAGGAGGTGGCATGGCCACTAACCTGGTTAGCCTTTAAAAGGGCATAGATTTATGGAGGATGAAGTCAGATTTTATGGCTGTTTCAATCTGAATCCTCTTTGACTGAGATCAATGCCTTTAATAAATCCAGGGTGTCTGAGCATGTTTCACAGAAGGCCACTGCTTCACATCCTACATGTGAACTCCCAAAGGCACCTGGTGGGCCACTGCGAGTAGCAGAGAGCTGGACTAGATGGACTCTGGTCTGATCCAGCTGGCTTGTTCTTAAAGTCTTATGGTCTATTGTCATGCCTTATATATAAAGCTGTGGTGCGACCGCGCCTAGATGCTAATGTTCAGTTCACAATTGCGCCACATCTCAAAAGGATATTGAAAGATAGAAAAAAAAAAAGTGCAGAAGAAGAGCGGGGATGATTGAGGGACTGCAGCACCTTCCTTATGAGGAAAGGCTGGAGCGTTTGGGACTCTTTAGTTTGGAGAGGAGACGTCTGAGGGGGGATATGATTGAAGTCTATAAAATTATGCATGGGGAGGTGAAAATGTTGACAGAGAGAAATTTTTCTCTCTTTCTCACAATACTAGAACCAGGGGCATTCATTGAAAATGCTGGGGGGGAAAATTAGAGACAATAAAGGAAACACTTCTTCATAGCGTGTGATTGGTGTTTGGAATATGCTGCCACAGGAGGTGGTGATGGCCACTAACCTGGATAGCTTTAAAAGGGGCTTGGACAGATTTATGGAGGAGAAGTCGATTTATGGCTACCAATCTTGATCCTCTTTGATCACCAGAGATTGCAAAATGCCTTAATAGTCCAGGTGCTCGGGAACAGCAATACAGAGGGACCATTGCTTTCATCCACAATGTGAACTCCCAAAAAAAAAGGCACCTGGTGGAAGAAGCCACTATGATAGCAGAGAGCTGGACTAGATGGACTCTGGTCTGATCCAGCTGGCTTGTTCTTATGTCTTATGTTCTTATTGTTTTTGAAATCTCTAATTTCTTATTTAAGCATGAAAGTTTGCAGAAGGTGACTTCTTTCAGCTAGAAGAAGTAACATGTTAATTTGCAGGGAGGGTAAATGCAGACTGATGTGAGTTGCATTTTGTATATAAATAAGCCGATTTGATAAAAACACTGTAAAACTACTTTGCCCTTTTCTCTATGACAAGTGTAGCTGTTCTGTTTGTACGCAAGGGACATCTTGATGCCAAAGTCTAAGCCTCTAGCTGTTACTTGAGTATCAGAGATTGGTATTAATAGTAAATAATAATGATAAAAGAAGAAGCAGGCTTTTTGCAGTTCATATGATTCCAGTTGCAATTATGGATTTAACTGGTTGCTTAATATGAATTTAACTATCAGTCAGCTCCAGCTCCATTTTGCTGCTCCATTTTTAATGTATAGATTGCTTTTGATCAATACGTTTGAAATGCTAGTTTAATTGATATTTTTTATTCCAGGAGGACCCATTGAGATCATTCTGCTTAATTTTATATATAATGGATTCAGAATAAAATCAGTCACATGTATTTCAATTTATGTCTGGAGAGATGTGAAGTCATTATTAAAATGTTAAATTAATGAAATATTTGGTATTCTAATTTCCAGATATGTGAGGATTATTTCTGAATTCCATAGAAGGGACAAACCATTACATGTAAATTGCAAGATGTGAAATTGATTTCCCATATAATCCACTAAGATGTTTTTTGCTACAATGTATTACATTCATTTTCAAATATGACTACAAAAAATAAAAAAAAGGAAATGGGGATCTGTGCTCAAAGGTTCGGGTCTCCACTGCTCATCTCTGAAGCTTCATTGAGATGGATTTCTCAGCATGGCATAAAAGCATTAGCTGAAAGGAAAAGGAAAATACAAGCAATATTCTGCCCCTTTCTCTTTAGAAGCCATTCCTGTGGAGCATCTCCTGCTGAAAGGCTTCCTGTATGCTGCACACTTTCCAGCCCACACTCTGATACATCCCTACAACTTTGATATTTGCTGAACTTCTCACTTGTGTAACCATAGTAACTGCAGCCCAAGTATCAGGTGTATAGCTGCTCCTCTGCTACATAAACCTGTGACTACACATCTTAAATATTCTTTCTAAGCTTCTCTTTTGATGTATTCCTGTTCTGGTAAATATTTAAATGTTAATATCAACAATTAAGCAGGTTAATTCCTTCCTAAATATAGTTTCATGCTGTTTCTTTCTTTCTTTCCCTTTCTTCTTTATGTTTAATGATTACAGAAGTGAAATTGGGTTTTGTTTAGCTTTGGGAAATATAGTGCAAATTTCATTATTTAAATGAGGTTGATCTAAAATCTCATTTCCATCAGTGGCCAGGTAACTGCTTCTGGGAAACCTACAAGCAGGAATGGTCTTAGTGGAGTAGCATGGGTTGCCAGCACCCAGGGCAAGGGTGGAGGATGGGGGTGGGGGAGCTGTTTGCTGCTGCAGGAGGGCTACAGCTGCCAGGTAGGCTGATGGTGCAAGGCCAAAGGGTGCCTCAGAGGCAGTGGTTCAGTCCAGGCCTGTAGAACTCAGATGTCATCACCACCGCCAGCCCCAGGTGCAGCTGCCTGTTCAGTGGCAATGGCTTGAGCAAGGGTTGGAAGAAGGTGGCTGGGACTTTGCCTCCTGCCCTGTAGGTGCCAATGAAATTAACATGGACAAGCTGGCTATCAGCTCAGTCCACTCCCTTTGCATCACCAGTTCCCTGGCCCACTGCCACCATGGGGAAGGCAATTTATTTATTTTTAAAATTTCTACCCCACTTATCCCCAAAGGGTTCAGGGTGGCAATGGGGGGTCTCGTCGCCCAGCTTCACCACCACACACCACTGGCTTGGGCCTGAAGGGAATGGCAGCAGTGGGGTTGGTGCCCAGGTCCCCAGAGTGCAGGTGGGGTAAGCTGTTCCTGGGGCTTCCACCTGCCACTCTGACTCCTCTGGTGTGCAGAGCAGCCAGGCACAAGCTGAAGCTCCACTTTCATGACTGTGCCAGCTGCATTGCACCACAACCCATCTGCCCATGGGAGGCTGTGACCTAGTTCCCCCTGCCCTCCACCGAGCCTGCTCTGCCTGATGCCTTAGCCAACATGGAAGGCCAGAAGGGCTGGGTCACTTCTTTTGTCTAGTTGGCTGCTGCTTCATTTGTCTAGTTGGCTACTTCCTCCAGCAATTGGCAGAGTATTGTCAATGGCTTTCACGGCCGGAATCACTGGGGTGCTGTGTGGTTTCCGGGCTGAATGACCGTGTTCTTGGCAGAGTGCTTGGAACATTTGAATGGTACAGCCAGGAAGCAGAGTTTTGAAATGTGCATAGGTGGGGTTGGAGAGACACCAATGATTGGGAAGCACAGTTAGCTCCCATTCAGGCTGGGGGCTCAGCCAGGCACTGCCCTTGTGGGCTCCTTTACGTTTCTCACCCCCTTGTACTTTCCCCTTTCTTTGCAAAAGTTTCACTTGGAGAAACAGAGGCTGCAAAGTTTGCATTTCCTCCCCTGCAGCCAATCAAGGGATTCCTCCAGAATACAGATGCCAAAGTCTAAGATGAGTATGAGTGCCAACAGCTGTGAGAGCTTCCTCTTAATTGGGAAAGGAGTGTGACTGTGGCTGGTTGTACACACCTTGTTGCCTATTGGCTAAGATTATCCCTGCCTACAAGCCTTTCTCTGTTGTTTGACATTCATCCACTTTTAAATAAAATCTTAGGAGTTAAAGTTCTAGTACCATGTTCATTTATCTGCAATAGCTACATTTTGACACAGTTACTAAGCTTAGTTGCAAATAAATTTTGTGATACAAAAAATGAAATGAGTGGTTTTGGGGCCACTGTCATTAGTTTCCATCAAGTCACACTTTAAAAAATCCCTTAACTTAGGAGTCTTTCCTGTGGTCTTCTGGTTGTGATAATATTATGGGATGGGCAAGGCCATAGCTCAGAGGTAGAACATCTGATTGGCATGCAGAAGGTCCCAGGTTCAATTCAGTTTCAAAGCAGTAGGTGACATCAAAGATCTCTGCCTGGGGCCCTGGAGAGCTAGTACCAGTCTAAGGCAGTAGTAACTGTGATTGATCAGTGGTCTGATTCAGTATAAGGCAGCTTCATGTGTCAATGAATAAATAGTTCAAATTAGATATAAAAGAAGAAATTAGAAGAGGTTAAAAATGAAACTGTATCTCTAACTGCTTAGGAAGGTTGCTTACTTTAATGATGCTATTTACAAAATTACGTAAGTGGGGGGCCTGCAAGGAGTTGAGGGGAAGCTCTACTTTTCCCCTCCCCCACTATTTCCTTTTCCCTCTCATTGAAAAATTCTGTATTGTTTACTTTTCTCCTCACCCTTGAACCAGCCGACCATTACCTGCTTCACTGTTTCAATTTATCTTACTCCCCTCCCCCATTCAGCCTCTACCCAGGAAAACTATAGGCCTGTTGTGCAGTGGGGAAATTGCAAGGACATGTGGGGTCATCTCATTTATCTTGTATTCCCTTACCCATTTAACTACTGCTAAATAATTCTGAAATACTGAAAAAACAGACTTCTTGCAAAAGTAACTAGTGTGGCACGTACTGGAAAATAAAGCTTTGCATGAGGGTGGTCTTTTCCTACACTAGGAATAATGCAATATTTTCAGACAAACAAATCAGATACACATCACATGATTAGCCCTATTTTCTTAAGTTATTTCAATCTGCTGATGTGCTTTAAATTTTAAATTCCAGCATAGTCAATAAATCTGGGAGAGACAGTGTAGCATTAGACCAGGACTGGGAAACTCAGATTCAAATCCCCACTCACAAAATGGAAGCTTTCTGGGTGACCTTGTGCCAGTCACATATTTTCAGCCCTGACCCTGGCTAACATTTGGAGAGGAGACCTCCAAGGAATAACATAGTTTCAAAATAAATGCTCATGTTTGATTTCTGCTTTGCAAAAAGCAAAAAAACCCAACCCTATCATTTTTTGAGTTAAAAACAGATAAGTTTTAACCGCCACTGTAAAACAGTAGTACTAAAAGATATGCCATGAAACCTCCAGGAAAGAACAATATGGTACCCTCCTGAAAAGTTATATTTCATATGCTAAATCCTTATACAATATGTTTAAATGTTATTGATTTCTCTACCTCTGAGGTAGAGTGTTGAATATTAGCTAATGGTCCATTTGTCTCCCACTCATGTCATACATTTGGATATTGTCAGGTCTTACCTGGAATTTTATTCATTCATTCATTCATTCATTAATTCATTAATTCATTCATTCATTCATTCATTCATTTATAGTATCCTGCCTTTCCAAGCCTAAGCTGGGTTCAGGGTAGCTAACATACAAGACTTCACAATAATTATAAAACAATCAATTAATGTTTAAAAACATTTCATAAAATTCCCTGGTAGTGATTTAATCAATCAAATCATTTGCTCACATACAGTCCCAATTTCACTCAATCTTATAAAATCTTATTTGGACAAAAATGAGGAATGTAAGTTTTGGGGCCAACATGAATTCATGGAAATAATCAGAGCAGAGAAGAGGAGCAGTGGAAAACAGCAGTGGGCCAGAAAGGGCTGAGGAGCTCTGATTATTTCTTTACAGAGGGCTTTTCTCAAAGCCACATCTTTTAAACAGTGTATTTTAAACAGGGGGTTTCTCTTTTTTTCTCTTAACTTGGTCCTAGGGGCTGCTTGAGTTGGTGGGAGGCTGCTGAAGGGGTTGGGAGCTTCTCACATTTGTAAATCTTTTCTAGTTAGTGGCTGAAGGGGTGGGAGCTTCTCACATTTTTTTAAATCTTTTCTAGTTAGTCTCCTGGAACCAGCAGAGAAGAGGAGCAGTGGAAAACAGCAGTGGGCCAGAGAAAGGGGCCCCGAGGAGCTCTGATTATTTCTTTACAGAGGGCTTTTTCTCAAAGCCACATCTTTTAAACAGTGTATTTTTAAACAGGGTTTCTCTTTTTTTTCTCCTTGTCCTAGGGCCATTGCTGATTGGTGGGAAGGCTGCTGAAGGGGTGGGGTTTCTCTACATTTGTAAAATCTTTTCAGTTTAGTGCTGAAGGGGTGGGGCTTCTCACATTTTTGAAATCTTTTCAGTTAGTCTCCTGGAACCAGCTGGCTAAATAAGAATCATATTTTATCAGGGATAGTAGAAGGTATAGAAACTTTAAGAGGGATGGGCACTACCATTAAAATCCCAGTATTTGAATATCTAAACAAAATTAGATATGAAGGCAGGACGCCAGCAGTGGGGATGGGGGGGGCTTTCCAGTGTTTTGCACTGAGTGTCACATGTGATATGACTATCTTGCCCACTTTCAGGGCAGAAGTCATGGGTGTGCCCTCGCTTCGCAATGAGACTCCCTATGGCACTTGGCAAAGAACGTTAATGCGTTCTCTTGAAGCCAAGGTGGCAGACCAATGGCAGAAGCTGAGAGAGGAGTAGAGATGAGGCAACAAGCGATGGGCTTTCAGGGACCCTAGCAGCCGGGTCCCACTCCCAAGGTGACATCTCTTCAGATGTCATGGAGAATGAGAGTCTGGGTGTGCCGATTTGAGGGTGCACCAGTCTGAGGTGGTGGAAGATGCTCCCTTTAGATGGGACCCCTTCCTTAGCTTGGTGGTCAGATATCCTCCTCGCACTGAGCCTACCCCGGGGGGAGGTGAGGGGCTCCTTGTAGTGGAGTGGATTCGACACCATTAGGAATTTCACTAGAGAGTTGGATTTGTGAGAGGCGTGATGACCCGCGATGCCGGTGACTTGGCCTGCCTGAGTCGCGAAAGGTTAGGGGATGTCATCGCCGTTTTAAGAATAGGAGCTGTTAGACAAGCGCATTGGGAGGTGGAGTTTCAGCAGTTGTAGTCCCACATTGGGTACCAAACGTCGACATTGGGAAATGTAGCAGGGAGGTTCTGGAAGCTAAATTTAGGCTGCTAGGAAAATAGGTTAAAATCCCAGGACCCCCAAGGTGGCGTTCTCCAAAATGCTATACACCTGTTCCACGCACAGAGGCCCGAGAGCTAGGCAAAGCTGTAAGATTGCTACAGGGTCTCAATGCGTGGATGAGGAAGGTGGTGTAAGGCACCACCTTTCAGCCTTTGTCAGGAACTAGGGGAACCTTTTGGGATAAAAGGCAGGCCTGTATTAAAAGGGACCCGAGGCTTCATCTTAACCAAAGAGGAAACCAGGCTGCTGGCGGCTCAACATTAAAAAGGTGGCAGAACAGCTTTTAAACTGGATCCCCATGGGGAAAAGCCGACAGGAGCTTGGAGGTGACTTCGGTTGGGAATACAGAGTCCATGGGGATGCAGACAGAGAGTGGAGGTTTTTTCTAAATCAACCGCGAGATACAAGCTTTATGAGCATAGAGCAATGTGATAAGTGATAGTGTCTACAAAAGGCTAGAGGTGTGCGAAAACACATAAATCCCAGGAGACAGAGATACAGAGTATACAAGTGTCTCTATGCTAATAGTAGAGTAGCCTTGACCTAAAATGGGGAGCTGGAGTACCTGCAGAGTTTTTGAAGGAGGGACATTGATATAGTGGGCATCAAAAGAGACATGGTGGAATTGAAGGAGAGACCAGTGGGATGCTGTTATCCCAGCGGTTACAGCGCTCTACAGGAAGGTTATAGGACAGGGGCGTATTGGGGGTGGGGTGGCCCTCATACATCGCAAAGAGAGCATGAGTGTCACATACAAATAGACCAATACAGGGGAGCTGATTCACTCTACAGTGAAGCACTGTGGATATCAATACCAGGGGTGAAGCTATATGGATTCTTTAACATTGATAGGAATATATTATCGTCCCCCTGAAGCCAAAAGTGCACAAGAAGGAGTTCTTGAGATGGAAAAAAGAAAAATTAGAGAGAGGGCCAACAAAGCTAAAATGTCATTGGTAATGGGCGATTTTAACTATCTACCCATATAAAACTGGAAAAATGCATGTTCAGGTCATAGTAAGGAGAGAACAATCCTGGATATGCTAAATGACTGTGGCTTAAGAGCAGGGATGGTTGTAGAAGACCAACCAGGAGATGTGATCCTAGATCTAATTCTATGTGGGACCCAGGACCTGAGTGCGGGAAGTCCAGTGTTGTTGGAGCCGATAGGGAACAGCCGCACCAAGCAATGCTAAGTCCAGATTCAGTATCTCTGCATCGCGAACAAGTGACTAACTACTAATGTAGTTACATTAGCCCTTCCAGAAAGCTGGAAATTTCTCAAAGATAGAGGGGGGGATAGCAGATGCTTGAGGAAGCTGAAAGGGAAAAATCAAAGAGAGTCAAAACTGTCCAAAGGTGCTTGGAGGTTACTTTAAAAACACCGTCTTAAAAGTCTCATCTTGAGATAATCGTGGTTCCCACATGGTTAGGAAAAGGCCAGCACCCAGTCCAAAAGAAAGCCACCATGGTTAATAACAAAGGGAGGTTGATAAAATTATTAGGAAAAAAAAAGATGTCTTTTAGAAAATGGAAGTCCAATACTTAATCCTGATGAAGAATACCAGAGGAGAACACAAAATGGTGGCAAAGAGAAGCCAAAAGTTAGCTGTAAAGGGGAGGCAAAAAAAAAAAGGATTATGAGGAACGCGATGGCTGCTTGAACATCAAGAGACTAGCAAACAAACATGAATTCTTCAAAGTACATCTCAAAATCGAGGAAGCCAGCAAAGGGAAGCAGTAGGCCCATTCGATGATGAAGGAACAAAAGGTGTGCTAAAAGATGACAGGGAGATTGCAAGAGAAGCTGAATGAATTCTTTGCATCTGTCTTCACCCAAGAGGAGGGTGAGGAAAATTCCTGCACCTGGAAATCCAAGCTTCTTAGGAGGTGAATCCAGAAGGAACTAAGCCGGAAGATAGTGGAAGACAAGCGAAAGAAGTTCTGGCAGCCATTGATAAACTAAATGCTACCAAATCCCCTTTGGCCCTTAGGATTGCACTTCTACATCCATAAGAGTTCTTAAAGAGCTCCAAGCATGAAATTACTGATGTTCTCAGCATTAATATGCAACTTATCCCTGACAATCAGGTGGCTCCATCCCTAAGAAGACTGGAAGTGATGGGCCAATGTCAAGCACCAATCTTTAAGAAAGGGTCTAGGGGCGACCCAGGAAATTACAGGCCAGTCAGTTTTGACATCTGTTCCTGTGAGCAAATTAGTAGAATCTATCATTAAAGATAAAATTATAAAACATGTAGAAAAGCAAGACCTGCTGAGGGAAAGAGTCAGCATGAAAAGCTTTTTGTAGAGGCAAGATCCTGTCTTCCCTGGAACGCCAGTACTTACTAGAGTTCTTTGATAGGGGGTGTAAGAAACACGACATGTGGATAAGGGGAACCAGTGGACATTGTCTACTTGGATTTCCAAAAGGCTTTTGACAAAGTTCCTCACCAGAGACCTGCTGAGAAAACTCAGCAATGAAAAGAAGGAATAAGAGGGGAAGTCCTCCCTATGGATTAAAAACTGAAAGTTGAGGAACATGGAAACAAAGGGTGGGTATAGAAGCTGGGAAGTTCTCACAATGGAGATGTAGGGAGTGGTGTCCCCAAGGGGATCCATTTTGGGACCAGTGCTCTTTAACTTATTCATAAAATGACCTGGAAGTAGGGGAGGTGGAGTAGTGTGGTGGCAGCCCAAGATTTGCAGGATGATACCAATCCACAAAAAAGAATCATCGCAGAAGAGCTCCAAAGCGGTTAGCTCTTGATAAATTAGGTGAGTGGGCTAGTTGAAATGGCAAATGCAGGTTCAATGTAGCTAAAATGTAAAGCGTGATGGCACATAGGGGCAAAAATCCAAACTTCAGCATATACATGCTACAGGGATCAGTGCTATCAAGTCATAGACCAGGAAAGGGATTTGGGCGTCTTAGTGGATAGTTCCACTTGGGAATGTCAACTCAATGCATGGCAGCTGTGAAAAAGGCAAAACTCTATGCGCGTGGGGATCATTAGGAAAGGAGTTGATAATAAAACTGCCAAGGATTATCTTGCCCGCTTATATAAAGCAGTGGATGCGACCGCATTTGCAGGTACTGTGTGTGCAGTTCTGAGGTCAGCCACATCTCAAAAAAAGGATATCGAAGAGATAGAAAAAAGTGCAGAGAACTAGCGAGGATGATTGGAAAGGATTGGAGCACCTTCCTTATGAGGAGAGGCTGCAGCGTTTGGGACTCTTTAGTTTGGAGAGGAGACGTCTGAGGGGGGATATGATTGAAGTCTATAAAATTATGCATGGGGTAGAGAATGTTGACAGAGAGAAATTTTTCTCTCTTTCTCACAATACTAGAACCAGGGGGCATTCATTGAAAATGCTGGGGGGAAGAATTAGGACTAATAAAAGGAAACACTTCTTCACGCAAAGTGTGATTGGTGTTTGGAATATGCTGCCACAGGAGGTGGTGATGGCCACTAACCTGGATAGCTTTAAAAGGGGCTTGGACAGATTTATGGAGGAGAAGTCAATCTATGGCTACCAATCTTGATCCTCCTTGATCTGAGATTGCAAATGCCTTAGCAGACCAGGTGCTCAGGAGCAGCAGCAGCAGCAGCAGGCCATTGCTTTCACATCCTGCATGTGAGCTCCCAAAGGCACCTGGTGGGCCACTGCGAGTAGCAGAATGCTGGACTAGATGGACTCTGGTCTGATCCAGCAGGCTAGTTCTTATGTTCTTATGTTCTTATGAAATCCACATCAGCTTTGATTGTAAGCTTGGCAGAATATCTCAGTCTTAAATGCTCTGCAAAATTGCTGGATATCCCACAGAACCCAGATTTCTGCTGGTATCAAGTTCCAACACATGGGAGCCGTGAAGGTCCTGGCTTTAGTGGAAGTCAGCTGCATCTCCTTGGGGCTGGGGATCACCAGGAGGTTGCAATCAGAGGATCAAAGGGAAGTGCAGTCCCAAATGTATGACGGTGTCAAGATCCCCTTGACCAGACAATAAAACACTCGTAGGATCACAAAGGTTTCTTTATTGCAGGCATAAGTCAGATCAGGTTCAAAGACAGCTCTGTCAGATGGACAGAGCTCTGAATCATATAAGCAGAACTTCCCTCTCCCCCTCCCATCCAGATAGCGAGCAAGAGAGTGAAGGTAGTTTTGAGAAAGTGGCTTTCACTTCAGAGACTGGTGCCAGGGAAAGCAGATAAAACACCTGGCGTTTGGCAGGGAGCGAGCTAGCAAGCAAAAGAATTCACACAAAGCAAAACCCACAGAATCCAGGCCTGACAGACCGTCCCAGACCTCTCAAATCCTTAAAGGTTAATGCCAAAACCTGGAAAACAGACTGAATTCAGCTGGTAACCAGTGCAGACAGTAGAGGACAGATCTTATGTGCTCTCTCACTGGAGTCTTGGTGAGAACTCTAGCTGCAGTATTCTGGACCAATTGCAATTTCCAGAACAGTCTCAAGTGCAGGCCAGCATAGGATGAGCTACAGTAATCTAGCCTGGAGGTAACTGTCACATAGATCACTGTAGTGACGTCAGTTCAAGACAAATAAGGGGCTAACTGCTTAGCCTGGCAGGGATGAAAAAGAGCCAGTTTGATTGTATGTGTGATCTGGGTCTCCAAAGACAAGGATTACACCCAGGCTTTTGGCTAACGGCAGGAGTTAAAGCCTCACCATCTAAAAATGGCAGTTGGAACCCCTACTCTTGCACACATCGCCCCAGCCACAGGACCTTAAATCTTCTCTGAATTTAGTTTCAGCCTGCTTTGGTGTAGCATCCCATCACAGCCTCCAAACACTGGGCCAAAACATTTGAGATGTCAGCCAGCCAGCTGGCCCACCATCAACAGAAGAAGCTGGATGTCATCAGTGTATTGATGGCAACCCAGCCCAAAGCTCTGAACCAGCTGTGTCAAGGGTCCCATACAGATGTTAAATAATATCATTATCAATATCATATATCAATATCACTGTCAGCATGATATCCAGAATAAACCAAACATATTGGCTAAAACTTTCCTCAAAGGGGAGAAGAACAAAAATAATGAAACTGAAATGCTGGCAATGGTAATCAAAATATTTAAATTGATGGTAAATCTGTTCCCAGTCCCATCATGAGACACTGGCAGTACATTCCTGAACAACATTGTACCTTCTCCAGTTTATAACTTCAGTGGATTTAGAAGGGGGTAAGTCTGTTTAGGACTGAATTGCATGTTTTGCAGAATGTACATTATTGTACAGGATTTTTTTTTAAAAAAAATCCTGAATACCTTCAGGACTTCTACTGAATACCTTATTTACCTATGATCCCAAACTGTCTAATAGGTTTATCATTTGTGAATTTGCACAAAGTCCGTGTCTCACTGAGACTGTGTTCAGCATTTTATCTGTATAATCATTTCAGATTACTTAATATAATTATGTTGCATTACATTGCGGAGGACTATTTTGACTTCCCATCTCTCTCTCTCTCTCTCTCTCTCTCTCTCTCTCTCTCTCTCTCTCTCTCTTTCTGCATGTTTTGCTATACTGTGGATGATATATTTATACTTCCTCCAAACGATGTGTACACAAGAACTAGTAGAATATTTGCGAGCAAGCAAAGTTGTTCTTTTTCCAATCTACATTTTAAATTCATTTCCTCCACTTGCTGAATTTAATGCTGAAGTTTGTCTATTTGACTGGTGACATGTTTTGCACAATGTTTACTTTGTCATTTACTTCAAAGGACGTATCAGTATTTTCATGACTGAAAACCCCAAATAGAGTTCTGTCTCAACAAACATAAAACTTGCCTTGTTGGATCAAACTATCTGATTCAATATCCTATTTCCGCCAGTGGCCCTGCTGTCTGCCTCTGCAGGCTAAAAGGCTGTGAAGGGGATTTTGTTCTTCTGACATCTGTCCACCTTCACAATATCCTTGAAGTCTCTTGTTTTTCAGGAGTAGCATTTTAGGAGCTCAGTGGGCTAAACATGAAGGGCTTTTCTGCCTGCCGAATAAAGGGACATAATTAATCTAATTGGGTTTGTGAGAGGCGTGATGACCGCATGGTGACTTGCCTGCCTGGTGCGAAGGTTGCGGATGTCACGCTTCGTCTAGATAGGCTTTTAGACAGTGCTGGGGTGGAGTCAGCAGTTGTGGTCCACATTGGCACCAACAACATTGAGAAATGTAGCCGGGAGGTTCTGGAAGCTAATTTTAGGCTGCTGGGAAACAGGTTGAAGTCCAGGACCCCCAAGGTGGCATTCTCAGAAATGCTACCCGTTACACGCGCAGGGCGAGCTAGGCAAGCGGAGATACAGGGTCTCAATGCGTGGATGAGAAGGTGGTGTAAGGCAGAGGGTTTCAGATTTGTCAGGAACTGGGGAACCTTTTGGAACAAAGAGGAACCAGGCTGCTGGTGCTCAACATTAAAAAGGTGGCAGAACAGCTTTTAAACTGATCCCTGGGGGAAAGCCGACAGGAGCTGAGGTGACTTCAGTTCGGAATACAGTATCGATGGGGATGCAGGCAGGAGGGAGGTTTTTCTAAATCAATCACATACAAGCGAGGAGCATAGCAATGTGCATGTGACAAGGGATAGTGTCTACAAAATACTTGAGGGTAAAGCACATAAATCCCAGGTTAAGGACAGAGACAGGGTATACAGGTGTTTCTATGCTAGCCTAATAGTAGAAACCTTGACCTGAAACATGGGGGGAGGCTGAATTCACAGAGTTTTTGAAGGAGAACTTTGATATAGTGGGCATTACAGAGACATGGTGGAATGAGGAGAACCAGTGGGATGCTGTTATACCAGGCTACAGGCTCTATAGGAAGGATAGGACAGGGTGCATTGGGGGTGGAGTTGCCCTTTACATCAAAGAGAGCATAGTGTCACATAAAATAAACAATGCAAGGGGAGCTGGTTCCCCTACAGAATCACTGCAGATATCAATACCAGGTGTGAAGGACAGTTTAATGTTAGGAATATATTATCGTCCCCCTGACCAAAGTGCACATGAGGATTCTGAGATGGAAAAAGAAATTAGAGAGGACCAACAAAAGACACAAAATGTAGTGGTAATGGGTGATTTTAACTATCCCCATATAAACTGGAAAAAATGCATGTTCAGGTCATAGTAGAGGAGAGAGCATTCCCTGGATATATGCAGAAATGACTGTGGCTTAGAGCAGATGGTTGTGGAACCAACCAGGGGAGAGGAGTGATCCTAGATCTAATTCTTTTGTGGGACCCAGGACCTGGTGCAGGAAGTCCAGTGTTGTTGAGCTGATAGGAAGCAGCAACCACAATGCTGTCAGATTCAGTATCTCTGCATGCGAACAAGTGACAACTAACTAATGTGAGATTACATTCGCCTTCAGAAAGGGAAATTTCTCAAAGATGGAAGGGGATAGTCTTGGGGAAGCTGAAAAGGGAAAATCAAAGAGAGTCAAAACTGTCAGGATGCTTGGAGGTTATTTAAAAACACAGTAATAAAAGCTCAAGCTGGAATGTGTTCCACTTGAGTTAGGAAAAGAGCAGCACCCAGTCCAAAAGAAAGCCACCATAATAGTTAACAAGGGAGGTTGAGGAAATTATCAGAAAAAAGAAAATGTATTTTAGAAAATGGAAGTCCAGTTTGACTGATGAAGAATATGAGAGGGAACACAAATGGTGGCAAAAGAGAAGCAAGTTAGCTGTAAGGGAGGCAAAAAAGGATTATGAGGAACGTATGGCTGCGAACATCAAGACCAGCAACAAACAGTTCTTCAAGTATATCAAAAGTAGGAAGTCAGCTAGGGAAGCGGTAGGCCCGTTAGATGACAAAGGAGCAAAGGGTGTGCTAAAAGATGGCAGGGAGATTGCAGAGAAGCTGAATGAATTCTTTGCATCTGTCTTCACCCAAGAGGAGGTGAGAAAAATTCCTGCACCTGAACCATGCTTCTTGGGAGGCAAATCTGAGGAACTAGCAAAGATAGCGGTAGACAAGGAAGAAGTTCTGGCAGCCATTGATAAACTAAATGCTACCAAATCCCCTGGCCCAGATTGCATTCACCCAAGAGTTCTTAAAGAGCTCAAGCATGAAATTGCTGATCTTCTCACTTTAATATGCAACTTATCCCTGAAATCAAGCTCTATCCCTGAAGACTGGAAGATGGCCAATGTCACACCAATTTTTAAGAAAGGATCTAGGGGGTACCCGGGAAATTACAGGCCAGTCAGTTTGACATCTGTTCCTGGTAAATTAGTAGAATCTATCATTAAAGATAAAATTATAAAACATGTAGAAAAGCAAGACCTGCTGAGAAAGAGTCAGCATGGCTTTTGCAGAGGCAAATCCTGTCTTACAAACTTACTAGAGTTCTTTGAGGGTGTAAACAGGCATGTGGATAAGTAGGAACCAGTGGACATTGTCTACTTGGATTTCCAAAAGGCTTGAGCAGAAAGTTCACTTTGATCTTATTTGAGCAGAGAATGGGAATGGGAATACTATTTCTGCTGAGTGGGAATACTATGTCTGCTGATTTCTCCCTTGTTGCTGATCCTGAGCTACAACTCAAATGCTTTCCAAGCAGTAGAAATATATTTGCTATCAAGTATATTAGAGTGAAAGCAAATTTAGGTTAGGAACAAATATGTGCCAGCTGTTTGACATCTGGAGCAACCTTCTATTCTTCCACAGTTGTAGGGATCCATCTTGGGTCTAGCTTGTATCCCTGAGTGAACCAACCCAGAGGTTTTTAACCTGTGCAGAAGTTGGTGCTGTGCTATTTATACTTGCTTTATTTTGTTTGTCTAAATTATATTTTTCAGGTGGGTGGGGTGCTAACCCACTTTGAATCACAGTATGGTAAAAATTGGATACAAACCATTAAAAAAATCAGGCCCTTGAAAAAACAGCCTACTTATTACATGTAATTAACTGGGAAATAGAGCAACTCTCAGATCCCAGATAGATGATCATGGATTATCCATGCATACTTTAGGTGTGTGTACTTAAGGACATACCTGCTGAATGCAGCTGAGATTTAAACAGACAAATCTGCATTTTAATCTTCATCTGGAAGGCAGCTTTTGAAAGTACTTTTCTCCCCAACTTCCAATAAATTTGAGAACATCTCCAGGTTAAAGACAATTTTTCAGATACTATTTTAAAGGAGTTGTCTTGTTGTTCTATTTTGATTGAATTGAAATTCTGGTGCTCCATATTATTATTATTATTATTATTATTATTATTATTATTATTATTATTATTATTATTATTATTATTATTATTTATAAACTGCCCTCCCCCGAAGGGCTCAGGGCGGCGAACAAACAAATAGATAGAGCACAAATAAAATCAAAATTTTTAAATAGTTATTAAATATGGCTCTATAAGTTAAAATCGACCCCCATTAAAATGCAGCATATGAATGAACTCATATTTTGAACCTGTGCTCCTTTTACTAAAATCCACAGGAAGATATTTAGAGAATGCACAAGTTGGTAGTCTCCAAGTAGGATATTAAATGTCCAATTAAGCAGCTATCATATTACATTCTCTGAGGACCATTATAATCACAGATATATTAATATTTATTAAGAAACTGTCCTTGTCTAGTCATTTCTTGGCTTGTCCATTTTTGGTTCAGGCTTTTTGGCCTAGTCAAGTTACTGGAGGCACTTCTCAAGAAGATTATTATCATAATTACTTGCAGTTTCAAGAGAGTTAAGGGCTTAGGGTTTCAGTCTCAGATGGGACCTGTAGATTCAACTTATCTCCATACAATAGAGATCAGTTCCCCTAGAGAAAATGGTTATTTTGATGGGTGGACTCTATGGTATTGTACACTGTTGAGGTACCTCCTTTCCCAAAACCCCACCCTCCCCAACTCCACTCCTAAAATCTCCAGGTGTTTCCCAATCCAGAGCTGACAGTCCTAGAATAGATGGTGCTAAGACCAAAGAGGGAATTTTGTACTTACATTCTATCCTATTAAGGCAGGGAACCCTGGGGCATGAGAAGTTGCTTTATTTTTAAGCACATGGTATTGCAGATGTGTGTGATACATGTCTTAGTAATTGGACAAACAAGATCAGGTGAACTGTGAGCATTTTGGCTTAAAGCAAGACAGTCCTTTTGGACCTTGTGTAGCTGGAACACCTGCTTTTTGGATTTTGGGCTTTGGAGTCCTTTTTTAATGTGCACAAGTATTTATGTGCACAAGTTATAAATATTTTAAATCAGTACTAGAAAACTGACATCTAACATTGAAAGAATAATAATTGGAGCAGAAAAACCGTAACTCAGAAAGAGCAAATTTAAATTCTTATGTAGTTCTTGATCAAAAATATAATTCAAAAAAGGAAGCATGTGGGTGACAAGTTTTCCAATAATAGGAAAATGTGCAGGAACACATAAAATCTGAACAATCTATGTCCTAACTTGGAAGAAAAAATGTGACATATTTTAATCTTCTGTTTTGATATTTGCAAGAAAACACTTCATAAATTTCATTTGTGATGGTGTTGTTCTCCTAAAAAAGAGACAGTGTTTAATTGAAATTCCAAATCCTTCATCTGGCATTCAAGAAACACATCTAGCACATTCTTAGATTTCAGCTGCCCTGAATCTTATTTGAACATCAAGGAGAATTACTGCATAAAAAACTGAGCAACTGCATGAAAAACTATTATGAATTCAGAAGAATATCAGACAATTATAATGTATTTGCAGAAAAGTCTATTGCAGGAGAGATGCAATGGGCCCTAGCAAAGGGTGGAAGAGGAAGCATCTCCCCCTGCAATGGGCTTTAGTGTAACAGCCCATCCTTCTGCTTCTGGTATGACACTTGCACCTATCTGGTTGTGGGTCTGTGGCTTTGGGGTGGGAGAGGCTGAACAGGTGTGACTTGGGGTAGGTGGGAAGATGAGGATTAAGGTAGGGTAGGAAGGAGTGGCTTGGAGTGGGGGCGGCAAGGTGAGATTTGGGGTGGGGAAGGATGATAGGAGCGGCTTAGAGTGGTGAGAGGGTTGGAAGGTGAGGCTTGGGGTGGGGGAGAGTTGAAAGATATGGCTTGGGGTTGGAGAGGGTTGGAAGGAGTGGCTAGGGTGGGGAGAGTATTGGAAGGTGAATATTAAGGTGGGTAGAGTTGGAAGTGTGTGGCTTGGGGTTGGGAGTGGTAAGGTGAGGCTCAGGGAGGGGGAGTTAGAAAGATGAGGCTTGAATGGGGAAGGGTAAGAAGGTGTGGCTAGGGGTTGGGGGAGGGTTGGAAGGTGAGTGTTGGGAGATGAGTGTTGGGGTAGGGGAGGGTTCGAACATCAGTATTGGGGAATGTTAAAGGGTAATTATTGGGGGAAAGGTGGGGAAAATCTGACAAGACAGGTTAGTGAGGGGTTTCCCTGCCTGAAGAACTTAAGAAGGTGAGGGGATCCATTGAATCGTATATCTACATTGATAGACTATTGTTGGAAACTGTTTATTCCTCATGACCTACATGTTTTTAAAAAATGCATGTTCAATGAGGATAAAGAATAACTGGGGTTTTATTACAGTCAATATTCTATGGATTTATGCTGCTTTTGATAGAGAGAATCACTGAGGAAATAGAATATTTGGATACTAAGGTCAAGGATATGAAGGTTCAAGGGAGACCCTCATACTAAGATATTAGAGAAAAGGTAAAATTACTTGATGGTGATCAAATTTAGTAGGAACTGAAGGCATTTTTTAAAGTAAATATAATGATGAAGAGTTTGGATTTATACCCCACATTTTTCAAAGCAGCTTACAAACTCCTTCTCTCCTCTCCCCACAACAAACATCTTTTGAAGTAGGTGGGGCTGAGAGAGTTCTGAGAGAACTGTGACTGTCACAAGGTCACCTATGTTCATGTGTAGGTGGGGCTGAGAGAGTTCTGAGAGAACTGTGACTGTCACAAGGTCACCTATGTTCATGTGTAGAAGCAGGGATAACAAATCCTGTTCACCAGATAAAAGTCCACATCTCAGAGCCCCTAGAGGATGGGGCGGTATAAAAGTTTAATAAATAATAATAATAATAATAATAATATGGATAAATAGGGAATCAAAGCTGGTTCTCCAGATTAGAGTCCACTGCTCTTAATTACTACACCATGCTGGCTCACTCTGAGTCCAGCTATCAAAATGGCAAGGTGTGCTGTTGGTGATCCAGGAAGGGTTGCAGATTTTTTTCTCAACTTCTGAAAAAAAATTGAGAGCGATGAAAAACAAATATTTTTGTTTTTGTTTTTTACCTCTAGAACATTTTTTGGCTGTTGTAGAGGTCAGTCTCTTTTGTTTTCCATAATGGGGATTCAAACCTGGTTGTTCCAAATCCTAATCCAACACTCTAACCCCTATAACACAGTGTCTCTGGTGAAGTAAGTTAGACTGAGACAGGCTGAAGGTCACCCAGCAAGCTTCCATGCTCCCATGGGAATTCAAACCTTGTCTCCTGAATCCTACTGTGACATTAGCTACACAACACGGCTATCCATAAAGAAAAAAGTTCATGATCAATGTAGACTGGAGTTTTATGACTAAGTAGACATTTGAACCTGTTTCCAGCATTCTGTCTTCTTCTCTCCACTTTGCACATCCTCTCTTGAAAAACACTGTTTCCAGGATTACTATGAGTTTCTTCACTACATTCATTCCTGATATAGTTATCACATATTTTAAATTCAGTAGTGCTATTAATGGACACTATATTTTAAACCAGTCATATCTTGAAGGCAATGTATATGGCTCTCACATACTTGTAGCAATAATTTACTGCTAAGTGTCCTACCTCATAAACTAACTAAATGAGTTTCCTAGTTTAAAGGTGTTTAAATCATGGAACTTCTTCTGCTTATAAAACAATTTAGTTTCATATCCATGCAAATATAATGTTATCAAAATCTGTTAATTGTGATTTCCCTTCTTTACATAGCCTTTGTTTATAACACTGTTTGGTTTGATTCTGCTTTATTGTCTGTTACATTGCCTTATAGGTTATGGACTTATTTATTCCAGAAATCTTATCTGCATCAACATTATAGTTAATCACTTTCACATCATGCAGTGTGTTGTACATTTTTACACATCGTAATCCCAAATGGATGACTGACCTTCCAGGCAAAAACATTTATGCAAGTTGAAGCACATGTTTATAAAGCATTCCATGCAGCTTTGAAAGCAGTATTTTATTAAGCTATTCCCTCTGAAATTGCCTAAGGCTCTGCTAAATTTCCATGGGAGAATATTTTTAGTGTGAAAAACACAGGCAGAGACACCCAAAACACTTTCTGGAAAACAAAACTTTCTTTTTCACACTAGTTTGCTATGCTTCTCAATATTTGTTGTGGTGCAATACTTTTTTCTCTCTCCATGCTGGCTACATATTGTGACTTGCCAGGGATCAGTTCAACAGGATGATGGCTTCAAGGCACCAAATAGCCAATCAGATTTTGCTTCATTGGTCGATTCCGCACAACAAATGTATAATGGGTTGCAATCTTTATAAAGGAATCCATTTTCCTTTCTGTCATTCACGTGCATGCCATGATTGGTGCCCATGGAGACAATCTGGGTTGCTTTCGTGCCTTTACATGGTGACACTTGTCTCTCTCTTTCTTTTAATTTCCTGCAATGTATGCGTAGCTGCACAGGCATGCAGAAATGAGGCACTGCAGCCATGGTGATCATCCTAAATAAGATCGGCTGCACCTGCATAGCTGTGCATGTGCAACACGCAAAATAAAGAAAAAAAAATAAAAAGAGACCTCCCTACAATTGCAGGGCAATAAGGAACATACTGCTGTGGCAGGTGGATCCTTCCTCACTGTGGATGGTGTGGTAGAAGGGAGGGTGGAAAAGAGCCTTGTGCCTGGCCATTCGCTTGGGAGCAGCTTCAACCCAGGATTTTTCAAAAGGGTTGATGATTTAATAATTTTTGAAAACCTTGAGTTGAGGGAAATAAAATGGGGCAGACTTGTTTTGGGGATGGGACCTGTGTGAAGTTCCCCCTCCCCCAAATGGTATTGTATTCTACAACCATTATATTTGCCCTGTGTGGAATCTACCAATATGAAACCATAAAGCCCAATCAGAATGAAGGCAGTTCTGTTTGGCTTCATTCTGAGTAGGAAAACATATCTGCTTGTTTCATTGGCTTTCTGAACTACTGGAAAATTGAATGGCACATTTTGTGGTGGCAAAGTTCATACTCTGCTATTTCAGTTTAGCCCTCACAATGCTTTCCTTCAAAGAATGGCTTCATTTTCTTGTGCTATTGATAGCACTACTAAAAGAACAAATAATGCTGAACAAGAATCAGTATGCACAATACAAAGGGAGTAATAATGGGATGGCTCTCTTGAGTCCAGTGAAGAACTAGTAAGTAAAAATTGATTAAGAGACCATCAGTTGAGACTATCAGTATGTGTGGTATATATGAGACATCTATATATTATGAAAGTTTTAGTTCTCAACACTGGTGGATGTGTCAGGTACAGTATACCACCCAGAATCTGAGGCCTGAGCTGATAGAAACAAGAGGATGAGCAACTACCTTCTGAAGGACCATTCAGTACTAAAATCAAAGAAGTTTCATGTTGTACAGAACAGATAAAAGGGATATATAAAGTATTGTTCTTGACTATGCAGGAATGACAGTTTGGAAAAGATCCTACTCCTTTCTGAAAAACACAAATCCACATTAGTTCTCCCTTTGTGAGCAGAGCAGCTAGCAGTCAATCAGTATCTCAGGAAGTGATGAAGTAGCCAGATGAGAAGGGGGAGTGAGAGAGAAAAAGCTATTATACTGTTAGCTCAGGCAGATAGGACTTGAACTTTCATAAAAGAGAGAGTAGAAGGATCCCATCTCAGGGTTTGCCTTGGATGTAAGCAGGCTAAACTAGTGAATGGGTGTAAAAAGTTTGCATCCCCAGAATTTTAAGCCGGAAGAGAGTGTCTCATGTTATAGAACCTGTCTTTTGTGAAAAAGCAGGCCAGCTTGAAGAAGAGACTGAAGCTGTCTTAAAGTTCCAATTTCTGAGGAAAGTGTGTAGGATACTACATATAAACCAAATGCCTGACTACCACATATTTGTTACCATAAGGTGTGGGGACTTTTAAAATGCATTGTCAAAAGCTTTCATGGCCAGAATCACTGGTGTGTTGTGGGTTTTCTGGGCTTTATGGCCATGTTCTAGTAGTATTTTCTCCTGACATTTCACCTGCATCTGTGGATGGCATTGGAACATGGCCATACAGCCCAGAAAACCCACAGCACCCCAGACTTTTAAAATGATTGGACATACACATTAGTTCTGTGAAGATTAAAATGAATGCTGGGGACCAAATCAAGGATGTCCATCACCTTCACATTTAGCTTATGAATTTTCAGGGGCATCTGAATGACAAAACATAGATCAATTTTGAATAAGCAATAATTTCAGAGTACATTTTCAGTACTTTTGAAATTATATTACTTTTTAAAAGGAATACTATGCAGCAGCAATTCCAGTAAATACTATAATCATTATTTTTAAACTATGTATATCCCATTTTTTGGTTTTTGTAAGGCAAGACACCTACAGTTTTAAACCAATCCAACTCTGTGGTAGTGAAGCATTCTCTAATTAAAGTATTCTAGTATTAAGCAGACAGTTAACCTAGGCAGTATCCAGTATTTTAGACAAATACTTCCTGAAGCAATTTACTGAAAATGGATATCCTTTGCTTCAGTCCAAAGTTTTAGAATAACTTAAAATGAAAGAAATAATAAAAAATTAAACATTAAAACTCTACCCAAGTCCAGAGTACAAATCAAGCCACACAGTTGTACTGAAATAATCAAAACTAGCTAAACATATCTTCCCAACAACAAAAACTATATGAAAGCATATAAATCAAAGCAGCCAAATACAACAGATGCAGAACAGCATGTTATTGAATTTGTATGGAATTATATATGTTTAAAAATATGAACGTATGTTTTTTCCTTGTCTATATGACATTTTTTGTTGTGATGGTAATTCATTTTTAAGAATCATGGTGTCATGGATTTATACCCAGCACCATTACCTGGTACCAATCAGTTTGATAGTAACAGTAATCAGCCTGGCTACGGTTATGCATTCTAATAGCTCAGTGTATCCCAATCAGCAGATACTTACATTGGCGGATGTAGGGCAAAGAGAGAACGGAAAGATTTTTCTGGAGCCAAAAAAACCCAGGTACCCAAAGAAACCTAGACCTGAATACCATACCAATATTTGGAATGGGGAAAACTAGAAATACAAATATTTTGGGGCTCTAATATATCCAGATCTGAAAAATACTGATTTTTAGTTTTTTGCTGCACACCATAATTCTTTCTAGAAGAAGAACTTTGATTTATGCCGCACCACTTTAAGGAGTCTCAATTTTTTTTTTACAAATTCCTCCCCCTTTCTCTCCCCACAACAGACACCTTGTTAGGTAGGTGGTGCTCAGAGAGCTCAGAAGAATTGTGACTAGCCCAAGGTCAACCAGCAATCTTCATGTGTAGGAGTGAGGAAACAAATCCAGTTCACCAGATAAGAGTCTGCCACTTATGTGGAGAAGTGGGGAATCAAACCCAGTTCCCCATATTAGAGTCTACTGCTCTTGACGGTTGCACCTTGCTGGACAGAATTATTTGGCCATAGAGCACCTTCCATTGGTCTAATAAACCTTTTCCATCAAATCAAGGTTCCTTGCAGTGAAAGAAGGCTTCACCAGTAGCGCTTCATAAGTTCCAGACTGATTCATACAAAGAGTATCCTTTTGGGGGGGAAAAAGGACCAAGGTCAGTTTACACATTTTGGTCAGAAGTGAAGTGGTTGGGTTTTGAGAACCATCACAGACTAATTTTTCAAAAAGAGTTGATGTTTTGTCAATATTGATTAAGCCTTCTCAGTGTCAGTCGAGTAAAAAATAATAAACTTCAGTTGCTGCAGGGACATGAAGAAAATATGTTTGATTGATTCTTCCATTATCAAATGACAGCTATTATAAAGCAGGGAATAAAATTGGCAATTAGATTCTTACATTAACTGGATAGGGGGAGAGGGAGAAGAAAGCAAAAACTCTGCAGACATTTACTGAACTGACGTAGCCCAGTAGCACCTAAACATGCAAAAGTAAAAGGTGGAATGATCCGTCTATCAGGCATGGTTTCAAGAAGCACAGAAATTAGCCCATAATTTGTACTTTCACCGGATACAGATAATTAGAAGTGCTATTTGGCAGTATTTAAAGGAGAATGATGTCCAAAAGCAGAATGCTAATTAGGAAATAGGATAATTTTGTGTGTGTGTATGTGTACACACACACACACTTATATACATATACACATATATACATATACATGCATACATACACACACACACACACACACACACACACACATACATATATATATACATATACATATACATATATATACACATACACATACACACCCACACACATACACATACACATATATACATATACACACACACACACACACACACACACATATATATCCTTATATATATTGGGACTCTTTAGTTTGGAGAGGAAACGTCTGAGGGGAGATATGATTGAAGTCTATAAAATTATGCATGGCGTAGAAAATGTTGACAGAGAGAAATTTTTCTCTCTTTCTCACAATACTAGAACCAGGGGGCATACATTGAAAATGCTGGGGGGAAGAATTAGGACTAATAAAAGGAAACACTTCTTCACGCATAGCGTGTGATTGGTGTTTGGAATATGCTGCCACAGGAGGTGGTGATGGCAACTAACCTGGATAGCTTTAAAAGGGGCTTGGACAGATTTATGGAGGAGAAGTCGATTTATGGCTACCAATCTTGATCCTCTTTGATCTGAGATTGCAAATGCCTTAACAGTCCAGGTGCTCGGGAGCAACAGCCGCAGAAGGCCATTGCTTTCACATCCTGCACGTGAGCTCCCAAAGGTACCTGGTGGGCCACTGCGAGTAGCAGAGTGCTGGACTAGATGGACTCTGGTCTGATCCAGCTGGCTTGTTCTTATGTTCTTATCCACAGCTCAAGCAGCAGAGCAGGGAATCAAACCCAGTTCCTTCAGTTTAGAGTACACCTGCTCTTAACCACTACACCACTGCTGCTCTCCTCTCCTCTTCATGAGTGGCCGACTCTTAACTGGTGAACCAGAATTATTTCCTCATGCCTACATTACTGCTGGGTGACTTTGGCCTACCCACTGTTCTTTGGAACTCTTTCAGCCCCACCAACCTCTCAAGATATCTATTGTGAGGAGACAAAGGGAAAGGAGCTTGTAATCCCCTTACCAAGGCAGGGGGGAGTAAATTCAAACTCTTCTTTTTACCTAGGTCTAATAATGTCTGCTAAGCAGCATCCAGGATCACAAAGACAGAGCCCACTTATCAGCACTGCCTCTGTATGGAAGCACCATACTCACAGTCAGGCAGAGATGGTGGTAAGAGCCAGTGCACTCATTCCCACTGTCCCTCTCTGTGCATTCAGTCAATCCATAGCAAACTTATGAGCACAAGGTATTTGTTAGAGTGTTAGGCGTACGCATTAAAAGATGTACTTTGGAGTAGTTAATTTTTTTTCATATATAGTGTGTCCAGAAAGTTGTTGTGGGGGATTCTAAAACTTCAGCATGTGAATGGTGATGTGGACTTCCAGAGAGATCTGTCTCATTCCCTGTGCTATTTGAGCTGGATGTAAAACCTTTAGGGGAAACATCTGAATCTTAGGAGTTAGATGTTCCAATCTGTGGACTACTACCAGTCTTACTGCCACTAGAAATTGCTGTCTGGATACTGGATCTAGCAGGCTTCATCACATGTCTAACATCAAACAAGCTATATCCAAACCAGACAGAAATCGTAGAGAATATTGAAGGGTACAGTGGTCTGTGTCTAATAATGCAATCTTTCAATGGAACTAAAAGGGTACAATTTGTCATAGGACTGTAACTCAGAGAAGTGTCTAGATATTATTTACTTGCTTGTGTCATTTATAGCCTGCCTTTCTCACTTGGACTCTAGGCAGATTACACACAGTGAGTCAATACAATCGTCAGTATAAGGCATTTAATAAACAATGCAATAGGATTAGGGTTCGGGAACCAATCTGAAATCTGAAACAGAACTGAAGCAAAGCATAACCATACGTCTTAATGTGACACATTAACTGATACAAAATTACATAGTAGAATACTAATTTCTGTAGGCTAAGCACAATACATTAAATAATACAAAAATTACACAGTAGGACCCTAGTCCAAACACAGCCACATAGACCACAGTCCTTAATAACTTAAGTAGCTTTGTGAATCATTTCGTACAGTGCAACTCTAAACTCACTTCAATAATTAAATTTTGCATAGCCTGTGAAAGCCAGGAGAGTGGGAGCCTCTCTGACATTCTCAGGCAGACTGTTTCATAAGGTGGGGGCACAGTGGGAAAGACATATGTATGGGCAGTTGTTGGTTTTGCTCATTTTCTGGTTGTGATAAAGCCTGCACTGGTGATAGAGAAACACGTTTATCTGACAGCAAAACTGCCCCCCCCATTCTCATCACCCCCCTATTTGAACATAAATTCTCTGGTTATGGTGATCCCTTATCTAGTAAAATAACATTCCTCAGTCTATCAGGAAGTTGGCTTTTTGACAGCTTTGCTAAGCCAGATATTTAGATGAGCTTTCTTATAAATCATTAACCACTTTAAGAGATTAATTCTAAGATAAGATTTACAGATTGTCTTTGTGATGCATGGCAAGTTACTATTTCTTTCATTTTGGTTTTAACTATCATTATTTGCTCTTAAATCTATTTCTGTCTTGTCCATATTTCTATATTTCCATTTCCCACTTGTTCTTCCTATCATCTGCTATCAACATTAAAAACTCCCTTATTCCTTCCTATCATTATTAACATCTTTTATTTAACCATCTATACCACCATTCTCTCAATATTTTTCTTATTTTGATCCCCACAGATGGAGGTGAAACATCAAGAGAAAAAGCTACTGGAACACAGCCATATAACTCAGTCTAAGACAGGGGTCGGCAGCCTTTACCACCCAAAGAGCCATTTGGACCCATTTTCATGGCCCCAAAGATCTACTGAGCTGGAGAGGCGGCTCCACATGGAGCCACCTCCGGTTTGGTCCCTCCACTCAACTTTCCTTCCAGCGCTGGGAGGCAGAGGTGCCAAGCAGGGAAACTCCCTCTGCCTGATGGGGCAGAGGGGGATGGTGGCTATGGCTTGCCCAATGCAGCCGTCTGTCGCACTGCAGGAGGCAGTGGTGCCAAGCAGGGAAACCCCCTCTGCCCGACGGAACAGGCAGCTGCCTGCTCCATGGGGCAGAGGGGGGATGGCGGCTGTGGGGATGACAGAGGGGGGGTGGCAGCTGCTCCAGGGGTCGGAGGGCAGCATGGGGGTGTCCCTCCAGCTCTCCAGAGCAGTGTTGGAAGGAGAGGTGAGTGGAGGGGACGCAAAAAGCGGTGCCCTCATGCACGAAGCTGCCTCCGGTTCAGCCCCTCCACTCTCCTTTCAGCACTGCTCTGGAGGGCTGGAGGGACACGCCCATGCTACCCTCTGACCTCCAGGCAATGCGGAGCCGCAGTATAAGGCCCCTGGTCTAAAAGACCCCTGGTCTAAAAGATTAAATTAATATGCAGCACAAGGCCAACTCTTCAATTACTCTTCAGTTCTATTTCCATATTCTTTTAATATCCTACCTCAACATGAACATATGTGATGGCAGAGAGCACAAATTCAGTCCACCAACAAAATGATGGCATTTCAAAAACTATCCATAGGGTTGGGTCCAGCCCACTTTCTATTTCAGTCTTGTTCAATTCCCCTTTTTTTAAAAAAAATGAAAGGCACACCATGGTTGTATATCCATTTTACCATATGATCAGGACCCATGATCACCAGCATAACATTTTCTAACAGTCAAGGGGACTATTAGTGGTGAAGGGGACCATTCTTCCTTTTCTATCAGCAGATAAGCTGGAATGATACAACTCATTTAGTTAGAACTCAGAATCCAAAGAGGAGTTGATGTGATTTTTTTTCAAGGACATCACCTTACTTTGACAAATTAATTCATTTGCTCTGCGATTACTCATTCTTATGCAGTTGACACCATATGGTAAAATGGATATACAACCATGGTGTGCCTTTCATTTTTTCTTTAAAAAGCCTCTTCCTGTTGTTGTACTTCTATTCCACTGTTGAGGGGCACACTTGTAAAAGTAGAGGACTATATAGAAGATTTGCAGTGGTTCTGTCCTCATGATATGACGTTCTTGTACATGCAAATTCACCATAGAGGCACTACAGATGCAACAACATGGCTGTAAAGTGTATTATTATGAATTATAGAACAACATCTGACTTATGATGAAATTTGCCTCTGTACAAATATTGGCACTCAGATGGACATAAAATAGTTAGCAATATCTGTAAACCAGGCCATTGGTACTCATTTAAAGGGGCCTATTTTAAGTGAGACGGGCACATGAATTAATGTGTACTGGGCTTTAATCACAATTTATATTTTACTCTGTGGTATACTATACATCAGAATAAATAATGACAATAATTTATAAGTTCAGTTCCCTTCCCTTGAACTCCCCTTTAACAGGCAAGTGAAATGAGAGAAAAAATTCTGAACTACAAATAAAATTGATCTACTCACTGCTGGTGACAGAGAAAAAAAACACCTTGACTATATCATGTTAAATTCAATGTCAAAGCTTTGTCAAGAACTGCACCTTCACAAAGTGTTTCTCTCTACAAGTGCAGACATTGATTTGAACTTTTTGTTCAGACATTAAATTATACAGCTTTTTCAGTAATTCTTAATATCCACCCCCTCTTGCCCAAAAAAGTTTTCATCTTCTGGTGGAAGACAGTGAAGAATCTTCAAAGTTTCAGCCCCATGACTAAAAGGACCCTATCTCAGGTTTCTACCTGTTTTGTTCCCAATGCCAGGGGCATCTCAAGTAGGGCCTTTGAAATGACCATAGTGGTTGAGCAGATTCATACAGGAGTGCCATAAATAAACCACAGAAATGTTAATGAGCAATGGAAAAAGCATCTTCAGATTGAAGCAAAAGAGTATGTTAGTGTCATCCTACACTTTGCATTTATATATTCAAATAAAAATAATAGAAAATCAAATGCAAATTCTATCCACAATGGCTAGTAGGCATTCAGACCCTATATTTCATATAATATGATGATAATGCAAAACCCTCAACTCCTCTCATATATCTATATGGTCACATAACAATGTCATGTGCCTTTTGTAATTACAAAATCCAAAGCACAATATTAGTGCTTATTTTTTTTTGGTTCAAACAGCATAGTGTAACTCCCATTCTACCCAGTGCAGAAAGTACTAGACTGCTTGGGGATCCAAATCGCCAAATCTCAAGTCTTTTTATTTTTACGTTTTCAATCTTTTTTCTTCATTACACAACAGCTTTTCAACCAACTTTCCCCCCACAGATACCATCAAAAGTAAAATGGAAATGGCATCTGTCTTCTGTCATGATGGGGCTGTTGGGGGGATTTACTTTCACTTATGCAGGTGCAGTATAATCACTCCTAGCTGTGACCTTGGAGTTCCGTGGCTGGAAAGATATTCCAGGCCAGACCATGTAAACTGTCTGCTTCTCATATGGGGGTGGGGACCTTACACTCAGATAAGGCACTAGGGGCTGCATTGCTACAGAAAGGGGTGGATGGCAAACTGCACCCTTCCACTTTCTTATCTAAAAATTTTACTGGATCTTAAGTCAATTGGACTGTTGGTGATAATGAAATGGGAGCTATCAAACAGGCTTTGTTGACATGGAGACACTGGCTGGAAGGTACTCCATGCCCATTTGAAGTCTGGACAGATCATAAGAACCTAGCCTCCCTTAGCGCCCCTGGTAAATTTTCTGCTAAGCAGCTACATTGGGCGGACTTCTTTTCCCGGTTCAATTTTACCATTCACTTTTTCCTGGGCAAATCCAATCGGTTAGCAGATGCACTTTTCTGCCTGCTGGTGCTGGAGGGAGTGGAGGTACGACTGTCCCAACTATACTTTCCTCTGCCCAGTTAAGATTACAAGTTACCACCCATTCTCAGACCCACCCACCTGATGCTACAGTGTCGAACTCCATAATTCAACCTCCAACAAGTCTTCTCTCCTCCTTTCTGGAGGCGGGCAAAGAACAATTTCCGGCAGAAGAGGGCAGCCCTCAGTTAGTCATTCGTAATGGAATATGGTGGAGGGGATACTTGCTTTTGGTACTGCCCTCGCTTCGCGGAGATATTATCCAGCAGGGGCATGATTCTAAAGCAGGACACTTTGGTTTTGTAAAAACACTACACTTCCTCTGACACCGATTTTGGTGGCGCACCATGCGCAAGGATATAGATGCTTATGTTAGAGGCTGTTATGTTTGTGCCATGGCTAAAGGAAATCTGGGGAAGCCCCAAGGTCTTCAATAAAATCCTTAAACCAATCAAGTGAATTATTTTCTGAACAGAGAATTTGACATCTTCATGATTAAATCAAGTTTTTAAGATATTTTAAGACCCCTCCCACCGACAGCATAGTTTTTCTGGGAATCCACTTGTGTTTTACCCCAATTTCTTCTGAATAAAGAACACATTTCCTGGAGTCAAGAGGTGTGATATGTTATTGGTATTTGATCACAGTTTTTACAGTTCCAGGTTATGGAGTATATCAGTGTTGAAAAAGCAGTTTTATGTGTAAGCACTATGGTGCACAATATACCCCTTGCTAAAAGCCCTCCCATTTGAGAAATGGACCATAGTCTATTGTTTAGTCTGGTGGCTCCAGAACAATCATTCTAGTTGTTCTATCTCTAAAATGTAAATATAAGCAAACTCACTTAAGTTGAAATTCTATTCCATTTTTCATGTATTTTCTATGTATGTTACAAACACAGCAAATGCCATTCCTGATACAGTACATTCATTACTGTTTCTACTAGTGTTGTGTCAGACTTCAGATCTATATCCAAATCAGACTCTATGCCGTTAAGGTTAAGAAGTCTTTATTATGGAAAAGATACATAGGTTGGAAATAAAAAGCTGGTTCTGGTGGGAACCAGAAAGCACTCCAGTATATGAAACTCATACCTCCTCCCCCTCCCTCATACATAATACAATCCCATGGTTCAAAGTGCGCAAAAGGCAGAAAGGTCAAAAGACAGAGATAAAGATGCCTTGCTGTGGAGGCCCATACAGTGAAAACCGAAAGCAGTTTGCCAGGTGCCATTGACCCCCTCCCACTCCAGGGCTTACTTGATGATTGCCAGGCTGCAGCCTGACATGTTGCATGTTCCGATTGTCATTCCATGATTGCACAGCATTACCAAACTCTAATAAGATATTTTGACTTGCAGGTAATTTTCCCTCTGTGACCGAACTTTACAGGAAGTGGGCTGCTTTCCAGAAGTGTTTCAGTGGAGCAAACATAGTGATTGACACCCATCTCAGGGACCAAATATAATTTGTGTTCACCAGCTTCTTTTTTCCAAAGGGAAACCAATAACTAATTGTATGGATGAACAAATACTTGTGTCATGAACTGCAGATATTGGAGGAAATGAGGATATTCCAAGGGTAACAAACTGCTGCATTCTACAAAATATTATATTTTCTATCCTGCCTTTGCTGAAGCATGCTTTTGTTAAATAGAAGTTTACACATGTTATTGTGATTTCACCTTGTGAAAAGTTAGTGCATCTTGAATTCCTTCACCTTCATCAACAAATGGCAAGTTGGAATATTAGAAATACATTGAGTGCAGTAGTAGGCTTTTCACATTTTAAAGAGCTGTTTCTTTGCAACTTACTGAATTTACTGTCATTTCCTGATCCAGACAGAGGAGTCAAACAGAGCTATTTGTCATTCCAAGAGAGACAGGCAATTAGTTCTACTCACAGGATCTCCACTTCCAGAATCTTTCAAAGAATGTCAGTCTTACCTTCCTAACTAATTTTATCCTAGACTTTGGATAAAATATGGTATCGGTTGGTTAGGCTGAAACATACCCTTCTTTCTTTACACTTAAAAATTGCTAAATAATGCATATTTTCTGTTTTAAACACAGTTACATGAAACTTCCAAGAATTCAATTAAACTCTGTTACAAGATTTCTAGAGGTCTCTGTCCCAAGATAAACTGTTGCAGTTACAGATAGCTAATTGATAACTGCAGAAGAATTAATGTTGGATTAATGTTCTTTATGCAGGTGTAAAGAACATGTAAATTAGACCCAAAGAACTTGAGGTTATATTATTTATAACTATGCCCCAACTAATTACAAAATTGGCCACCATTTTTAATTTTGAGAATACTGGAAATGCTCATCTTAATTCAAACATCACAGGATATCCTTTAATAATACTAACTTTCTTGCTCTTATTGTAAGTCTTTTGTACCATAAGCTCCATTCTGCAGAATTGGTAGTATCTATACCACCAGATACAAAAAGTAATTCTGAAGAAGGAATGGCCTGAGAAAAGTTTGTCCTATAAAAAAGGAATTCAGAATGAGAGAATACTGTTTCTGTACCTTCCTAACTGCAAATACAATCCACTCTTTTTAATCTGTCAACAGAGATGAAGGTGATAGCTCTCTTCAACTGTATGTGATGTTCACTAAAAAAAACCTTCATATGATCAACACAGCATACAACACAGTTTCAAATGATCAACACATCAGCAACAGCTTTTTTAGAGTATGTAGCAGAGATACAGGCCGTTTCCACACGGCGTCATTGGGGGTTGGGTCGACGCATCCCACGCCGACCCAACCCCCCTGGGACCGTTCGCACGAAGGGTCCCAGAAACAGCCGGGACAGCGGCACCGCGGAGCGATGTCGCCCGGCTGACCCGGCATGTCTCTGGCCGACCGCCGCATCGCCGAGGCCTGGAGACACGTCCCCCGGCCCTGCGCGACTGCTCCAGTGTCGGAGGGCAGGGGGGCGTGTCCCCAGGCCTCGGCAATGCGCTGGACTGCCGGCCGGAGACAAGGTAAGTGAAGGGTGGGAGGGGGGAGGGCACCTTGGAGCTGCTGCCGTTTGCATGGCAGCGGCTCCAAGCCGCCGTTTTCTGGAAACCTCGCTCGGGGAGAAAACGGTGGCTTCGCACCGGTCGGGCGGCGCGAGGGCAGCGCGGCTGCGAAGCAGCTGCACCCCCTGTGCGAATGGCTCCCTGGGAGCCCGTGCGAAAAGGGCCACAGTGATTTGAGTATGCCAAACACCTTTTTTCAGATACTAGCCATTGTGTCATAGAGAAGTCCAAAGAAAAGGCTTTGGACAGAGACTTCCATGTACACAGTACCACCAACTTTGGGAAAATAGGTCTGAAATGTTCACCCATCAAATTAAATAAGATGTTGCAGTTTAAAATAACAGAGATGTATTTTGGTTTCCAAACAAATGAAATTGCAAAAAACAATAAGGGTCAAGGGTCATACAAGCAAATGGTAGACTTCAGATTTCCAAGAATCCTGCCGTACCCTCAGTAAGTAAATAAGCCACTGCCTATGACCATTCAACTGTTGGGATATTCCTAGTTACATAGAAAAGTGGCAGACTCATTGATTAGCGGTAAAGTTAGATGTTTATTAGGGAACTACATTTCAGATAGGAAAGCTGAAATAGCTTTCTGCTACTTTGCTAGCCAGGGAAGGAGAGAAGACTTCCAAGAAGAAGAAATTAAACCTGATATTATCATCTTCTAAGGATAGACAAGAGGTGACACAAACGGATAGAAAGGTCTTTAACCTTACATACCTGTCTTGCCCAATCCCTGCTGGGTCTTCTTCTCAGTTCGTTTGCACAGTAGACATTTCACTTCCAACAATAACTGCCAATGTAGGATCCAAACCAGTACAGATTGAAGACATTTTATTCATAAAGTATAAAGCTAACTACTAAGATACTGCTGCAGTACAGATTGAAGACATTTTATTCATAAAGTATATAGCTAACTGCTAAGATACTGTTGCAAAGCAGTATCCCATTGGCCAGATACTAATAAACCCTGAGGTCTGGGGAAAAATCCCACTGCCCTTCACTGTCCAAATGAAATGGTGGTACTAAATTTTTTTGTTTTGCTGGTTTTTACTGCTATCAGCAAAGAGTAGTCTTTAAAATAAACACTAGTCCATGTATTTTTCCACTGTCACTATATTCATCTCCCTTGTTTTCGAAAATGGATAAAATTGAAAAGAACTGTTAACAGTACACAAACAAGAGGAACCTTTAAGTAGTTCATAAACATATCAGTATATGAGGTGAAGAAAACTTTCAAGAACAAACTTAATAAAATAACTACATGGACTCTCTGATCCAGTTTTTACAAAACTTTTACTAAATATGGGGGATCTTCTAAGGAGAGTTTGTTGCCTCTACCTTTAAAAAACTCCCCCAAAGCCCTTCATAGGATTTAATAAATTTTTAAAAATCAAATATCCAAAAAGTGTCTGCCTGTCTGTCTCTCACTCTGTGTGTGTGTGTGCGTGTAACTCTGTCAGGATGGAGCCTGCCATGATGGACTGGGGCTTAGGTGCAAGGACTCACACTTGCTTGTGGGGAGGGGAAAGTGTCTTCACCTCTGATATGTTAATGGATCTCTCTCTGTCCTTTCATTTTCCTTTGGTGCATGCAACCGTAGCTGAACTAGAGGCAACCCTGGCGCCAGCCCAGCACAGGAGGGCGGCAGGTGGCTAGACACTACCACTGCGCTGTCCTTAAGATGCTCAACTCCTAAACATCTTTCTTTCCATTTTGTTTTTGGGTTGTTCTCACATTCCATGGGAAACAGGGATGGGGTTTTATGGTGGGAACTCTGAGGAGATAAATGCAACAGTACATAGGTCCTTTCTGATTCTTACCAAATTTATATTATCAGATGTAATCATTCTTTCAGTTTTCTTTTTATTTGTGTAGAATAGATATTTAATGCTGATTTGTTCTGAAACACTATGTTGATAAAGAAGCCCTGCTGTAATATAGTATTCTCTGAAAGAAAAATATCAACATTCTTTTTTTAGAAAACACTGTGGGGTTGACTGTAAAAGAGGTGACATCCGTACACTAAGATCAATTGCTGTTTTGCAGAGCACAGACAGGAAACTGATGTGTGTCTGAAGTAATCAATATCTTTTTTTAAAAAAAAATACTTAATATATTTGCAGTTAATTTAGACAATTTAGACATTAGGTATTTCATTACAAAATCTCATCACAGATCCACAGGGACCTTCTGTGACCAGGAGACTAGTAACTTATGTCTCTATCACATTCTTAAATAGGTAGGCAGTGACAAAAAATGACAAAATTGAAGAAAGCAAGCTTTAAAATTCAACAAAGAAACAGTAAACTTTGTTGATATCCCATATGTGATATCAGTAGTCTTCTTCAAAGTTTTGATATATTTTATTTAAAAAGCCTCATATGTATGAAAATATACATTTACATGCTTTAGTATAGTTGTGGCTTTAAAAAATTCAGTTAAGTGGTATGGTTGGCAGATTCTAACAAACTTGCAAATGTCATCTTGCAATTCAACAGTTATAGGGATCAAATTAGGTCCATACATTATTGTTGTTGTTGTTGTTGTTGTTGTTATCATCAGCATTCTTATTCATAATTATGATTCATAATCATAATTATTTATTTCACAATTATCATCCTCACATGGGTCTTGCAAGTATAGCTCTCCAAGAGAAAGAGACCACTTTGGGCACTTGCATATGCAAGGATGGGTAAAAAGAATGCAAAACATGACTACATTGGGCCACAAATTTTATATTCATTCTAGTTGTTGAAACAGAATGTGAGTTCATCTTGAAAATGACTCTTCAGAAAACTGAACTTCAATTGAATGTTACCCTGCAATGATTTCAAAAGCCAGAACCAGATTAAAAGAACAGCCATAATTATCTACGAAAAGCAAAACTTCCCTCCAGCAACATTACACAAAAGAAAAGAAATGCCATTAAGGATCTCAGCTCAGATCCAGAAATCCTCATTCTTCCAGCAAAGGGAAATGCCACAGTAATCATGAAAACTTAACAATATAAGGAAAAAATCAGAGAACTGGATCCCATAACATACAAAAACATACTAAAGACCCAACCAAGAAAATCACTCGCCAAACCATCACATTGATTAAGAACTCCTCCATTCAACCAGACACACACCAATGACTCTGCACATCAGAAGCTCTTCCACCCCGATGATATAGACTCCCCAAAATTCTCAAGGACTCCATCCCACTCAGATCTATTGTTAGTGTGATTGGTTGCCCCACATATGACCTGGCAAAATTCTTGACTTCATAGTTACAAAGTCACATTGGACACACAACGCGTTATGTAAAGACTCAGCCCACTTCATAAAAAAAATAGCAATCTCCATCTCAACCCTAGTGACAGACTTATCAGCTTTGATGTTGTCTCACTATTAATCAAAGTTCCAGTGAAAGATACACTCGCACTCATTGGCCAGATTTTTCCAAACAACATCACAGCTTTGTTTCAACACTGCCTAACAACCAGCTGCTTCCAATGGGACTATGATTACTATGAGCAGACAGATGGGTTAGCCATGGGAAGCGCCCTCAGCCCAGTGATAGCCAATTTTTACATGGAACATTTTGAAAAACAAGCCCTGAAACAGCACTCAAAAAACCCACAACTTTTTTCCAATTTGTGGATGACACTTTTACAATCTGGAGTCATGGCAAGGAAGAACCCTTTCACTTCTGCAGGAGTCTATCTCATACCCCGCAGCTATGGAAAGGTCTACATAGGAACTACAAAATGCAGCATTCAGCATTGTTCCCCTGCTATCCTATACAACCACATTGATTTCCTGCCGTCCTAGGCATTAACAATACTTCTACAAAACAATTAATTCTACAATACTACTAGTCTTTTTTGGCTATTGCCAACAAAACAACCTTATCATCAATTTTGAAAAAAATTGCAAGAGACAACATCAATACATTTGGATAGTTGGCAATAATAAAACAAACTAAGTGGTTTAAATACTTAGGCCTGAACTTTTATTACAACCTGAATTGGGCCCAACCTGAACATAGAGCCCAAGCAATAATTTTGATAAAATGCTGAACATTGGTTACCACACAATTTTATTTCTTTCAATTTTGGCTGCACTCTGAATCTTCAACTCAAAAGTAGTATCCCAACTCTTACATGTAATACCCATTTGGATGCATGTCTACTCTGCAGAAGTAGAGCAAACTCAATCTTTGTTCCTTCATCCATGACTATGTCTACTGAATTTATTTTATTTAGTTATGTAGTTGATTTCTACCCTGCCCTTCAAATGCACCCCAGGGTGGATTACAACCATCTAAAAATGCTTCTCCTTTATTTGTACCATGTCTGTATGTTTTGGTACTTCTGATACAGAGGTCTCCTGAATTCTAATGGCCAAGTATAACGATCCTGTTGTAGTTATCAGGATAAATACAAAGGCTTAGTACAATTCCTGTAATTTTTATATCAGTGAATACATGAAACGATAGAGCACTATATTATTCAGTCCTCCATAGTCACAGCTTTAAAAAGTGGAAACCAAAGGAAAATTCACCACGCTCGTGGAATGTTTTAGGTAGTCTGTCCGAAGGGCAAACTGACCTTTTCCCTTATCCTAAATCTCTGGCCGTTTCAAGCTCGCGACGTAAGTTTCATTCGCCCCACGCCGCCAAGAGTTCTGGCGCCCTGGCGGGCGCATGAAGCAGAGGTCGATAGACGGCAGGCGGCTCCAAGCGACGTGGAGCCGCCTCTTCTTCATTATGCGCCCCACTCACGAATTGCCGTCAGCCGCCTGTTGGCGTTGAAAGCTCACGCTTCGACGCTTGCCCCTCCGACTCCTGGAGGTCGGAGGACAGTGTGGCGCCGGGCTTTGACGCTTCCAGCAGACGCATCACTCTAATGCACGACATCGTGAGTGGGGCGCAGAAGGGAGACAGCGTTCTCGGCTGCAAGCGGTTCGCACCAGCTACCATCGGGAAGACGCTTCCTCCCCAACAACAACCCTTTAAAGGGTTGTTGTTTAGGGCGGCCTGAGGCCGCCCTGGGGGGAGGGAAGCGGAGTCAGGTCGCCACTGCTGCGTTGCAACAGTGGCGCCTGTGCGAACGGCGGCCTGGGGGCGGCGTTTTTAGCGCCCCCAGGCCGTCGTTAATGGGCTGTGTGGAAACGGCCTCTGTTCTTCAGCCAAGTATATCACTTGTATCAGTCAAGTAGTACATTCCAATCTTTCAACACCAAATACCAATAACTGCTGTTTTTGCTCTCTTATAATGGTGATTGAGTGATGTGGCTCTTTACCGCAGTCAAGTTTATAATAGCTTGGGCTAACAAAGCCTACATTTGAAAAAAAAAAAGCAGTAAATGTCCCAAAATAAAGATAAATGATTTTGCTCTGGAAAATCTTAACACATAAACTGTCTGTGCAATGCTTATTACAGATATGGTCTAATAAGGAACAAGATAATTTAAAGTATTCCATATGCTGGCCTATACTGATCAGATATTTGAATCTTCCCACATACATGCATCAGAGGTTAAACTATGATTGATTGTAGCAAGTTTCAAAATGTTGTAAGAATAATTATCATTGGAAGTAATTAGAGTTAGCATGCAGCAGCGGAGTTAGAAGCTTCACCTTCTTACACTATCTAGATAACAAATACAGTTTGATAAAGGCAGCAAGTCAGTCTTTGAGCTTAAAGTTAGACTATAATTTCATGCACATTTCATAAATAAAGAAATAATAATTCTGGTATTTGATCAAGGATGAATTTCTATCTCTCTCTAACCTTGGGGTGGGAGGCTTATTTTATCTGTTTGATAGATCAGGAAGCTTTTGTCTTGTATGTAATATGTATGTAATTTATGAAACAGAAATAATTACAACCATTCTTCAACTAAATGGCAGTTTAGCACCAATAGAGTACAATTTGCATCTATGCTCTGTCTTTGAAGAGGAAGAGATTATTTTGTTCCAGGAGAACGTTATTGATTAATATACAGACCTTAGGTGGATAACCTTAGAATCCATGAATATGAATCCTTGAGATGTAAGGCTGCTAGAGCTGAAAATTAAAAAAAAAAGTTCCCTTTGTTCTTTTGCAATGAAAGGAAGCTAAAAATTCAGTGAACAACATATATAAGAAACTCAATGGAGTTGAAATATATCTTCATTTAACTCTGCCTTTTCCTACTAGATAATTGTAATCAGTTCAGTTCCACACAGAATCATGGAGATTGTACATCACATGTGTAAGGTGGTGTCAAAAAAAGAAACTTTCCTAGAGGAAAATTCCAGCTAAAAAGTCATTTTATGGCACTCTGGCCACTTTAGAGGTGTTAGCCAACCTCCTCAGGCTCAGACTGATAGCTAGATGGAGCATGCAGATCACTTCCGTTCTGCAGACCCTCTATTCATTTTCCATTTGTTACTGAGCTTAGTTTTTGACTATCACATATAAATCAACTTAGGTACTTCATTTGGTGCAGAATTCCACTTTGACAAGCAAGATAAATATTCTGCAGACTATTTAAGCACCATGTATTTAGGCAGCAGACTCACTGAAGAAGTACAGTAAGAGTATTTGTTTTCAGCTTAACAGAAACAGCTGACAATCTCTCCTCACCAGCTACACTTCACACTTATATTAATTGGAAGAATTTTGATGAATGGAAATCATCAGGCTAATGTGTTACTTTACTAAAGTAAAAGTTTTATTTGCCACTGACAAATGTTTTGACTTCCATTTGTATATAAAGCATTCTGAGTTTTAATTCTTCTAAATGGAAAAAAGTCCTTAGGATATAAAGATGAGTTGTGCATGAAGGTGAAAAAGGAAACAAATATATTGAGCAACAAATGCTGTTCCTCAAAGAAACTATCAAAGAGAAGATAGCAGCAAGTCACAGATACAGCCCAATTGTCATGCAGAGATGTTGGGGCTTGTGTCAAATCACTAATAAAACGCAAAAATAACACTAGGATGAAAACAATTGGTTTTACTCTAGGCTTTAATATAACACTTAGTGAAGGGGTGGTTGGGGAATAACAATCCTGTTCCTGGCAGGCTTGGATATTAGTGCTGGCATTTTAATACTGTAATCTAATTAAAAATGCATTTTATATAACAGTCTAAGTGCCATTAGTACAACATTGCTTGGATTTGACTAAATTTCGCAATAGAAATTGGACTAAGTGATCAGATTCATATATTGCAATTGTTCATGACACAGAACATGCCAATTAAGGCATGTTTAATTAGAAAATCAAGTTACAAAAAAGATGTTCCCTCAAGGAGCTTATTCAAACTCAGGGATTGTTTAATAGAAAGGATTCCTGTTTAATGAAGATGGTAGTAATTCTATTCTGGGAATGTTTTCAAATGATTCAGCTTCAACTTTGATCATGATGAATTTCAGTTTTATTCTGAACATCTGTTCTCATAACCGCAGAAGTAAATGTTTGTATGGGACTATGTGTCAACTCGTGAAAGTTTATGGAATTGCAAGGTTATTTTTTGCCTTGAACAAGAAGTTCCAAGCAGCTACAGCTGATTGGCCACCTACACACTCAGCTAGGGGTTTCTTATTGCTGGAATCAGACAATTAAAGGCCAAACTGATTCTGAAGTTCTGGCAGCTGTGACCATTACTAAGCACAGAATATAGTACCCATATATCTAATTCTCAACATAACTCAATTTCTGGAAATTTATTTCCAGAGATTGGGGCCATGAACAAACAAAACAGATCTTTCTATGTATCTGAAAAAGCTCCAGATTTAAAACAAGCAAACACTGGAGAATTAACTCCCCAAAATAATGGCAGCAGGACATATATATATTTTAAAAAATATATACATATTTATAACCCATCTCATACTAGTATCTCTAAATGGCTTATACAGGTTAAAATCAATAAAACCCACAACAAAAAAATATGAATAAAATATAGCAATATAAATGTAGTGTTACCCCTTGCAGGCCTCCAAGGGTCTGGGTCAGATCTTTCAGAAGCACTGGCACTATCACCTCTTTTAAAGAGGTGTTTACCACCTACTGCACCCACTGAGTCAGTCCTGCTCTCCAGCTCACTTCTATCAGCCAGGATAGACAAGGGTCGAGGGGACTTGTATTATGCAGCATATCTGCAAGCAACTTGTCCACATCCTTGAATCTCAGAAACTGAACTAATTCAATGAAACTGGACCAGACGATACTCCAGACATGTTCATTAGATGCTGTTCAATGGTGGAGTCCAATCCATTGCACTTCTGAGTGACTTTATCCTGAAAGTGTGCAGCAAAATCATCACAGCAGATACCAGGGGGTACCCTGGCCACAGTCAGAGTAAAGGGCAGCAAGCTATTAACTATCCTAAATAACTCTGATGGACAGCTACTTGAATACACAATGATGGTGGAAAAATAGACCTTCAGCACTGCCACTGCCACTTGGTAGGCCTGATATCTACCCTCACAACTACACCAGAACAGTGTGAAAGTCCAACATATTTAAAAAGAGATGGTTATGATCCATTATGAGCTGTTAAATGCTATCTTATAGCCCAATCTGGTCAGATCACAGAAGGTTGGGCAGTCAGTACTTGGTTGGGAGATCACCAAGAAAGACCATGTAGAGGAAGGCAAGGGCAAACCACCTCTGCTTCTCACTCACCTTGAAAGCCTCTTGTTAAGGTGGCCATTAATCAGCTACAATTTGCCAGCACTCACACGTGATCCTGTATGTTCTTCCACAGCATATTGAGGGTTGGAGGAATAATCACTAGGCTTCAGCAATATAAAAAATTGGTAAAATTTGAATTCAGCCTTTTTTTCTGCTTTAAAATTATTGTTAAAGCTGAAAAAACCAAATATCTGATTTGTTAAACTCGAATATTTTTTGGATTTTCTGAAAAAATCCAAAAAAAATTAGGTCAGTTTGAATTTTTAGGTCTTTTTTGGTGTTTTTAAAGTTTTCAGCTTGTAGAGGATGCATTTTTAAGCTAGCAGCACCAAATCTACAGAGTATCTTCAGGAGACTCTCCTGATAATACCACCCAGGTTTGGTAAAGTTTGGTTTAGGGGGTCCAATTTTATGGACCCACAAAAAGGTTTCCAGTGGGAGCTAATGGGAGATGAGGTCTACACCTTTGAGGGTTCATAAAACACACTTCACCAAACCTAGGCATTATCATCAAGAGGGTCCCCTGAAGACACCCTGCAAGTTTGGTGTTCTAGCTTAAAAATGCACCCCTGACAGGAACCCCAAGAACATTCCCCCCATATTCTCCCATTGAACTGACTTGGCTCCATTGCAAATCAATGGGACATTTCTGGGTGTGTGTAAGCAGGATGCACATTTTTCAAGTTAAAGGCACCACGCTTTTAGAGCTGCTTCAGGAGACATTCCTGGCAAGAGCAATCAAATTTGATGGACTTTGCTTCAGAGAGATCAATTTTATGGACCCCCAAAAGGGTAGGGTCTTTCTCCCACCGTTCCCTAAGCAAAGTTCACCAAACCTGGGTGCTCTTGCCAGGAGGGTCTCCTAAAGCCATCCTGAAAGTTTAGTGTCTCTACCTTTAAAAATGCACCCCCTACAGATATCCCCAGAAATTCTTCATTGGCTACAATGGAGTCAAGTCAGATCAAAGAATCTGCCAGGCTCTTCACCAACTGTCTATGATGGGAACATTTCCCACCGTAGACTTGCATGGGTGGGGAAAAAAACAATTACTCCCCCCCATCATATACTTACATGGGGCTTGCTTCTATGTCCAGCTGACTCTGTGATGGAGATTTTATTGGGGGCTCTGATGGGGGTTTTTCTCTGGGTAGAGGCACCAAATTTCCTGTAGGGCTGCTGGTGAGTCTCCTGAAAGGAACCAGCAAACTTTGCTGAAGTTTGGCTGGTTGGTAGCTCATTTTCTTGAACTATCACGATACCTCTCTGGATTCTGGCACAGAATGTGCTGACTAGGAACCAGCACTGCAATTTATACTTTTGGCCCAGCCAGGCAGGCAACCCAAATTCATAACTTGAATATCCCAGAGAATGAAAATCTTATTTGCTTGGTCCAGGAGAAATCTTGGGCAGCTTTGCTCCTGCTTCATTGGCCAGATTAAACTCCCCCTACCCATATCCTGCCCCTCAAGGTGCAAAGCTGTGCGAAGACCTAGCTAGCTAGGTCTGCAGAAATGCTGGACAACAATCACTGGCTGGCTGAGTCACCCAGCTTTCCAATTTGTTGCCCTGGAAACAAATTAACAAGACAACAGAGTTCCAGAGGAAAAGAAAAGAGACTCAGACACAGCCAGCTCAAGCACCATTGCTGCTGGGCTTCAGGATGTTCTCCCCAGACCCCACCAGAGAGCCTCCAACACACACAGCAATGGTAAGTAAAGTGGAGTGGGATTCTGTGCTGGTGTGCTGCCACTGCAACAAGCAGTACTGAGGAGGCTTCATACTGGGCCTGGGCTGCTGGCAGTTAAGCAAAGAATAAAGTCCAAGGTTATCAAGTCCATGGGAGAGTCCAAAGAGAAGACAATCAGGCCAGGAGTCAAATGACAGGAATAAATACAGCAACCAGGAGCATCCAGGGATCAAGGTCAGAAGCTGATCCATTGTCAGTCAAGTCTGGAGATAGCAGTGGTGTGCAGACAAGGTCAAGTAGAATCCACTTTGCAACCACAACTGCCGTTTTCTGCCAAGGGCCTTTTATTCCCCAGAGCTACTTGCCTGGGACTGCTCCTGCAAGGACTCTGGGTAATGCCTAGTCTGCTTCTTGCTGAGCAGCACCTCTCCATTAAGGCCACTCTCAATCTCTGTCTGCAATGCTGACTTACATCTGGAGACCCAGAGCTGCTAGAATTTTCCTTAGCCCTGCTAATTAGCTCTGAGTCAGAAGCCTGTGCTGATTCAGGCTCTGCTGCTTTCTGAGAGACTCAGTTAACTCTTCCTCAGATGAGCAGTCAACTATAGCAGGAGGGGCCCTGGTGGATTTTTTAAAAGTTTTAACTATGTGCAAGCTTAGTTAAGTTTAGTAAGATGGAGGAGGGGTGGGGGGCTTTTAATTATATTTTAACTATATGTGAGCTTGGTTCATTTCAATGGGGGATTCTCTAGTTTTAATATTATGCAAGCTTATTTAACTTTAAAGGGGGATTCTCTAGTTTTAAGTATACACTACCAAAAGTTAGTTGATTTTAAAGGGAGTCCAAGGTGGCTAGACACTATTGAAGGCTTCCTTTAAAGTTTAAATCCGCCGAATGCCAAATATCTATTCATGATTTAAAGCTATTCAGATCAGCTTTTATTGCCCTGCTTGTATTTGGGGCCGAAAAAAGCCAAACAGCACTGAGATTTGGCTTTTTTTGCGATTCGGTTATACTAAATCACCAATCTTCAAAACCCAGTAATAGCCATATAATCTCCACCCCAAATGCTGTTTTCAAGCATTTTCAAGGATCATGGATAGAAATATACACAACCTTGATCTCCTTTCTTAAGGAATTGTTGAAAAACTACTTGATGGGCTGTGGAAAATCATCTAGCTCTCTGGATTCCAAATCACATAGACTTTGTTCCCAAGTCAGGATAACATTTATTCAGTTGTATTAGCATCTGAGCAACTGAAGTGCTATTTTACAAAGGCAAGATTTTACAAATTGTTCAAGATCAAAGTAGATAGATCCAACTGGCCTGAAAACATTTGTTGAACAAAACAAACTGTGAAAAAAAAAACTGCAAGATCAATTAAGATCAAAATCATGTCGGCTTTTATATTGCTATAGAGTCTAGCACAAACTTTAAATATCTATCAGCATAACAATAAAGATAACATTTAACATGTCAGTAATCACTTTTTAATTGGTTCTTGTGCTCCAGTTATTATTACATTATTATTACATTCCATAGTACCAGTATTATTCCCCCTGAAGAAGTATGAAATGTTTTCTGCACCTTATCAAACTCTTTCTTATGCCCTTTCAGACATCAAATCAAGCCATCTGTTTTTTTGATTACCAAGGACAACTGGAACAGCACCAATCATTGCTTCTCCTCAGAAAAGTCATTGATTATTTAACATTCAGGCCTTTTTTGGTACATTGTGCTTTCCCCACAGTAATGTTGACATCCTCTTATTCCCCCAAATGATAAAAAGATGCCTTTCCTATATGGCAGATTTAATGATTTGATCAAGATGACAAATACCATGCCATCTGCCCCTTATAAAAAGAAAACATTCATCAGACCTGTCCTCTTAGGTAAGGTGTATCTTCAATGTGCAACCAATGTCATGAATCAATGGAGGGGTGGGTGGGGTAAACAGATAGAAAGGACATGAATGAAGTAGTACATTAAAGATAAGGCTGTTTTGATTTCACAAGACAGACAGTGATCTCTCTCTCTCTCTTTCTCTCTGTATTATGCTGATAGAGTATAGCAATAAAACATTTTAGTCTGAAAAGATCTTCCAGCCTTCAAAATGTAGTAAGCAATACCACAAAGAAGTCATATGTGAACGTATGAACATTTAAAAATGAGAAATAAGTGGGTTTTCCCAATTCTGTTCCCTTACTGTTATTAAATAGCCATTTTTACTGTAGGCCACTTCTGCTCAATTTGAAGATATCTTGGAGGATTTATAAAATGAATTCCTGAACTGGAAAATTTGCTGCTTCCTATTGCTTTCATTTCTTTCATCACGTTAGAGAATTATTGCATTAGAGAATCACCTTACAGAATTGCCATACTTCACATTAAAAAAACATCTTACTAAAAACCCGAGTGAACATTTCCAGTTATTACTGAATCACAACATTGTGTACTCATAGACCTGAAAAGCATTTTCCCAGGGTCTGTCAAGACACTGGAGGACTTGGTAAGGAAGGATCCTTGAATCCCCCTACTTTTCCCCATCTATTTGGGGACAAAAGAGTTGAGAAAAAGTCCTACCCCAGCTGACGAATGGGCAAGCAAGTTTTCTCCAGGTCACCAGCTCTGTGAAGTCACAAATGACATTTGTTTTTGTTTTTTGTCATAAAGTGGCCTCTCTAAGGGAGCAGCATTTATGTTATTACAGGAGTTTGCTGACTAAGTAGGATGACTTTGGAAATGAAGAGAAATTAATTGTAAAGGATTCAATGGTGTTGATGGTGAAGTAACCTTGAGTGCATTCCACAGCCCGGGCGATGGGCCAGATGCATCAAGCGGGAGTCTCTTTATCTTCTTGTGGAGATGAAGACTCCGTTCCCATGGGAAGCAGGAAGGGGGGATGGGGTGAATGGTGTTATAACCTGTGCTTCTGGCGGGAAGTGCCATTCCTGCCACTGCGTGTACTTGAGCTTTCTAAGATGTCTTAATAAATGGACTTTTACTCCCAAAGCCTTTTATTTCTGCGTCTATGGAATTCCTTACATTAATTCAGTGTTAAATAGGGTTGCCAGCCTTCAGGTGGGGGCTGAAAATCTGAAGATGCCAGCCACAGATGCAGGCGAAACGTTGGGAGAGAATGCTGCTAGAACACGGCCATACTGCCCGCAAACCACACAGCACCCCAATATTGAACATCTTTTCATGTGCATCAATAGACAATTGTAAATCAAGTATATATAACACTCTAATAACCAAACTAAAGACTCCTTGGATAATAGTGTTTTTTCCTCTATATGTAACTATATGCCTTTATTTATCAGTTACTTTTTAAAAATACAAAATTACCCATAGAATCAGTCAGGCTTCTCAAATGATCAATAGTTAAAGCTATTTTTATTCAGTATACAAGTTAATGTTAGCTTATTCTTTTATTAATAAGATCATGAATGCAGATCCATTTTATACTTATTAATGACTCATTTTGATTTTTGTCTATTATACCTATTTTATAGCTGTGAAGATGGTTGTGGTTGTTATTTTTTGCTTTTTAATCCTTTTTTCTGATTCTTTTTTGTTGGCAAAATAATAAAAAATTATTTTTTTTAAAAAAAGGAAAACTGCCTCTGAATGCTTCTTGCCTTGAAAACTCTACAGGATTATAAGTCAGGTATGCTTGATGTAAAAAAAGTTCAGTTTCAACCAGAACTAAAACCATATATCAACAATCCTATATGTTTCTATTTAACAAAGTAAAATACTATAAGTCATATGGAAAATATTACAAATTTGTTAAGTTCTTGGTTGCATGTCATATGGCATCTAATTAGCATGTGACTAACCACACAGGCAAAACTGTGATGCCATATTTTGGGATGGGAAAGATTTTATTGGCTTTTTAGCTACTTAGCTGTAATTGCTTCCCAATATACATTTACTGCAAATTTCATCTCTTGTCCAATCCTACTAATTTCCCTCCCATCTCTGTCTTTTGTCATCTGATGCTCTCTTTCTGATGACAGCCTCCTATGCAGATTTTCCTTCTGCATTTTACTGCCAGCTGGTTCACCACCTGTCCATGTGGTGAAAGAAGGGAATGGGCCTCAGTGGAAGTTGCAGAAATAAAAGGAACATGAGAGGAGGGGAAGAAGAAATGATAAGGGACTGAAATAGGAAAGAGTAAACAGATGGGACATAGAGCATAGAAACATAGAGCAAGTGGTAATAAAAGGACATCATGTATAACTAAACAGCGTAAATGGGACAGAACAATCAAGAAAAGACATCTTGTAAGGGTAATGAAATTATTTACAATATCGATTGTGCATTTTCAAAGCACTGATTTTATGTATCTGTCTAATTAGTATGTGCTAAGATTCATTATATTCTGGTGTAAATACTATGTTCATACATCCTTTCAGTCTGTTACTATAACCATTCAAATTCAATAATTCAGGAGATCTTTTCAGAGTTTAATGTTCAGTTTCGTGATAGAGCACATGTTTTGAATGTATGATTCAATCAGCTCTGGCTAAACAGTTACATGTTGCAGTTCTGCATGAATTCCTGCAGAGCTTGGTTCAAGACCTGCTGCCCGTCTGCTCAAAAGTTATGGGAATGTTGGTTTCTCTCTGTAAAACACATTGTATTCATTTATTCTATGTAACATAAGAATATTTTGCTACACTACTGCAATATGTTGCCATTTAGTTTATGTCCTACACCCTAACTGTGAAGGCTGTGTGAATATGATTGTATGAGTGATATCACACCAGTGAACTGGGCTTGGGCTTTGCCATGATAAAAGGCCATGAGCAGGAGAAAAATTAGAACTCCACCTAAACTCATCAAACTAGCTGGAGCAAAAAAAAGTCACCCTAGGCAGTAACTGGCTATCAGAACATTAATCAAGGAGACTAGGCAAATGCCTTTAGTGTGCCTTTAGCCACAGAAAGAACTCGTATTAACATTTCCTACCTTAGACTTGCAGTACCAATAGTGCAATTTAGAATTCCCACTAGAGGAGCACTCTGGTGATCAGAACAAGATTATAACCATAAACATCTGGAAACCCTTTTACCTTATTTGGAACAACAGGCCTCCCCTCCTCCTTTTTGTCCAGATGTCATATACCTTGCACCTTCCTCAAGAAAGAAAACAACTCATTTAAAAGCTTGTTATATAAATGGAGCTATAATCTAGCACAGGGGGGCACAAGCTGTGGTTCATGGGCTATTACTTATTCCACAAGTTCTTTCACCAGGTAGTCTTTTCAACAATGGTGTTCTGCGAAGCTGAGGCGTTATTGCAAAGCACCCGCCAGGAATCAGTGCCGCAGAGTCCACCCCCATAATGGCAGCCAATCCTGGAACTGAACACCTGTGGCATCTACCCTGACAAAAACAAATGCCATTTATGAAGCGCAGCTATGCAAAGCACCACGGTTCAGCCGATGCACTACCTGTTCATGCAGCGCCTGCCCATGCGAATGCTCCATGACTGCAGTGCTGCCAATAACACCGACAGCACAATGGTGTTATTGGCTGTGCAGAAACAGCCATAGCAAACTGATCTTGAAGGTTTTTTTAAAAAAAATTCTTCCTCAAGATTTAACTCCTTTGCTCAATGCAATTTAACTTATTCCTCAGCTCCTTCCACTCCTCCTCAAACCCTTTTGTTACAGCTTCAATAGTTTGATTATAGGTTTTTAATCCACTTCTTGTAATGCTTCTGAATTTGCCTCTTTTTAAAATCAAATCTTCTAATATGGTTTGAAGCTTACTGTCTGCACCATATCTGAAACACTGGCCGATTCCCCACGGTCAATTAATGGTGTGATACGTGAAATATCAAGGATTCAGGAAGAACTCCCCACTGCCTGATCGATGAACAAGGATTCATCCTGGTTCTGGTGCTCATTCTCCCCCTTATCCCGCATCTTTGCCGAACATGCTTGAAAATACTACTTTTTTTAAAAAAAAAAAGTCTTCGATCCAGTTTGAAGGAGAGTTTCAGGAGTCTAATCTTTGTTCAAATTTCCCACCATGGAGCATGACGCAAATGCCTTACAACCAATCAGTGCACGCGGTGCTGTTCTCGCGAGAGCACGAGAGAATAACCAACTAGAAACTTAGGTGGGGGAGATGCGCAGATGTTCTGATGTCATAACATAAGAACATTTTTGCGGGAGAAAAAAAAATCCCGCCCCAACACAGCATGAAAGCCAATCAGGAGAGACCCACCAAGCCGATCACGTGGTAGTGGAGATTGTTACATTTCTTGAATCTGAGATAGGCCTAGGTGTCTTCACTGGAAACATGTGGTGGTGGAGAGGTTGAAACCTCTATGAAAAGGTGCAGTTTATTTTCAAACTTGGTTTGATTTGGATTGATTTTCCGGGCGGGGATTTGGCCACTAGGTTTTTTCAGGAATCTGTGTTTCAGGAATCTGTGCCTTTTGTGAATTTGAGGTAACAGAGTCTCTTCTCACTGTCTATTTGGGATCTTTAGGTCTCACTGAATCCTGCTTGCTAATACTGTTCTGAGATCCACAAATTACAATTGATAGTAGATGTTTCAACCCCTGGGTGAACACACAGAATCACAATCCCAAAGCATTCAGCTCTCTATTTGTCTTACCCTTCTGAAGATTAGCTGTTTAATACTATAGAAAGCTCATTTTACAACAGAGGCTCTGATGCAAACAAACTTTCGAATCATACGTCGCCCTTCACAGGGAATTTTCCTTGTGTCAGAGGATGTATGTCATAAGGTCACAAACTATTTCCCCATTCACTCAGTCCCTCCCTCCTGGAAGCAACTCAGATTTCACCACACACCAGCATACAGCTTCACAACCCCACCTTCTTCTCAAGCCTTCTATCAGTCTGACTGTTTTTCTTTTTCTGCTTATGTGTGTAAATATTATGCAGCAAAAAACAATAAAATCTTCCAAATCTCGCAAATTCAAAAATAACTGTATCTCTCCTTTGTCTTCTCACAGATGTTATTTTAACAGTAACTCAGCAGTATTTTGTGTCTTTTAAAGTCCAATACCTATTTCTATTTCCCTTTAACTTCACTTATTAAAAGTTCTTTAATTATTAATTAATTAATAGCGGTTATATGTTGTGGTCAGCGGTTGTACGTCGTGGCCACATCAAATTTTGAAATAGTTTCTCCCCCCCCCCCCTCTTAGATCAAAATTCTAGGTAGAAGAAATCTGGGTTAGAATAGCTTTAATCTTCTTCAAAATTCTGCAGCAGAGTTTAGCAAAGATGGCAGTCTGTCTCCCAGGACTTCAACTCTAGGGCAAGGAAAGACTCCCTCCAGCACTTCTCCCTCTCGAGGAAACCCCTCCTGTAGAAATGTGGGTAATCTTAAATTCCCTCCTTGATCTGGAAGTGACAAGTCAGGTCTAAGATAGTCCCCTAAGATAGCTTAAAAACCCCTGCTGGGTTCCTCTGTTCTCACAGAAGAGATGCATCTAATCCAAACAGCACTTCAGAAAGTCCGAATCAATATTCTCTTTGACTGCTTGATTCAATATTCTGCATAATAGACAAAGATATTAGATAGCTGTGCTGGGCATGAGAAAAACTGCTGAAACAAAAGTTCTATAATAGCTTTTTGGGGATGAACCAAAAATTACACACAGAGAGAGGAGACAAACCTTGTCCTAGCAGTCTTTGCTACATCTTACAAACCTGTTTTGTACTTAGAACCATCAAATACAAATAAGTCTAAAACACTTCAGTCACTAATAAGCTCTTCTTATTTATTGTAATTTACATCTTTAAAAAGTTAAAAGAAAATCGAGGAATTGTATAGCAAATAGCTGTTACAACAAAGTGCAAAGTAATTTAGCAGCTTTTATGCTTATTACCATAACACTGTCTATTCTAGATTGAGAAAACTGATTATTTTCTCCAAGACTGTGAATAGAGTGAAGCAATCATCATTCATATTGAAATACTACTAGGCAAATAAGTTGAATAACTTCTTGATCTCATGCAGTTATCATTAGAATTGTACACAGTTTCATCCAACATTATCTGCCACTATGGACCAGAAAGAATAATTCATAACATTAGCACAGGAAAAACATACTGTCTCTAATTCAGAAATCTCTGTACACAGCAGTGCAGAAGTGTGAGAATGTTTCAAGGTGCTATCAGTGATGTTCATTCTGCCATTGCTACTTGATTATTGTGGGAAATAAAGGGATCTGGGTTCATTTTCTTTCACCTACAAACAAGCAGTCAGAATTAAAGCATGGCTTAGTCAGTATGTAAGTACAGATAAGTACTATGTATCACCTCCTGCTAGAAACAGCTATCATCACAAGATTAGTATTAGTAATTGCACAAGAAAACTATATGACTCAGAAGCAAGGTCACAAGTGATTGGATTATTTTTAGCTTCACTTTCTTGAGGGAACTCAAAGCTACAAACATGGAACAGTTCTATGCTAGCAAAATCCATTTGATGGGGGTCAGGATAAGAGATGATCGCTAGCTTTAAATCAGTTCATGAACAATGATCTTCCAGTAATCTAAACACTGTACCATGTGTTTTCCAATTGCCAATGACCTATTTACATTAGTATCAGCCTTTCATTGGCTGTTCTATAACACAACTTACTCAGAAGTTCCATGGGAATGTCAACTCAATGCATGGCAGCTGTGAAGTTCCATGGGAACTTACTCAGAAGTTCCATGGGAATGTCAACTCAATGCATGGCAGCTGTGAAGAAGGCAAACTCTATGCTGGGGATCATTAGAAAAGGAATTGATAATAAAACTGCAAAGATTGTCATGCCCTTATATAAAGCAGTGGTGCGACCGCACTTGGAGTACTGTGTCCAGTTCTGGTCGCCGCATCTCAAAAAGGATATTGAGGAGATAGAAAAAGTGCAGAGAAGGGCAACAAGGATTATTGAGGGACTGGAGCACCTTCCCTATGAGGATATACTGCTAGAACACGGCCATACTGCCCGCAAACCACACAGCACCCCAATATTGAACATCTTTTCATGTGCATCAATAGACAATTGTAAATCAAGTATATATAACACTCTAATAACCAAACTAAAGACTCCTTGGATAATAGTGTTTTTTCCTGTATATGTAACTATATGCCTTTATTTATCAGTTACTTTTTAAAAATACAAAATTACCCATAGAATCAGTCAGGCTTCTCAAATGATCAATAGTTAAAGCTATTTTTATTCAGTATACAAGTTAATGTTAGCTTATTCTTTTATTAATAAGATCATGAATGCAGATCCATTTTATACTTATTAATGACTCATTTTGATTTTTGTCTATTATACCTATTTTATAGCTGTGAAGATGGTTGTGGTTGTTATTTTTTGCTTTTTAATCCTTTTTTCTGATTCTTTTTTGTTGGCAAAATAATAAAAAATTATTTTTTTTAAAAAAAGGAAAACTGCCTCTGAATGCTTCTTGCCTTGAAAACTCTACAGGATTATAAGTCAAGTGTCACTTGATAATAAAAAAAGTTCAGTTTCAGCAAACAAAACCTATATCAACAATCCTATATGTTTCTATTTAACAAAGTAAAATACTATAAGTCATATGGAAAATATTACAAATTTGTTAAGTTCTTGGTTGCATGTCATATGGCATCTAATTAGCATGTGACTAACCACACAGGCAAAACTGTGATGCCATATTTTGGGATGGGAAAGATTTTGTGGCTTTAGCTACTTAGCTGTAATTGCTTCCCAATATACATTTACTGCAAATTTCATCTCTTGTCCAATCCTACTAATTTCCCTCCCATCTCTGTCTTTTGTCATCTGATGCTCTCTTTCTGATGACAGCCTCCTATGCAGATTTTCCTTCTGCATTTTACTGCCAGCTGGTTCACCACCTGTCCATGTGGTGAAAGAAGGGAATGGGCCTCAGTGGAAGTTGCAGAAATAAAAGGAACATGAGAGGAGGGGAAAAAGAAATGATAAGGGACTGAAATAGGAAAGAGTAAACAGATGGGACATAGAGCATAGAAACATAGAGCAAGTGGTAATAAAAGGACATCATGTATAACTAAACAGCGTAAATGGGACAGAACAATCAAGAAAAGACATCTTGTAAGGGTAATGAAATTATTTACAATATCGATTGTGCATTTTCAAAGCACTGATTTTATGTATCTGTCTAATTAGTATGTGCTAAGATTCATTATATTCTGGTGTAAATACTATGTTCATACATCCTTTCAGTCTGTTACTATAACCATTCAAATTCAATAATTCAGAAGATCTTTTCAGAGTTTAATGTTCAGTTTCGTGATAGAGCACATGTTTTGAATGTATGATTCAATCAGCTCTGGCTAAACAGTTACATGTTGCAGTTCTGCATGAATTCCTGCAGAGCTTGGTTCAAGACCTGCTGCCCGTCTGCTCAAAGTTATGGGAATGTTGGTTTCTCTCTGTAAAACACATTGTATTCATTTATTCTATGTAACATAAGAATATTTTGCTACACTACTGCAATATGTTGCCATTTAGTTTATGTCCTACACCCTAACTGTGAAGGCTGTGTGAATATGATTGTATGAGTGATATCACACCAGTGAACTGGGCTTGGGCTTTGCCATGATAAAAGGCCATGAGCAGGAGAAAAATTAGAACTCCACCTAAACTCATCAAACTAGCTGGAGCAAAAAAAAGTCACCCTAGGCAGTAACTGGCTATCAGAACATTAATCAAGGAGACTAGGCAAATGCCTTTAGTGTGCCTTTAGCCACAGAAAGAACTCGTATTAACATTTCCTACCTTAGACTTGCAGTACCAATAGTGCAATTTAGAATTCCCACTAGAGGAGCACTCTGGTGATCAGAACAAGATTATAACCATAAACATCTGGAAACCCTTTTACCTTATTTGGAACAACAGGCCTCCCCTCCTCCTTTTTGTCCAGATGTCATATACCTTGCACCTTCCTCAAGAAAGAAAACAACTCATTTAAAAGCTTGTTATATAAATGGAGCTATAATCTAGCACAGGGGGTCACAAACTGTGGTTCATGGGCTATTGCAGCCCACAAGTTCTTTCTGAGTGAGTCTTTTCAACAATGGTGTTCTGCAGCTGGCGTTGTGCAAAGCACCCGCCAGGAATCAGTGCCGCAGAGTCCACCCCCATAATGGCAGCCAATCCTGGAACTGAACACCTGTGGCATCTACCCTGACAAAAACAAATGCCATTTATGAAGCGCAGCTATGCAAAGCACCACGGTTCAGCTGATGCACTACCTGTTCATGCAGCGCCTGCCCATGCGAATGCTCCATGACTGCAGTGCTGCCAATAACACCGACAGCACAACGGTGTTATTGGCTGTGCAAGCTCAGCCATGCTCAAACTGATCTTGAAGGTTTTAAAATTCTTCCCTCAAGATTTAACTCAACTGCTCAATGCAATTGCTTATTCATCAGCTCCTTCCTCCTCCTCAAACCCTTTTATTTACAGCTTCAATGGTTTGATTATAGGTTTTAATCCGCTAGCGGTAACACCGAATTTGCCTCTTTTAAAATCAAATCTTCTAATATGGTTTGAAGCTTACTGTCTGCGCCATGTCGACTTTGTGATTCCCCGGTCAATTAATGGTGTGATACGTGAAATATCAAGGATTCGGGAAGGAACTCCCCACTGCCTGATCGATGAACAAGGATTCATCCTGGTTCTGGTGCTCATTACTCCCCTTATCCATCTTTGCGAACGTGGCAGAAGATACTCCTTTTTTTAAAAAAAAAAAAAGTCTTCGATCCAGTTTGAAGGAGAGTTTCAGGAGTCTAATCTTTGTTCAAATTTCCCACCATGGAGCATGAAAGCCTGGAAATTACTACCCTTAATCAATTACAGGTACTGTTCACCATGAGAATTGAGAGAATAACCAACTAGAAACTTAGGTGGGGGAGATGCGCAGATGTTCTGATGTCATAACATAAGAACATTTTGCGGGGAGAAAAAAAAAAATCCCGCTAACCTTACAGCATGAAAACCAATCAGGAGAGACCCACCAAACCCCGATCCATTGGTAGAATTTGAGGAGATTATTTTGTTCTTAGATCTGGATAGGCTGGAAGTGTCTTCACGGAAACATGTGGTGGTGGAGAGGTTGAAACCTCTATGAAAAGGTGCAGTTATTTTCAAACTTGGTTTGGTTGGATTGATTTTCGAGTGAGGGATTTGTACTAGGTTTTTTTCAGGAATCTGTGTTTCAGGAATCTGTGCCTTTTGTGAATTTGAGGTAACAGAGTCTCTTCTCACTGTCTATTTGGGATCTTTAGGTCTCACTGAATCCTGCTTGCTAGCCATGTTCTGAGTCTTTAAATTACAATTGATAAATAAATGTTCAACCCCTGGGCAGACACACAGAATCACAATCCCAAAGCATTCAGCTCTCTATTTGTCTTACCCTTCTGGTCTTTGTTTCTTCTGCTATCAGCTGTTTACAACAGAGGCTCTGATGCAAACAAACTTTCAGATCCTTTTGTCCCTTTCACACACCCCCTTTAAATTTCCTTGTGTCAGAGGATGTATGTCATAAGGTCACAAACTATTTCCCCATTCACTCAGTCCCTCCCTCCTGGAAGCAACTCAGATTTCACCACACACCAGCATACAGCTTCACAACCCCACCTTCTTCTCAAGCCTTCTATCAGTCTGACTGTTTTTCTTTTTCTGCTTATGTGTGTAAATATTATGCAGCAAAAAAACAATAAAATCTTCAAATCCTAGCAAATTCAAAATAACTGTATCTCCTTTGTCTTCTCCCTGGATATTTATTTTAACAGTAACTCAGCAGTATTTTGTGTCTTTTAAAGTCCAATACCTATTTCTATTTCCCTTTAACTTCACTTATTAAAAGTTCTTTAATTATTAATTAATTAATAGCGGTTATATGTTGTGGTCAGCGGTTGTACGTCGTGGCCACATCAAATTTTGAAATAGTTTCTCCCCCCCCCCCTCTTAGATCAAAATTCTAGGTAGAAGAAATCTGGGTTAGAATAGCTTTAATCTTCTTCAAATTCTGCATGAGAGTTTAGCAAGAGATGGCAGTCTGTCTCCCAGGACTTCAACTCTAGAGGGCAGGAAGACTCCTCCAGCACTTCTCCCTCTGAGGGAAACCCCTCCTGTAGAAATGTGGGTAATCTTAAATTCCCTCCTTGATGGAAGTGACAAGTCAGGTCTAAGATAGTCCCCCCCTAAGATAGCTTAAAACCCTGCTGGGTTCCTCTGTTCTCTCACCAAGAAGAGATGCATCCCAATCAAACAGCACTTCAGAGAAGTCGAATCAATATTCTCTTTGACTGCCAGTTCAATATTCTGCCATAATAGACAAAGATATTAGATAGCTGTGCTGGGCATGAGAAAACTGCTGAAACAAAAGTTCCTATAATAGCTTTTTTGGGGATGAACCAAAAATTACACACAGAGAGACAAACCTTGTCCCTAGCAGTCGCTGCTACATCTTACAAACCTGTTTTGTACTTAGAACCATCAAATACAAATAGAAGTCCTAAAACACTTCAGTCACTAATAAGCTCTTCTTATTTATTGTAATTTACATCTTTAAAAGTTAAAAAAAAGAAATCGAGGAATTGTATAGCAAATAGCTGTACAACAAAGTGCAAAGTAGTTGCTTAGCTTTTTATGGCAATACCATAACACTGTCTATTCTAGATTGAAGAAAACTGGGTTATTTTCTCCAAGACTGTGAATAGAGTGAAGCAATCATCATTCATATTGAAATACTACTAGGCAAATGGTTGAATAACTTCTTGATCTCATGCAGTTATCATTAGGGTGTATTTACACAGTTTCATCCAACATTATCTGCCACTATGGACCAGAAGAATAATTCATAACATTAGCACAGGAAAACATACTGTCTCTAATTCAGAAATCTCTATACACAGTGCAAGTGTGAGAATGTTTCAAGGTGCTATCAGTGATGTTCATTCTGCCATTTGCTACTTGATTATTGTGGAAATAAAGGGATCTGGGTTCATTTTTCTTTCACCCTACAAACAAACAGTCAGAATTAAAGTATGGCTTAGTCAGTATGTAAATTACAGATAAGTACTATGTATCACACCTCCTGCTAGAAACAGCTATCATCCTGAGATTAGTATTAGTAATTGCACAGAAACTATATGACTCAGGAAGCAAGGTCACAGAGTGGTTGGATTATTTTTTTAGCTTCCCTTTCTTGAGGGAACTCAAAGCTACAAACATGGAACAGTTCTATACTAGCAAAATCCATTTGATAGGGTGGGATAAGAGATGATCGCTAGCTAGATAGTTCCATGAACAATGATCTTCCATGTAATCTAAACACTGTACCATGTGTTTTCCAATTTATAATGACCTACAACTACATTAGTATCAGCCTTTCATTGGCTGTTCTATAACACAACCTCAGAGTTCCAGCCCAGAGATGTCAGCTCAATGCATGGCAGCTGTGAGAGTTCCATGGGAACTTACTCAAGTTCCATGGGAATGTCAACTCCAATGCATAGCAGCTGTGAAGAAGGCAAGCTGCTGGGGATCATTAGAAAGGGTGATAATAAAACTGCAAAGATTGTCATGCCCTTATATAAAGCAATTAGATGCGACAGCACTTGGAGTACTAATGTCCAGTTCTGGTGTACATGCATCTCAAAAAGGATATTGAGGAGATAGAAAAGAGAGAAGTGCAGAAGAGAGAAGGGCAACAAGGAGTTATTGAGGGACTGGAGCACCTTCCCTATGAGGAGGAGCTGCAGCGTTTGGGACTCTTTAGTTTGGAGAGGAGAGGCTGAGGGATATGATTGAAGTCTACAAAATTATGCATGGGGTAGAAAATGTTGACAGAGAAATTTTTCTCTCTTTCTCACAATATTAGAACCAGGAATACATTGAGAAAATGCTGGGGAAGGAGTGGGACTAATAAAGGAAACACTTCTTCACATAGCGTGTGTTTGGTGTTTGGAATATGCTGCCACAGGAGGTGGTGATGGCCACTAACCTGGATAGCTTTAAAGGGGCTTGGACAGATTTATGGAGGAGAAGTCGATTTATGGCTACCAATCTTGATCCTCTTTGATCTGAAGTTGCCGATGCCTGAACAGACCAGGTGTCAGGGAGCAACAGCCATGAAGGCCATTCGCGTTCACATCCACCATGTGAGCTCCCAAGGCACCTGGTGGAGCCCTTTCACAGTAGCAGAGTGTTGGACTAGATGGACTTTGGTCTGATCCAGCTGGCTTGTTCTTATGTTCTTATGTTCTTAAGAAGTCTTCTCCATCTTTTCAAGGTAAGAATATTGTTCCATTATCAGCTTTGCATTTCAGAAGTCTTTATTCACTTGTCAGGTTGCTGATTTTGGGCTCTGATCCTGGACTTTATCTCTGTTGATAACTGTAATATATTGTTTTTGACTAATTGTGTGTATTTATAAAGGTTCAAGAGTGCTGTTTGTTTAGTTCCTTGTAAATGTATAGTGATTTTTGTCAATGTAATATTGCAATACTTGATTATAGCCAGAATTCACAGTGTTTTGGACCATATCTGATTGATCAAATTTATTTTATTCTTGAAACTATTCTTTCAATTATGTTTGATGGGGAGGCAATGATTGATCAAGGTCACTTGGGTGGTAGTTGGAGCCCAAGGTCTGCAGGTTGCTGGATTCATCAACTTTCGATACTTCATTTTTGAGCCATGAGCTAAATGAGAGTAGTAGGGTGGAATAGGTGGCTGACTGGCTGGTGAAAACGTGCCGGCACAAATGTCGGGAATTTGTCTCGAATGCCAGGGTCTTTGGACTAGGATGAAATACGATTTTGCGTGGAGGTGCTTGTGCATGCTGGACTGATCATTGTCCGGTTTGAAACTTGGATGTTGAGGGTTTTTTTTGTGGAGTTTGTTCTTAGACTTTTTTTTTAGACTGGTGGGACCCATGGCACTGATCAGGCTGGAACTTTGAACAGTCCCATGCGTATGGTGGCGGCAGACATGTTCAGGCATGGCTTTCTGCTGTATGCGGACGCTGGGTGGTAAACCAGGTGTAGGGTGGACGTGGCGGGTAACATAGGCATTGCTTCGATACCGGAATGTATATGGGGCAGGCCGTGCACGCAAAGGTTCCAGTGCACCATTGCTGCTGCTAATATTGTGACACATTCGAGATAGTCCAGTTTGGGCTATTTTCTTACAACAGCAGATGATGTGCTCCGGTTTCATCACCCTCTTTGCAGAGCGACACTTTGGGTCATTGTAAGACTTTTTTCGATGTCTTTATTGCATTTGTCATAATTCTTGCTCCTGGGCAGCAAAATCGGAGCCTTCAGTTTCCTTCTTTAGAGTTCTCCCGTCTGAGCCTCCATGTTTTCTGCTATCAACCTTCCCTTCAATGTTCTTAAAGTACTGCCCATGGGTGGCTTGTTTAGCCACCTCCTTTTCGTGTTTTTTTAAACTGTTGGACTCTATATTCTTTTGATTCTTTGGCTTTCAGCATCTCAGCCTTGTGGACTTCTTTCAATGCTGGCTCTTGACTCTTGGATGTATTCTTTCAGACCTCTTTTCTCTTCCTCTACTGATTGCTTGGCCATTAGGAGCAGCCTCTTATCCTTCTGACCTATGCTAGGTACGAGGTCTATCTACATCACTTCTTGGATGCAGTGCTCAATTGATGGTCATAATTTCCCTTGTTTTTTCTGTCCAGGATGTCCAATTGGAAACTTGTGTCCAGTTAATTATGCCAGCAGTGCTTAGCATTACTGAGGCACCGCTTAAGTATTAGTGAAGCTTTATTGTATTTCCTCCATTTTAGCAGCTTTGATTTCAAAGAAATTTTCTTACCCTTCCTAAGATATTCCTTCCTAAAATTGGTGCTTTGGCTTCTGCATGCTTGATGATTTCTCTGCTTGCGAGTATCCCCAAGTATTTGTAGCTTTCATTCACTTTGGTAAGCTCTTTATTTCTATATGGCATTTGGCATATTCACATCCCTCTCGCATGTTTACCAAGTTTACCTTTACTGAGTTCCAAAGTTGCACACTTGTCAAGTCCAAAATCCATTGCAATGTCAGTGCTAGAGACTCTCACTGAAAAGTGATTTCAGTAGTGACTCAATCTCTTTTGATTTTTCCATAGAGCTTTGGGTCATCCATGTATAGAAGGTGTGAAATTTTTGGTGAGTTTCTTGCTGCCTGATATCGCCAGACCTATTTTTCTTACCAACAGGGAATTATAGAAGCGGAATCATACCGTAGAAATGATGAAGGTAATTGAGGGACCAGGAGTCTGCTTGGAATATTCCCCTTCGGATGTTGACTTCCCTTATTCCTGCTCCATTGATTATTAATTCTGTTTTCCAAGTGTGCATTGCATTCTTGACCAATTTCTACATTCTGGTAGAATCGTTTCTGGTTGGAGTAGAAAAGTTGATTCTGCTTGAATTGAGCAACCCTTGCTTCGAATCTTGCAATCTTCTTTGAAACTGCTACCAGCTGTTGTTTGACCACCTCTATTGCCTCATTGAGTTTCCTCTTGTTCAGGTGGCATCTCTTAACTAGGTCTGCCTTGATTTTCTCATTTTTCAGCTTCTACTTCTTCATGTTTTTCCAGTTTGCACAGCATCCGATCATGGATTTGCTGATTTTTCTTCTGAGTCTGATTTTCCATTTTTTGGAGTTACCTATTTTTGCAGTCTTCTTTCACCAGGTGATGAATCTCTTTACCCCTAGCTCTTTAGTAATCACTACTGCAGTGCTGTACATAAGCTGGTTTTGTTTCATGCAGTGAGCATTGTTGTTTGGATTCCATGCAATGACCTTGTTGAATTCTTCAGTGAATTGAGGCAGATCCCTTCCTTGGAACAATCTTCAATGGTGGTGGCAATCTTGTACATTCATTTGCATTGTTCATGTGTTCTAGGATCTTCTGCAATCAGATTCTTCCTGCTTTTGTCAATTAGAGACTTTGGGTTGTTTGGGTTGGCTCCTTTGGAGGTGTGATTATTGTTGTTTCTTCCTCCTCTTCATATTCTGTCTCTTGCAGTCCTTGAATTGTTGCCAATTTTGTTGAATTTATTTGAGTGTGTCTTGGTATGTTTTCAATACCATTGTCTCGTGCTTTCTGCTGGATTTCTGCTAGCTCTAGATTGCACTAAAAACCTTGTTCCTTTCAATATATCTTCTTTGATCAGCAAGTCTTTGCTCAGTAATTTCTGTGTCTGGGTGAAGTTCATTATTATTATTATTATTATTATTATTATTATTATTATTATTATTATTATTATTATTATTATTATTATTATTATTATTAAAAAGAGAAAGAATACTTAAATCTGACATGCTGTCATTCAGGCATCTTTCATAAGCACAATAGCTATAAATACATTATAAAATATTTTTAAGCTATAAATCCTGTTTTGTCAGTTGAGTACATAAAGGAAAATTATAGTCCCCCCCCCCTTACACACACACACCCAGAGAGACTGGAGAGTAAAAAATAAAAGTGGATGCAAAGTCACCTCTATTCTTATTTTTAATTCTAGCTCAGTACACCTTTCATTTACTATTGATTTAGTGCTGCACCACCTTTGCTGGCATAATTTTACTGTCTTTGATATTCTACACAAATTCCAAAGACCTGCAAGAATTTTCAATAATTAAGCCAAGCACAGAAGTTCCCTATGGAAAGGGGTGAGGAGAGAATATACAAATCCTTGCACACTGAGTTTTTTCTCCTAAGTCATTGTCATCAAGGTTAGAAAATTGAAGTACTTCCTTACACAAATACTTCCTTACACTGTATCAGTTCACATAATTTACAGTGCCTGTTCCGGAACACACTTATAGTGGGGAGGATCTTTATTTTTTCTTTCCTACAATGTAGATCTGAAAAGGCTCTGAAAATGTTCACTGTACTACTTTTTGGTGAAACTCAATTATTTTATGCTGTGCCTTTCTTTTGATTTCCTGTGAAATGTGCATGTTTCAACACTGTTTTTGCTTCAATAATTTAGAATCAAATGATATACAAAAGATATATAAAACATGCTACATGGAAATATAAATAAATCTACTATATCAATAGGAAAGAATGAAAAAGGAACCATTAATAGGAATATAAACCAATATTAAAAAAAATAATGGGAATGTACATAGAACCCCAAATTTATAGAAAGGGAAGGGAGCAACAGTCTTTTAAGCAACAATAGTAACATCAGCATTTATTCCAAGTCACTGGAAAGTTAGGCTTCATCCAACATGGAGAATATGTTGCTATTCTCCAGTCAGTCCTATCTATGCCTTATGGTCTTTAGCTACAATGGTAATGTTAAATGAAAAGGGAAAACATCACAAACTCAGCGTTAAACGTCTCAGTCCAAAGGGGGAGGAGGCAAATGACTCTTTGGAGATAGTGCAAACTTGCACTAGCACATTTGTCCACCCTGTCAGTGCATTTGGCAAATGCTCCAGCAGATGGGGCAACCTTGGACTTCAGTGGTGCCCAACTTGAAAGGGCGACTGGCGGTCTGCCTTGCATTGGCATCCAATCAGATGCCAGTGCAAGGGGGACAGGCCACGGCATTCCCAGGGAAGGAGCTGATAATAATTGGCTCTCACCAAGCGTTTTGAGCCATTGCCACCATAGCTGGTGCCCTGGATTCATGCCACCCATTTAACCCTACATAGGGCTGACAGCTGCCAGGGAATTTTGTTGTTCCCCACACACACACCAACCAGCAAAAAGCTTTCTAGAGGCAACAGGGAGTTGTCATAGTGGCTGCTTGGGCTCTGAATTGGACTTCTTGTAACTAGAAGTCAATGAGTTTAGAAGGTTGTAACCCTACTGAAGATGGCACTGAAATCTGGACACTCATTTTCTTTCTAATCTTCACCTTAATTGGGATGGGCCTGAAAATCTGATATCTGACAAAAATGTTTGGTTAAGTGAAATCCCTTATTACTTTTAGGTTTGTGATGGAAATGTTGCCTGTATTAACAGGACAAATATTAGAAGGAATTTTCCCCCTTCAAGCTTGCTATTTCAAAATAATATGCTTAAGACAGTTAAGATGGTGGTCAAATCAGAATGTAAGTATAGCTTGCTGGATCAGACTAGTGGTCCATCTAATATTGTATACTCTTTCAGACAGTAACCTGCCATTTATCTGCAGGTAACAAACAGGGAATAAAGATTGAGTCCTCCTCCTTCCACCAAATACTGTCTCCCAGACTGGTATTCAGTTGCTGGGCACCTCTGTAAATGGTTGTCACTTTTAATCATGGCATCAGTTGTCCTCTCTTAACATCCTGTTGCTGTAATCATTTCCTAATTAAATTGGGATGGTCAGATTTAATTGCACATAAGATTCAGGACCAGAGCAAGTGGGTTTTCAGAGGGGTAAATCCACCCTCAACCATTGTTTGGTCCTGAACACTCTGATTTCCAAGTATACCAGGGTAAATAAATCCAAGATTTCTAATGCAGCTTTTCTCGATCTCAGAGCTGCTTTTGACTCTGTGCCAAGAAGACTTTTGTGGAGGAAGCTTGAATGCCTAGCCATAGAGAAGAGACTTCTCTCTTTAATCATTGCACTTCACTCTAATACAGCATTGCCAAAATAAAGTGCAACGGGGGAAGACATTCCTGACCCTAGAAAATCCACATCTAATAAGGGGTCAAGAAGGGTTGTGTTCTCACACCAACTCTATTCAACCTTTTTAAATGACTTAGCGCCCTCTTTGAGAGGGTATGATATGCACAGCCCTTATCTTGGTAAATCAAGGATATCTCTGCTGCTTTATGCAGATGATGCCATTTTGTTATCACAGACCAAAGGAGTGGGAGTTAAGCGACTAATAGCAGGTGTGCTGGAATATTGTAATAACAACAACCTTGAAATTAATTATTCCAAATCCAAAAATCACTTTGGTTTTGCCAAGCTGCGTGGTGCCCGCTTCTAACTGGACGCTGAATGGAGAAGCACTGGAGCAGGTTAAGATCTTTAAATACCTGGGTTTAATTTTAAATTATAGATCAGGATGGTCCTCACACAGGAACAGAATAGTTGCCACCAGTAAAAATACAACTACTATCTTGCATTTCTTTTACAGAAAGGGTCACTAATTTCTTCCTGTGGCCTTTAAAGCATTTAACACAAAAGTCTGCCCACAATTTTTATGTGGTGTTTCTTTATGGATCCAATCCTGTAATTGAAATATTGAGCAGATCCAATTTACCTTTTTGTGTAAAATATTTGGTGTGACACAGTCTGTTCCCTATGCTACCTTGTGCCTAGAAGCTGGACAACATCTTCTGAAGACCAGGGCTTGGTGTATAACGTTCAAACACTGGATCCAGCTTTGTTTCAGGTATGAGGATATGAGCCTTATTGCCCAGGCTTTAACTTTTCTGCATGCTACTGAATTGTGGGCCTGCATAGAAGTGAAGCTCCCTGCCTTGGGCCCACCTCCTGATGCTATAGCCATGTTGCCTCCCAATGAGATGTTCTCGGCTATAAAATCTAGACTTTTTGAATTAGAACATCAGGAATTGATGGCTCATGCAAAAAAGTTCTGCTCTCCCCTCTCCCTTGGCATCCCATAAGGCTGCCTAGATGTGGCCAGATATTTGTTCACTCTTTCTGATCCAGAGCACCAACGTGCCATCATTTTGGCCAGATGCAATGTGCATCCTTCCACTTTGAGGGATGGAAGAGGCTCCAAAACACCTCTTAGCGAGTGTTTTTGCATCTGCACTCTGAAAACTGCAGAAACTGTAGACCATATTCTGTATTACTGTCCCCTTCATAACCAGGCCAGAACAAAGTTCCTCTCCATCTTATTGATGGGCTTAGAGTGCTGAACAGACCAGCAGAAGACAATTTATCTGTTAAACAACGAATCCAGCAATGCACTAGAGCAAACAGTCAGGTTTTTATGCATGGTCATAAACAATCTTAATTTTGCTTTGTATTTTGTCTTTTTTTTTGGTATTTTATTTTAAATCTTTGTACTATGCCATTAAAGGTTATCTGTTATCTGTTATTACATGGAGGCTATTTTTATTCATCATGGCTATTAGGACTTTAATGGACCTCTCTTCCATTCATCTGTCTAACCCTCTTTTTAAATTATATATGCTGTGGCACCATGACGTGAATAGGCCAGCCTGATCTTGTCAGGTCTCAGAAGCTAAGCAGGGTTGGCCCTGGTTAATATTTGGATGAGAATCCATCAAGAAATACCAAAGAACAGAAATAAAAGGCTTTTGGATGTAAAACCGTTTATTCAGACATCTTAGAAAGCACACACACACGACATGACAGGAATGAGACCTCCCTTAAAACTACAGGTTACTCTTCGTGCTCAATCCCTTCCCCCCCTCCTGGGCCATCCAGGCCCATCTCATGGGAAACGGAATGCTCATCTTGGACAGCAAGATAAGCCATCCACCAAGGTTGTTGCATACGATTCTGGCCCGCCCGCCGGGTGGAGGCATTCCGTCAAGGCCAGGTGGCTGGGAGAGAAACTTGGGCAAAACTGCCATCCTTGCACTCTACTTCCCCCAAGAAACCTCCCCGGCTTGTCAGGAAAGGCTTTGTGAAAAGCTTAGAAGTAGAGGGAGGGGGGCATCAATATTTTCTGTATATACCCATTGATTATTGCCAGAGGGATGGCCAATACATGAAACTAGATGCTGTAGGCGATTGCTTGAGAATGAGAGTCCAGAATATATCTATTTCATGGTGCTTGTGACCATCAATTATAACCCCTGGTGGGGTGGCTCGAGGAGGGTCATTGCCAGGGCAAAAATACTGAAGCAGGAGGCCTCCTTGAGCAAAGCCTGGAATGAAAGAGCCGGGATGAATGTTACTTAATGAGTTAGGCAGCAGTTCCAAGCGAGCAGTAACATCATTGAAGTCACCTTTGTAATCCGAAAGAGGCCCACAAATTTCTTGCCAAGTTTTGAATATTTGTACACGTCTCTAAGGTTTTAGTGGACAAATAGACCCATGCCCCAACATAGGGAAGTCTGAGGCGGCGCTTGTCCGCCTGAACCTTTTGTGATTCTTGGGCCTGCTGTAAAGGTAGACTGCACTGTTTTCCAACCCTCGACTAGCGAAGAGATCCATTGTTTTGAATTCTGGAGGGCTGCAGTACCTCTGCAGGCAGCTGGGAACAACGGTGGAAAAAGACCGACCAGAAACAATCTCAAAGCGGGGTCTTTTCGTTACTACTATGAATAGCATTATTATCGCATACTCTGCAAAATGAGTAAATCGCGCAATTGTCTGATGATAGTTAGTATAACCGCGTAAATACTGTTCCTAGCAGTTCTGTTCGATCCCGTTCTGACTAGCGTCACTTTGGAAGGCGTGGTAGGGAAGCGGCGACCGCTGGGGATGAAGGTTCCCAACAGCTCAGGAAAAGCCTTCCAAAGGAAACTTAGATATGAATTGGGGACGCTTGATGCGGATACCACCTTGTCCGGAGAGTGTGAAGCGATAGACATGTTGGATAAACAAGCAGACCAGTTTAAGGTGCCGGCCGGGATGAGTGGTTGCAAAGGAATGAAATATCGCCTGTTTAGAAAAAGATCCACCACCACCCATAAAACAGTGTTCCATTGGCTTTCCGGCAAATCGATTTTATAAAATCCATGGAAATGACCTGCCAGAGATTGAAGATGCAACAGGGAGGGTTTTAATAGCCCATCGCGGTTTCCCGGTATCGACTTGGCTTCGCGCAGGCGGAACGCCCGCTGATATCACGTTTCCATGTAATGTAGCATGGAAGCGCCACCAGAACTGTCGGCCGAGGCCAGATGCAATGTTTTTCAAAAACCGAAGTGCCAGCCTGGCCAGGCATCATGACACATTCGAGAACCACCTGCTTCGAGGAGAGGGAGGAGGGGCGTACCAACACCTCCCCATTTCCAAACACCACCCTCTAAATGCAGTTGTGAATCTCCTTCCTATCCGCCCGACGGATTCGCGGGCCACTCCCTGAATCCCTGGGGAAGGGAGATGATATTAGGGATGGTGCGGTGGGGGAGGAGCCGCCGTAGTTTATTGTCCGGGTGACCGCTAATCCCAGCTGGGAGGGAGAAACCAGTTACTTTCGGGATGTCTAAGCGATGTTTCCCCCCCCCTCGGGAAATGAGACAGCGCATCAACCAGTTTGTTACTTTACGGGAAAATGGACTGTGAAAAGAACCTGGAGAAAAATGTCGGCCCAATGCAATTGTTTGCGGAGACATTTTGAGTGGAGTGGACAGGGCAGTCAGATTTTTGTGATCTGATGAACCTGCAGAAGGGTGTTTGGCTCCCTCAGCCAATGAAAGCATAGGCACTCAATGCAGCTTTGATAGCTGCAGTCTCATATCCCCCACAGTCCAATTTAGTTCAGCCCCAGAAAACTTTTTGGACAAGTGAAGCACCGCAATTACCAATTTGTTTATTTTTATTTTTCTGCAGGGGCGAAGCCCTGGCGCTTTATCGAAACATCCACATGCGATGAAAGGAAGATCTAGGTCTGGAGTGCCTTAAAATTGAACAGTTCGTAGTAAAGCTGTTTTCCAGTTGCTGGGAGATGCTGACTGGCATTCTTGAGACCAGAGAAGGGAGCTCCGGGTTTAGAAGCCTGCGAGTCTTTGCCTTTGATGCGTAAAGAGAATCGATTGTGGTAAAGGCAATTTCAGCAAATCCCGAGGGGAATAAAGTCCGCGGTAGAAATTAGCAAAGCCTAGGAAGGATTACCCAGTTCAGCATCCTGAGGGTAGAGAACGAACCGTTCAATCCCCTGCGGCTATTTTAGCTGGGTCCATTTCCAAACCCTCATGAGAGATTGATACCCCAGATAGTCTATGGAGGGCGATGGAAGCAGCATTTTGACAAGAGGGAGTTATCTGGTAAGCGTTGTATGGAACTTCTAGGTACTAGTTTCTCATGCTCCTCAATGGTTTGTGAGTAAATTATTACATCATCTAAAATATCTGACCACCTTTGTATAACAGATCTTGTAAAACTTCGTTGATAAAAGGGCCATGAAGAGGCTCCTGGGGCTCCAGCTAATCCGAGATGGCATTATTAAATATATTCATATTGTCCAAACTTTTGTATTGAAAGCCCATCCAAGTGTTAAGTAGGCCTTCCATAATCTGCACACGGACTTCTATAATAAGCCTCTCTCAAGTCCAATTTGATCAAGAATCCGCCCTTTGCCCAATGCATCCAGAGGTCTTTAATTAAGGGCAAAGGATACTTGTTGGATATGGACACAGCATTCCAATCCCGCGACTTATAATCAGTACAAAAGTCTTAACGAACCCGTCCTTTTTTCTTAACAAATGGGAACTGGGGCAGCATGGAGGTAGTAAGTTTTGTGGCTCGTCGTTATGCGAATCCATGAGCCAAGTTTTTTATCTTAAGAGAAGCATGGAGTTCCTTCTCCTCGGTGCAGGGCCTCATCACGATAGATTCTGCAACTTTAGGTAGCTGGAGCTCCAGGTTGCAGGTAAGATTTTGCCGTCCAGTATCCCTATGGGGGGGGGGGAGTGAGGTGGTCGCACTCCTGTTCTTGAAACACTCTGGACAAGAGTCTCGTCATGCTCTGCGAGGATTTCCGCAGGAACAAGGAACTTGAACAATACATTTAAAAGCTTTGGGACCCATGAGTTCGTTCTCCCAGTGAGAGGTGGGAAACTTTCCTGCCCATTCCATGTGATCCACCACCAGGGGGGGGATCCGAGAATTGGAGGGATCTGCTCTTTCCATATAGATGGTTGGTTTATTATGCAAGAGCAACCAAGGCATACCTAACACAATAGGAGTGTTTAGCCCAACAGGAGCAAGGATGAAACTTATTTTCTCCCAATGAGTAGGCACAGCTGTACGGAGAAATACTGGCTGGGTTTTTAAAAGCGTGCGGACCTTCACCGCCCTAGAGGGCTACACATCCACATTTAAGGTGAAGGGAAATGGGTTTCACCAAAGGGGACTCCGGGTTCTAAACCAAGTTCAATTAAACCACTTGTGGCGGATCTCCTTGAGACGAGTAGGAACAGCCCGAGTCCACAAGTGCACGGGAAGCCAGAATCTTGTGCATATGTTGCATTTGGGTTGGCTACTTGGTTAAAAATGGTAATGGGAGCACTGCCTTCACTCGCACGACATCTGGAGTAGGAGCTAATGTCCTCCGAGGTGCTGCTGACCCGGCAGAGTGCTACATCTGGCCGTCTCGAAAACTTCACCGGTAGTGGCTTTAAGAGCTGACGCATCCCTAAAGTGGCCGGCATGGACCCTGATGAATTTTACATGGGGAAGCCAGGCTGCCACGATTAGCGTGTGAGAGTCCGGAACTTGGGGTTTTGTTTCGCCGGGCAGTTGGCAGCCAGATGGCCCAGGTCCCATGAGTAAAGGCACAATCCCAAGCTGGCGTTCGAAATGGTTTCAGCTCAGCACGGCGGCAGGAGTTGATTCTGCGGAAATTACTTGGTGCTGGGTGTTGTGGCAGAGTTTTGGTAGCGCCGATACCATCCATGGCGCTGGCAGGCCAGCTCAAAGGCGGGCAGCGACTTCGCGGTCCCAGATCGATCCATTAGGCTACTGTCAGCCGGGATTGGGATGAGGATAACCGTTTAGCGCCAGAAAGTTTGATGTCCATGCAACCCGAAAAGTACTCACATTTCATGCGTTCTGGCCAGTCTGGAGAGTTTACTGGCTACTGGCGCGAAATTCCCGAGCATATTCAGCTTAAAAGAGCGGTTACTCTTGCTGGATGGGTGGTTTGCACAATGCGGTGATAGCTGCTGGTTGTTTTTCTGCATCAGGGATGCTTGGAAGCGAAGGCCAACACCTGGAGGAACCCCACTGTCTGCAGTGTTGTCAGCCTGTAATTACATGTGAGAGGGTAATTAGCGAACCATTCTAGCCGCTATGCCATCCAATTACTGATCCAGTGTCACCGAACTTTCTCCGCGTTCAGAGAACGATATAAATCATCATACTCTTGCATATAAGGCATCGAAGTTGTAAGATGAAGTAGGAGTTTCCGATGCAGTCCCGCTTTCAAAGCGAGCTGGGATGGGGGGGTCTGTGGAAGATCACCTCTCCTCAACAGCTTCGAGGTGCTTGTTGAGGTTGTTGCTGTACCAGGTGGCCTGCGGTAACTGCAAGGGGTAAAGTCGGCGGGCTGGAGGAACCGGAATTGGGCTCTGGGTTGGGGGGCGGCTGCTGGAACCGGACCTCGAAACCGTACCGATGCACTCGGTGAGGAAAACTGGTAGCGCCAGCTGAGAAGGTGTAGAAGCGCTGTCTGGAATACTTGGCCATTGTAGCCAGCTGCCTTAGCAGAAATCCCTGTTCCAGGTCGGTAACTCCCTTTCCTCTAGCGTGTTAAAGGCGTCCTGAATTAGCATGCAAGGCACGCCCTTTCACGATCTGAATTTAGCTGGTTCATCTCAAGTTGTATGGCTGTAGCCTTCAGTTCATTCTGTGTTTTGGATGGCCCTGATGCTCACCGGCGGCCTGGCGTTGTAAATCCATTTTTGATTGATCCAGTACCTTGTCATGAACTGTCAGATTCTGCTTCTGGAGACTGGTGGCCGCTAGCGCTTCTCTTTGGCGATCCAACTCCATTTTGGATTTTCTTTTGCGTTGCTTCTCCACGGTCCGCTGCAAGATTTTTAGCAGCTCCTCTTCCCAGAGTTGGCTTTCAGGCGCAAGGCCCCAGGCAAGTTTGGCTTCTGCAGCCTTAGAGCCACTTCATCGTCCCAACTTTCGCTTCGAGGGCATTAGGAGCGGGTCAGAAGGGTCGGGATTAAGTTCCATCTCAATTGGCCAGTTTCTTCGATTCCTCCCGACCCGGCTCCACGAAGCTCTTCCGCATCCGGCTCACTTGCTCCGGCTCTGGAGCCGCCAGTTTTAGTATGGAACCCTCTACCGATCATCGACCCAGGCCAGCGTCATTGTTCCAGCCTCAGCCCGTGAGTCTTGGGGTAGCGCCCGGTACCTATGCCACTGCTGCTCCTTGCCAGGGATATCATCGTAAAGTACTTGTCGAGGAATCTTTCCATGGATTCCTGGGTGTCAGCTTTATGGATGAGTCGATTAGTCCCAGTTCCTCAGGGACTGGTTGCATTTAAGGGTTTGTAATCCACTTTCGTTGGCCGGAAGAAGCGAACCCGGTCGACGAAACTTCCGATCCATGGACGAAAGTATTACCGCTTCGTTTCCGGTACATCTCACATCGCGATCGGACCCACCTTGTCCATCCCAATGGAAACAAAGGAACCAAACTTATACTGTCTCTAGGGTCTGGAGAGAGTCCTGCCAGAGAAATCGAGGGCCATCTCCATCTCCTAGATCCTGCCGGAATCTGGAAGGGAAGGCTCGAGAGCCCTCTATGGGGCTAATGCGTGCCTTCCACATGGTCAAACACCTCAATCTCTGCATGTCAGAAAACACCAGAGATCCACTTCAATGTAACAGTGAAGGTTAAAAGTGATTCCTGTCATAATGTAAGGAATTCCAAAGAGCAGAAATAAAAGGCTTTTGGATGTAAGACCGTTTATTCAGACATCTTAGAAAGCACACACACACGACATGACAGGAATGAGACCTCCCGCCCAAAGCTACAGGATTTATAATGACTTATGAATCCTTCCCTCCACATCAAGGCCCATCCCAGGCCCATCTCATGGGAGCGGAATGCTCATCTTGGACAGCAAGGATAAGCCATCCACCAAAGGTTGTTTGCCGCCCGATTCTGGCCCACGCCGCCAGATTGGAGGCGATTCAAATCAAGAGCCAGGTGGCTTAGCGGGAGAGAAACAGGCAAAACTGCCATCCTTACAAGGATCACAATGCAAACCACCTCTGAAGATGTCTTGCCTTGAAAAAATATGAATAACCGTAAGTTGGTTGTGACTTGACAAAAAAATGTTTGTGGCTATCACAAAGTCCACTGACAATGAAATCCACATTTCAATAAGTGACTAGAAATGTATACAGTATTCCAAATGAGGCTGCACTAAAACTTTGTACAAGAGCAATAACATTATTGGTTGTTTTATTTTCAATCCATTTCTAGTTTGGAGATTGCCTTTTTTCATCACTGCCACACAATGGGTCAACATGTTCAATGAGTATTCTCTACAGCCCAAGATGTTCCATTTCAGTATCACCCAGTTTAGGCCCCATAGACATATATTTAAAGTAAGGATTTTTTGTTGTTCCAATATGTATCACTTTACAGTTAGACTCAGGATAAGGTTATATTTTCATAAGCATCTAGTTTGGGCAACAGCTGAGAAGTAATTTTTAAATAGCTTCTTGTCATATCTCATTAACAGTATGCTTTTATTCATGCTGCCAATTTAAGAAAGGGAATTAAAATGAAATTTAATTATAACAGGTGTGTGTGTGTGTGCTGTTAAGTAAAGTCATGTTGTTTTTGACTTATGACTTCCTTTGTAGAGTCAATTAATCTCATGTTGGGTTTTCCTTTTTTCCTTTGATCTTCAATTTTTCCTAGCATTATGGTCTTTTCCAGTGACTCCTATCTTCTTATCTGACCAAAGTATGATGGCCTTAGTGGAGTCTCTTTAGTCTAGAGGGAGTTCAGATTTGATCTGATCTAAAATCCATTTATTTGTTGTTTTGGCAATTCACTGCATCCATAAAACTCTACTCCAAAATCATATTTCAAAGGATCTTCTTCCTGTCAACATACTTCATTATCCAACTTTAGTACCCATATATGGTATTCAGGAATACCATGGCAGGAATTATTTTTATCTTAGTTACCAGTAACACATTGTTTCATTTAAAAATCTTTTCTAGCTCCTTCATTATTGTCCTTTTCTGTCTCAGTCCCCTAATATTTGTTCTTGTTACAATCTTCCTTTTAGTTGGTTGTGGACTAAAGATAGAAGATCTTGAACAATTTCAATTTCCTCATCATCAACCCTAAAGTTCTATATTTCCTCTGTAGGTGTTACTTTTGTCTTCTTGCTGTCCTCTGTAGGCGTTACTTTTGTCTGTCTTGCAATCCTGCTTTGGCACTTTGTGCTTTAAGCTTCATCAGTAATAAATTCAAGTTTTTGCTATTTTCTGCCAGTAATATAGTGCCATCTGTATATCACAAATTGTTGATATTATTTCCACCACTTTTCACTCCATCTTCATCTAAACCTAATTCAGATTTCTCCATAAATTCATCTAAACATAATCCAGATTTCTCCATTATGCATATAAATTTAAGAGATTGGGAGATAAAAGACATCCTTGTCTGATACCTTTGCCAATAAGAAACTATTCTGTTTCTCCATATTCTGTCCTAACAGTAGTCCTTTGTCCAGATTACAGTTGCCCATCAAAGCAATCCAGTTTCTTCTTAAAAGATCTGTCCCTTTGGAGAAAATGTCAGCTTTGGAGAGTGGAGTGTATTTTATTATAGCTTGTTGAGGCCTCTTCTCTCCCAAAACTCTGCTTTCCCACAGTGTTCACTAGAAAATCTCCAGGAATTTCCCAACTTGGAGATGGCAACCTTGGCCTAGCCCTAGCAAGTCCTCCCTCAAAGGCCTAGAAATGGCACTGCACCCTCCCTTTGCCTTTTACAGATACTGAAGCCTAGAATGCTTTGGTTGCCTACCAACAGTCACTGAGGGAATTCATTACTTAAAGTTGCAGGCCGCCTATCATTTTCAAGTTTTTTAAATCCCTTCAGGGTATTTTTTATTACATTTTATATTTTTCTGCAAACCTGAAACCCTTTTTATGTATAGTACCATTTATATATCAACCTGCTGGCTAGTGGTTTCAGGTTATGGCACAGGGCTATGCCTTTAGAGAAGCAGGACGTTCACAATCCAAGGAAGCCAAATCAAGAGTTTCAGGGTCAACCCTTGGATTATCAGTTCACCAGGTCAAGAGTCTGCTACTGAGTTCAGAGTCCAAAGGAGGCCAGTCCAGGGGTCAGAGTCCACAGAGTTCAGCATGGTAAGAGGATGTGTTGCAGCAACCAAGTCACTTAGTTGTATCCAGGCCAGTGTGTCTGCAAACCTCCTTGTTACAGGTTCTCCCAGGAACCTAGTATTCATCCTGTGAAGGAGGTGCCTTCTCTGAGGCAGCAAACATATACTTTGTTTTTTATCTTGCAGAAGTTCTCTATATCACTCTCTCTGTTGGTACACAGACTCAGGTGAGCTATTTGCCTGAGGAGCCTCAGCTGGAGCAGAACTGTGTGAATGGCGTGCTTCTGCAGGCACTTTGGGCTTTGAGCCCTGGCTAGCTTGCTGTTCATTCTGCAGGGGCTCTGACTGCTCTGGGCTTACCCCCATTGTTTCTCTGTCTGGTCTGAGCTTCTCTGGCCCTGTTCTTCCTCTGTTCCTAGAGGGTGGCCCATGACAGAGATCTTGTAATAATTACTCATCATAATATTTAAAATATGAATGATTAATTTTAGAAATGAAACCTAACCAAAGTTCCTATTGATAACTGGAAACTCCCATTAGACTTTTTATATAAACATTAAAAATGAATTGATGATTTGTGGATTTGAAGATTAGAAACATAAGAAAATAAATATGATAGAGAAAATGGAGAAGTTTATTAGTAAAAGTAATGAAGAATTAGTTTTACAATTGTATCTATAGAGCAAGTAGTAAACTTTAAAGTGTGTTTCTTTGATATAAACAAATCAAAAGTCCTTCCTCTTCCCCGTTATGTGTATTAGCTATGTTTTTTGTTTGTTCTTTGTATGTTTTTAAAGTATTAAGTTTAATTAAAAAATCACGATTAAAGAACCTAGTCAATGTTCCGAAGTAATATTAATATTAATTACAATGACAACTGAGATTGTAAACTTCTTATTCATATTTGGACTATGGATTTCCTTTAAAAATTGAATACAGGTTGAAACTGCATTACTGCTGTTGGCTTCAAGAATAATAAAGGCCGTTTCCGCATGGCCTCTAAGTGCCCCCACACCGGCAAGAATTCTGCTGGCGTGGGGGTGGAGGCCCGTTCGCACGCAAGCGTGCGAGCGGGCCCAGCAGAGGCCACTGCAGGAGAGGCGGCTCCGCACGGAGCCGCCTCTTCCCCCTTCCCTCTCCCACTTCCCTCGTCCCTGTTGTCGTCGTGCTGGCCTCCTAAGCCCCACCCACGCTGCCCTCCGACCTCCAGGGGTCAGAGGACAGCGAGGGAGGGACTTAGGAGGCCAGCAGGATGACGACAGGGACGAGGGAAGTGGGAGAGGGAAGGGGAAACAGTGTGTTCCCGGCGGTGCTTTTCGCACCGCGCCGCCGGGAAGACGCTGTCCCCTCAAAAACAACTCTTTAAAGGGTTGTTTTTTAGGGCGGCCTGATGCCGCCCAGAGGGAGGGGAAGGGCAGCCAGGTCGGCGCTGCTGTGTTTCAGCAGCGCCGCCTGTGCGAACGGCGGCCTGGGGGCGGCGTTTTTACCGCCCCCAAGCCGCCGTTTTTGGCCCATGCGGAAACGGCCAAAGACCTTCTTCCATCCTTTATGGTTCCAGTACCAAAATATATATTTTTCTACCTGAGATAGGTCAAAAATCATAATTAGAGCAGGTCACAATACCAGGATCCAATAACCCACTTGTAATCAACTTCAGACCTTGAAACAAATATTTATGAGGGAGTTGAATTCTATGAGTAATTGATATTAATAATATATTGAAAAGTGTACACCAGAATACTTCTCATCCTAACTTGCAATGCAAACAGGTCTACTAACCATACTATGTGATACATCCCTTTTGGTTAAAAACTCATATTGTGTGGTTCTACCACTTTCTTGCCTTCTCAAGTTATCTTGCTTTGGTACTGTTCGCAAATACATGATATTTCCACTACAGAAGCTTTGCTAAATTGCTCAAAGTTCTAAGTGTTGCTATTGTACCAAATGGTTTTGATTTTCAGAGTAAAGCTTCTAGAAGGCTGGAGGAAGCATCCTAGTCCTATGATTCAAAGATTATATGAAATGGACGTCTGAGAAAATAATAGAGTAGAAATGAAGTTTCTGAAACAGAAAATGTCTAAACCAGATTTATTATATATTTCTGTTTTTTTCCAGTTACTTTCATTCCTCGATTCCCTCACTTTTAAAACCTTCAAAAATGACTGATTTTAAACAAGTTTAAAAAATAGCTCAGCCAATTGTCATAAGAAAAAAGTAGATCCCTCCTTTTTTCTAAGATGGAAGCACATTCCATTGCTGGACTGCCTCCACTGCATCTCCCTGTTGAGTTGGTGCCTCCAGTGTCATACAGATGCTTATTCTTTTCACCCTTTGTGTGTCCTCATTTAATTTCCAGATGTGCTTTGTTCCACCACTTTTTCATATAACGACTCAAGACAACAATACTTTGGTTTCACTAATTTGTTTAGATGGCTAAACGGCTAATTAAAAATTGAAATAATTTTGGATCACAGTTATTTTAGATGGCAAAATGACAGCATATGGTTGTTTTAAAAAATAATTAAGGGAGAACTGAGCTAGGCAGGATTTTGTGACCACTATCATTTCAGCATGTCTTGTTCCAAATGCAGCCAGGTATTTATTTTCTGTCTTTGTTTAAACTCACCTGCACATTTATTGTGCTGAGAGGTACTAAACCTCACACCCCTCTCCAGCATGGCAGTCAGAAAACTGAGAGTTTGTTGATGTTTCTCAGCCTCTCAATTGTTGCCTCTAAACTCAGCCTTGGTAGAAATAATGGTGGGCTGTTATAGGGACAGACAACCCTTCATAAGCTCATAAAGTCCAAACAACTTGGGAAGGGGGTACTAAAAATGCGTGGAAGACCTGGGCCTTTAGGGGCAGCTCTACCCTTAATTATTTTCAGCACTAGGTAGACCTGGCCTTTGAATAATGTACCATAATACTTTATGGTTGTGGTGGTAGTTAACCCAGTTACAGACTCTCCCTCCCCTGCAGGCACCATTCCCTTGCAGTTTGCAGGATGGTAATGAAGGAAAGAGTGATAGAGACCTGTGTCTCTCTTCTTTCTTCCTTGCTGCTCTTGGATATTACTTGATTGTAGTGTGTGTGGGAGGAAGCTGAGTGGGATGAAGCTCTGAGGCAACCAGACCCTGAGCTCAAGATTTATTATGTTTCTAAACTGCTCCTTCTTCACACTAGTACCCCTTTATCTCTGAATAACCAACCACTTACATTCACAAAAATAGATGATGCAAGTTAATGATAAAATGTCAGAAGTGTGCAGACTGTGTGTTCCCCACAGGTTTTGTCTTCAGATACCCTTAGATTGAAAAGAACAGACAGTAATCATGGCCCTGGTCAGGTGCCAAGTATTCCCACTGAAAATAATGTCCCTTTAAATTTCAATCTATGGATCAGCTGTGAACAGTAAAAGGCTTCCTGGCCAGATTTCAACATCTATCAGAAAAAAGTACATATCAGTACAAAATATTAGTTCCCCTTCCCCTACAGGCAGCAAGAGCACTGAGGGAGCAGGAAGAATGCAGAAAATACAGGGCACTGTATTAGGTCAGAAATATCTGACTGCAGCCCCCTCATGCTCACCAACACATCCTATCTATAATAATCAACCTGCCCCATTCCAAACAACTTAGCTATGGAGGGCCTGCCTGGTTCTAAAGACCCAGCCTAGCTATAATTAATTGGGCTTAGAGTCATCTTAACTAACCTATCCCTCCTAAAGCAACATGAGGCAGGCAAAAAGATTTTTTAATATGCCAATCATAGGAGACCATAAAATTACTTCTTGTCTCCAAAGTGTCCCATTAATTCACTTCTACACCTAAAAAAGGTGTAGACCACCGAACACAGCAAATACTTGTGTGGAGGTAGCAGGGGATCACTTTAATGTTCTTTCCTTTACCCCAGCTTATCCGTGCCTTATCCCTCAATTGGTTCACACATCATTCATTCATTCATTCATTCATTCATTCATTCATTCATTCATTCATTCATTCATTCATTCATTTATTGGACTTGTACCCTACTCTCCCCCGTAGGGCTAAAAGCAGCTAACAACCAACAAAACAGAATAACAGACCAATTAATATGAAAAGCAAATAGCAAATAAGAACAGAAGCAACAACCCCAAAACCATAGTGCCAACTTATCAATAATCAAACATCACTAAACATAGAATAACAATATTATCATGTCTTAACAAAATAACAAAAAGCAAAAACGTATTGGCACATATAAAATATAACTGTCTCATACACATAATAATATAATAATAAGATAACAGCTTGGTATCAAAACAACAAAATATCAGCAATCATATAGCAACAGGCATGAGATAACAGCAAGACATAACACCACAACATAATACAATGTCTAAATATTATAATATCTAAATAGCAAAAATCAACAGGTACAATATCCTCATCCTAATAACAATGTAAGCACACAACCAAAGATAGCGACTTATCATTTGATTTCATCAATCTATGAATGAATGTATATGACATTTCTATCAGTTTTGGAATTTGTTACTAGAGAGAGGGATTATAAACATATATAGTAATTTACATGCACAACTTAAGTTTTTCCCTGTATCCTTATATCATTTTGTAAAGAAATTGGTTTTTTTTCTTACTGATATTCTTTAAATGATATTCTTGGAGAAAAAACATACATCTATCATCTTTGGGTGATTTATGAGCACATTCTAGAAACATGTGACAAATCAGAGATATTGTAGCATTTGTTTGTCCATACAAATTTAATAAACACTAATTAATCCACTTGCTTGCTTTCTATACAAACACACAACCCCAGAGAGTAGAGCTGCATATATAATTTAATATTGCAATGCAAGGAAATAATTACAGTTGTGACAATTATTGCAACACAAGGAAACATTACAAAGTAAGGAAATAATTTCACTTCTTACAGGATCACTTGCTTTTGATATTTTGAAAATGGTTCTCTGGTCCCATTGACTTGTAGGAATCCTTTGAACACAATAAAAACAAAGAAACAGAGATAAACATCACCAGGGACAAACCAAACTAAAGCAAGACACCACTGAGAATTTCCTTACAGTTACCACTGTTTTCCACTGCTTTTCATGACCCAGAATCATAACCTTTTCTTTAATAATGTTGCTTCTAATCTAAACCTGCACTTTGCTAATTTCATCCCAGGAGAGAATTTACTACAGTGCAAAATCTTGCAGTAATTATTTCTCAACATCGTAAAACATCAGTAAATGTTCTCTTTTCAATTCCATTCTATTTAAATGTCTCTTTTCCTCAAGGCACCTAGTACCGAAATTCATCTGCAATCATCAAGAGAAGGAATATGACTGCAAAAATTATGTAACATTTTCATTATGTAAACTGAGGCTCTGTCCCATAGATAAGTGGAATCAGCAGAACAGGCATGGACTGCTGTTGTGACAGACCTATTTTAGGCCCAAATAAAATTGGTTAGTTTAGATGTAGCCTTCTGTTAATCCTTTCCAGTTCAGACTCCATGATTCCTTACATTTATCACACACAACCAGGAACTTTACAGTCAAGTAAGATTTTCCCCAACTTTCTGTTGATAAATATTCTTCTGAGTACAGGTTCTGATGCACGTTCATGATAGAACCTTACATAATTTACCAAGCTGAAGGCAAATCTGAAAAATAAACATCTGCAAAAACCAACTGCAAAATAAATCTTCAGAAGTGTATGTTTAATTTGAGCCAACCATTTTCAAAGCTCATGCCTAAAACTGGAAACTAGAAAGCATGTCAGTAGTTGAAACTGCTGGATTAGCACTGGGGAAACAAAGTTTAATATTCCCATTTTGTTGTGACATTCATTAGGATCACTGTGAGCTAATCATTATTACCTCCCATCTTGTCTAAGCAATCTCACTGGGCTCTTGAAAGGATGAAATAAGGGGGACTTATAGTTCTCTGAAGTCCTTAAGAGATGGGGTATGTGAGATAAAAATAATGCTGTTTTCTGGACTTTTCTGGACTTGTTCACAAGTAGGGGTATGCACCATTTTATTGATTGATTGATTTATATTTGGGGGGGGGATTGGATTTAATAATACCATTTTTTTTTGAAAAACCTGAAAAAAAGGTGAATCCCTATACTGGCTTTTTTCAGGAATTCAAAAATTTTCAGGACTATTAAACCCAAACCTGGAAAGTCCCATCTGCCTCTGAACCCCACATGGACTCAGAGATGGCAGGCAGTGCAGAGTTGAATGCTGGGCTCAGCCTGGCAAAGTCCAGCATTGAACTCTGCACCATCCACTGCTTCCAAGTCTATGTATACTTGGGGAACAGCAAAAGCACAGAGCTGAATGCTGAGCTTGGCTGAGCCCAGCATTCAGCTCTGCACTGCCTCCTAACTTCAAAACCCTGCCAGCAAGTAACTGAGGGAGAAGGGAAAGCATTTTTTTTAATGGTGATGAAGCCAAAGTAGCCCAAACAATACCTGAAAAAATGCATTATTCAGAATCCTCTTTTCAGTTCCTTTGAATTGCTACCAGGGGACTTGATCTCTATTGCCTGGAGATCAGTTGTAATAGCAGGATGTTTTCAGACCTCCTTTGAAGATGGCAGCCCTACCATCACATTGGTCTGCCAGTTTAGGATTCCACTGGAATCCTAGTTTTATACCTTCACAGCACTTGAATTTAGTGTACATACTTGCTTTAAGAAGGGATATATTGTTGGACCACAGAGAAAGAGATAAACAACTAAAGGGGTATATGAAGCTGCCTTATGCTTTTGGGATTTTCCAGACCAAATATCTGTCATCCTATAGCTGGAGATAATTGAAGCTAGAAAATCTGCAGGCAAAACATAGTAGAGGAATTCTGCTATGGAGTTACAGTCTTTCTTCACTTTGTATTGGTTGCACAAATGCACATTTTGGCCCTGGTTGTTTCCTAAGAGTTTTGTAAATAACAAAGAAATTTCCAAGAAATTTCAAAGTCATTTGTTCTCCCAGGACAATAATTCCTATTTATAACAGACAGGGTTGTATACACAACTGTTTACAGGTATGTACATGAGATTTTATATATATAATATATGGAACATATGGTTTTGACACAGAAAGTAAGGGAACAGCATTATTAAAATCATGTTCATGGTATATATATATATAATACATAGTCTTAAATTATTGTTCATGTACCATGAACATGATTTTAATAATGCTGTTCCCTTACTTTCTGTGTCAAAACCATATGTTCCATCTGTCCTCATTTACTCAGAATAGCTCCTTCTGGTCCCTGTTCCTAGTAATCACTGAACCTCTTTTGTCCTTCTTTTTGCCTCGTTAGTGTAACTTGCTGAAGCTGTCATTCTTCAGAATTTTCTAGAAGTTAAAACTCTCAGTGGGAGGGAATGTATCTGGTCTCTTGTGCACACAGGAATGCATGTACTTGAATCTGAAAACACCATGCAGTGTACAGTCTTTCCCATTGGGAAAGCTGCTAAAGTATATTTTCATCAGTTGGTAACATATTGCAGTCAATTTGATTTTCTACATATATTTTAACCAAAAGAATCATTAGGGTTTTAACTTTTAAATCATGGGAGGACAGGTTTTGAAGAGTAAATGAATGTACCAGATGGGAAGAGCCTTTGACAATGTGTAATGGGCATGTAGAGATGTGTCTGGGCAGTAACTTTTATGGAATCAGAGGTATAGAAAGTGTTTTCCCAATTTTGTTGAAGGGGAAATGCCCTAGGACCCTTTTATTGTGCCTTTACTAAAGCTGATGTAACCCTACATAGAAATGGAATGAGCAAGGAAGGGGTGGAGGTTCTAGAGGCAGAAGGGTACAGAATGTATTGAAAGCATAAGAAGAAAGCAAGGCTGCCTGGTTGGGAGCTTGAAGTTTAATTATAGCCTCTTAACACCTTGTTTAAGTAACTATGATGTTTGTATTGGAACTAGTTAGGGAGGGAGACTTTTGGTCTGTATTGTAAATTTTAGAATTTATTGTTTCAGGGCTGTATTTATTTGGTGGGAGTTCTTTTGGGATCCTTCTCTTTTGAAGCTAGTTTACCAAAAGTTTACCTGAAGAATTCCTGGATCACCTACAAGAGGAAAGAAATGGACTTGGGTTGGCAAGCTGTGAAAAAGGAAAAAAAGTTGAATAAGGTTTTGTTATATTACTAAGTTCTATGTTGATATGTGATTTGTTAAGTGAAAAGTAAAAATAAATTTGTTTTAAATTGTTTGCAGGATTCCTTTCAGAGTTCTGCATCACAGAACATACAAGCTGAGGTTACACTGAATCTTGGATATGCTTTACATTTACAGCTATCAAAATTGCTTTAGTGAGAAAATAGTGCAGGATAATGTGTGCGTACCGACAATTATCCTCTTAAGATAAAAGGAAGCAAAGCAGCTGAAGTCCAAACTGTAGGAAGAAGGTAAGAAAAGCAAAAGAAGTCCCTTACTGTAGTGTTTAAGGACATGCCATGTAAGCTCAATGGCTCACCTTGAAACAGTCATGTCCTTTCAGCCTAACACATGAAGCTGCCTTTACTGGTCATATGACTGGTCTAGACGAGCCCTTTGGAGCAGAGCGGTAAGCTGCAGAACTGCAGTCAAAGTTCTGCTCACAATCTGCATTCAGTGCTGACAGAAGTTGGTTTCAACTGGCTGGCTTAATATTGACTCAGCCTTTCACCCTTCCAAGTGTGGTAAAATGAGTAATAGTCAATTGGGAAAGGCAAGGGCAAACCACCCTGTAAAGATCCTCCAACTAGTAAATGTTGGGATATGATGCCACCCCATGGGTCAGTAATGACCCAGTGCTTGCATAGGGAATTACCTTTATGATTGACTAAATAAATATACAAACAATCAAAATGAGAATAGTGTACTCTGACTTGCAATGACTCTCTGGGGTCACATTACAATATTTTATATTATTGCCTGACCTTTTTAACAATGGATGCCAACTGAACCTTGAACATTCTACATGAAAAGTAGCAGAGTAATCCACTTCACAGAGGTAATCTGCTTCACAGTGTTGTTAAGACAGCTGGAGGAGATGAATGTAAGTTGCTTTGGGTCCCTTTGGGAGGAAAGTGGGGATACAAATTAATTAATTAATAGGTGATGAATGACAATGTCCAAAGATGTTGTTCCCATTTAAATGGGATTTCCACATACTTAGCCCCAGAGGCATAGCTAGGGAAAATGATCTCAGTTCTGTCAAGACTTTTTTCAGCCCCACCCAACTCCTAAGATGTCTGTTGCGGGAAGGGGAACAGGTGATTGTAAACTTCTTTGAGGATACTTAATGGTAGAGAAAAGCAGGGTATAAACACCAACTCTTCTTCTATTCATGGCAACAACTGAACATCCTTCTAGCTTTGGTCCATATGCATCATTAAGAATAGCATTATTCATACTTATGCTTGCTCTTCTCCAGTAGAGGAATGATTGGGTTCCAACCTGGAGGTACCATCTTCCAGCACTATATATTTTTTTCATTTAGTATTGTCTCATCTCAGAGTTTTTCAGGTAAAGATTGATCAGAAGAACCCTTCTTCTGAGCAGTAATAACCCCTTCCTTCTCCTCCCTTGAATGCCACACCTCCCTTTCCCCCTCCCTCTACTAGGGAGGGTGGGCCATGTCCAGATGCCGGGGCCCCTCCCCTCCCCTTCCCTCCCATCCCTTGCATGCCACCCCACACTCTCTCCCCTCCCCTCCCTCCCTCCCCTTCCCTTGCATGCCACCCCTCCTTCCCCTCCCCTCCCTATGCTAAGGTGGGTGGGCCATGTCCAGATGTCGAGCCCCTCCCCCTCCATATCCTCCCCTCCTTCCCCTTCCCTTGCATGCCACCCCTCCCTTTCCCCCTCCCTCTACTAGGGTGGGTGGGCTATGTTCAGATGCCGGGGCCCCTCCTCTCCCTCCCCTTGCCTTGCATGCCACCCCTCCTTCCCCTTCCTCTCTCTCCACTAGGGTGGGTGGGCCATGTCCAGTAGTGGCACTGCTGTGGTCTATGAAAAATCTTCCATTAGTGTCACCTTCCAATACTTTCGCTACCCAGTAGCTAACCATTAAAATTTCCTCTATTCCCATCATCACATGAATGGTTTGTCCTCTTTAATACCGTAATAACAATAACAATAACAATAACAATAACAATAACAATAACAATAACAACAACAACAACAACAACAACAATAACAATAATAATAATAATAATAATAAAAAATAAATAAATAAATAAAGTGCAAAAGACAAAGAGTGAATACCGTAAAAATACACTGCAAAGCAGAAGAGAAAACTGGCAAAAGAAGGCTCTCCATGGACAGTTCCTAGAAAAAATTGAGGACAAAATTGAACAAGGAATTTGAAAAAAATATATAGTGCTGGAAGATGGTACCTCCAGGTTGGAACCCAAAATTGACAAGGAAAAAACCTGGTTGTGGCTCACAAATGGAACTTTGAAAAAGGAGACTGAGAGCTTGATTCTTGCAGCCCAAGAACAAGCAATTCGAACAAACGCCATCAAAGCCAGAATTGAAAAGTCAACTACAGATCCCAAGTGCAGACTCTGCAAGGAAGCAGACGAAACAATAGATCCACATACTTAGCTGCTGCAAGAAGATCCCAGCGCCAAGACGGACTACAAGCAGACGCATAATAGTGTTGCTCAGATGATTCACTGGAACTTGTGCCACAAATCCTACCATCTGCCTGTGCATGCAAAAGAACTGGTGGAATCACAAACCTGAAAGGTCGACTGAAAAATGAACACGTAAAACTACTCTGGGACTTCCGAATTCAGACTCGACAAAGTTTTGGAACACAATACTTCCTGACCTCACGATTGTGGAAAAAAAGAAAGTGTGGATAGTTGATGCTTGCAATTCCTGGTGACATTGCAGGATTGATGAGGAAGCAACTGGAAAAAACTATACATGATCACGGAGGATTTAAGGATTGAACCACAAACACTCCAGCACAAACCAGTAAAAGTTGTCCCAGTGGGGATCGGCACGCTGAGTGCAGTGCCTAAAGATCTTGAACGGCACTTAAAAACAATTGGTGCTGACAAAATCACCATATGTCAGCTGCAAAAGGCCACCCTACTCGGCTCTGCACGCATTATTCGTCGATACATCACACAGTCCTAGATGCTTGGGAAGTGTCCGACGTGTGATGTAATACAAAATCCAGCATATTGATCTTGTTTGCTGTGTATAACTGTAATAATAATAATAATAATAATGATGATGATGATAATGATGATAATGATGATGATGATAATAATAATAATAATAATAATAATAATAATAATAATAATAATAATAATAATAATAATAATAATAATAATAATAATAATAATAATAGGATTGAAGGGAAGGTTGACAGCAAGAAAACATGGGAGTGGCTCAGAAGGGGAACTCTAAAGAAGGAAACTGAAGGCCTGATTTTTGCTGCCCAGGAGCAAGAATTACGGACAAATGCAATAAAGACACGAATTGAAAAGTCCTACAATGACCCAAAGTGCCGTCTCTGCAAAGAGGGTGATGAAACCATGGAGCACATCATCTGCTGTTGTAAGAAAATAGCCCAAACCTTGAAGCTCATCCTCGAACGTCACAATAGGCTAAAGCAGCAATGGTGGCACTGGAACCCTTTACAAAAAGCACGGCCTGCCCTGTAGCAAGACCTGGTACAAGCACAAGCCATGAGAAGATCCACAAGAAAATGAAGAAGCCATAAAAATAGTCTGGGACTTTTAGAATACAGACATGACATTCCTGACACACAACACCCCAGACGCATAACAGGTGAGTGAGAGAGCAAAAACATGTTTTGGATCATAGGATGTTTGCTGTATTGCCAGTTGACACAGCTTTAGGAGTAAGAAGACAAAGAGCTGGAAAAGATCATAAAATACAAGGACCTACAAATTGAAGTTGAACGATTGTGGCAAAAAAGAACAACTGTAATCCCACTAGTAGCCGGTGCTCTAGGAGGAATCCCAAGAAATCTTGAAAAACATCTGGAAAGCCTAAACTTGGACAGAACATCAGTCCACATGCTGCAGAAAGCAGCACTTCTAGGAACTACACATATTCTACGCAAATACCTCTAATATCCTAGGTCCTTGGGAAGGACTGGATATTCAGAGATGAATTCCAGACACTTGTGCTGTGTTGTTATGTATAATAATAATAATAATAATAATAATAATAATAATAATAATAATAATAATAATAATAATAATAATAATAATAATAATAATTTATTGTCATTGTGCATGCACACCGAAAATTTCAAGCATTTTCAATGCACATTATTTCAAACCTCACACCCCATCCTCACATTCCCCTTCCCCCAACCATCACTAGATAGCCCCAACCACATCAGCATGAAACCATGGAGTTCAGCATAGCCACAGCTCTAGAATAAAAGCTGTCTCTAAGCCTATTTGTCCTTGTTTGTATAATCCTATATTGTCTGCCAGATGGTAACATTTCAAAAAGAGAGTATGCTGCATGAGACGGGTCCTTCAGAGTATTCTGAACTTTCTTTAGGCAGCGGGAATCATAAAATTTTTCTAAAGAGGAGAGAGGGCAGCCAATAATTCTCTGGGCAGTAGTGATCACCCTTTGGAGCACCTTTCTATCTGCCACTGTGCAACTGGCAAACCATGCACAGTTGCAGTATGTTAGAACTCTCTCTATAGCACAGCGGTAGAAGGTCACTAGCAGTTTTATATTCAGTTGCTGTTTTCTTAAAAGTCTCAGAAAGTACAGTCTTTGCTGGACCTTCTTAACCACCGTGGCAGTCTGAACGCCCCAAGTCAACTACTCTTTAATCATAACAACCAGGAATGTAAAGCTGGTCTCCCACTCTACTCGATCCCCATTTATAACCAAGGACTGAATTTCTTCTGATGTGGTCATAGATACCTGAAGAGGGTAGATGCATCTTAGTCTGGTGTCTCAGGTATAACCATTTCACTTTGAGTGATGATGCTAGGAAACTAGACCCGTTATGGCATTGCTCCCAAGCTTTGCTGACACACACAAATGTCCTAACCATGTTAAGGTATGCATCCAAAAGGGGGTTATAAGCAACACATTTAATAGTAAATTGGAAAATCAAAATACCTACACAGTTCAAGTAGAACAACATTTTCTGTGTATTTTGAAGGCTGCTGTTCTGAACCAGTGGAAAGAACATGGTAGTTAAATGATTACATTGCTTGCCCAAGGACTTCCTGCCCTTCCAACAAATAAATCTAAATCCCATTTGTTTGTTTTTGGGGATTAAATAAGATCCCACATTTACTATAATAATCGCCTTCTTCTGAGTAATAAATTACAAAGATCACAAATCTCCAAACAATGCTGACAAATTTGTCACTCCTAGTGATGGGGTGGGGGGAGAGAAAAAAGGATGCCAGGCTGCTTAAATGATCTTGTAGCATTGTTGAACAGAGATAAGTTTTAATCCACTGCAGAGAGGCAAAAGAGAAGCATATTGGTGATAGAAAAGATAGGAGCATTGTGAGAAAGTGAGATAACAGTTGCGAAAGCTGCCCACAGGGACTTTGGTGCTTCTAAATCACTCAGAAGTGGAAGCATTTGAAGTTTGTTCTCTAATTAATGCAAAAACATATGACAATTCAGCCTGGAAGACAAATTTTGAGGTTTGTATCTCACAAACAAACCATAAGGCTTCCTTTGGCACTATCTGGGAAAAAATGGTCAAAGGAAGCATTGCATACTTAACAACTTTCAGCTAGTCAGGGTTAGACTGATTAAAGTATTTCCCCCGCAGCTGTTCAAAGTGTTTAATAAGCATAATCTTTGCAGTGTGTCTGGATCAAAACAACTTCTAAGAAATCAAATGGAAGATGACAAGTCATTTGGCCTCTTTGAGATATCACTGCATTCTGAAAGAGGTCTAGTGCTGTAATTTGAGAGGTTCTCTCTTTCAAATCTTTTTATCATCTACTTCCTGTTCAAACATATGAAAAGTTTCTTTTGTTTTTATGACTGCCCAATTCTTCAACTGAAGTAATTACAACTAGGTTATTTTTACTTTGTATGGGAAAACAATTACAAGGAAAAAAACAGACCATTACAATTACACTGAGATGAAAAACACTCTAAACTGTCTCCAGCCTATGGGCATATCTGTCTAAAATAGTGCCTAGGGCAAACCCAGCAGTTCACCTTTCCTGCAGACTCTCATGGAGTTGGGGCTGGGATTGGCTGGGTTGAGCTTTAACCCCGAGGCTCCACCTGACCTTTGAAGGTAGAGCTTGGTGGGGGTATAAACTGGAGCCTATAAGACCCAGTACTCAGTTTAGGACTGGGCTCAGACTGAGTGGGTAGAACTTTAAACTGAAAAGCCAGCTTTGAACAGGCCTAACACATTCCTGAACCCCTCATGCCTCCTTTTTTTTACACCACTCCCTCAGCCAGCCTTGTTGCTAGAAAAGTGGGTTGGTGCTCTTGCTTGAGCCAGTTACTCTATTCATATAGTACTTAAGTTATTTCCCTTCTTAGACTCAGATGGCTATGCCATGCTATTCCATGTGTGTCTGGATCTTCTTACTTGGATAAGAGTACTCTGTTCTAGGTGGGGTTGCTTTTGAAGTCATTCCAGAAATATCAGTTGGTTCAGAATGTGGCATCATGTCTTGGGGATTCTGTGAAACCAATATATGTGCTGTGGTGGGTTTTCCAGGCTGTGTGGCCGTGGTCTGGTGGATCTTGTTCCTAACGTTTTGCCTACATCTGTGGCTGGCTTCTTCAGAGGTGTATCACAGAGGGAAGTCTGTTACACATTGTCACACAAGAATAAGATCCACCAGACCACAGCCACACAGCCCAGAAAACCCACCAGAACCAGTTGAATCTGGTCATGAAAGCCTTCAATAATACAATATATGTGTCATCAATATAATACCAAATATTCATATAGCTACACTGGTTGTGTCTAAACTCAACTCAAATGTCCATCATAGATTGGAACTCACATACTTAGAAGACTATGTTCCTATGGTCCATTATGCACAGAACACTTATGTCGAGCCTGTTCTATGTGCAGTGGGCTTGTAGTGGACTCTCCTCACATTTTTCTGTTTACATGTGAGGAGGCAGTCTACAGCATGCAGTGCAGTTTGTCTGCTGAACTCTAGTGGGTTTTTCTGGTTTTCTTAACATTCCCCATCAACAGCCTTAAAGGCACAGAGATGGTATTCTCTCCCCCACTCCCTTCCCCTCTACACATGCACACTCTATGCCACTCCCTTCCCCTCTACACATGCACTTCTCTATGTTGCAAGAGAAGAGTAGAGACTTTTTAAGACAGTGTCTTGCCTGAAATAAAGTTTTAAAAGCCCTCTAAGTCACTGGGGAGGTCAAAAGCTGAGCAGAGAAGGAGAGGTGGGGTGGAGCTAAAAAGATGCCTGCTTGTACTGGTCCTTGAAAAAAATCCTATTTGTTATTACTTTGTATCAAAAGATGTATCTCTCAGTCTCTCAATATGTACACTTTAGATAAGCAAGAAGGAGCTGGCAACATAGAGGAGGGGGAAGGGAAAGTTCCAAAGCACCCGGCAACTGAGGCTGTGCTGTGCTGAGGCTGTGCTGGTGGAGGAGAGGCTGAACACAGACATTAGACAGTGATGAGGGAGGGTTCTCCCCACCCCACTATACATATGAGAGATTGATCTCTTGATCAGTGCACTTAGGAAAGCAGGAAGGAAGTGAGAGCAAGAAGGGGGAATGAGGCAGAAGGCATGCAAAGCACTGTGAAGAAATAGGAAGGCTGGCCACAGACAGAGGGAAGAGGTCTGGGGCAAAACTGTGCCCACTGGCAAATCCGTCCTGTTCTGGGAGTTAAGTAAGGTTTAAATCATGCTATAAGTCATTTTACTTGCCGCAAAGAGAATGAAAAGTGAAAGTGGGACTCCAGAACATATGTCTGTACAAGAAATCTTTCTATCTGCTATGGCAAAATGAGCCTCCACTATGCAGCAAAGACTTTGTGTGTAATTGGCCTATATGTGCCAGTATAATCTCTTACTGTGTGTGGAAGGAAAATCATTACTGATGTTTACAGAAAACCAACTGATACTAATTCATTTTTGTCTCGGGATAGTTTCCACTCATGCCATTATAAGAAGAATTTGCCTTAATCCCAAATGTTTCACTTTAAGGTAATGTACCCTTGACTCTAATTTCTGCAGACAAGCTGACATATTAATGGAACAACTGAAAGATAGGGACCATTCTTCTATGATTCTGAAACAGATTTTTTTTCAAAAAGCAGTTGTGTTCTGCCTCTGGGTGACAGCAGTGACAATTCAGGTGTGGATCAGTAAAAATAGCAGACAGTGAAAGGTGGCTCTGCCTAGTAGTGTGGCAGAGCAGTTTAGCTCAATTGCTGGGAGTGAAGAGAGTGTTCAATTGTTAAACCTATCTCAGGTTATGAAACAAAAATAATATAGGGGGAGTGGTATCAAAGTCTAAAAGAGTAGCAAACAAGATACCACTATATTTTAATTGGCTATAATTCTTTCCCTGTCCTCATCTGTAGTACAAATGTATTTACATGTAGCCATAATCTTCAATCATGTTTTAAAAAGGTATCCTGGGAGGGCAGACAGCCTTTCTCCCAAGGTGTCCTCAGGATGCCTTATTTTAGCTCAAGGTGCCTTTTTTGAAGAATGCTTCAAAGTGCACCTTTCCCTGCCAAAGCTGCCTGCAAGATGTGTCTTACCTGGCTGTGCAAAATGCAGTGCTCAGAAGGTATTTTATTTTTTCCACATGAGTGTTTTGCTGTCTGGTCAGTTCCACCCTCAACTTGTGCCCAACATTTTGTGTGCAGCTAAAGAGATTCTCCATGCTATCATTTGCTGAAGGTTGCCCAGAACATTTGCTCTGCAGGCTCCAATCCTGGATGCGTTTTCAGCCCAAAAGTACATAGTTATAATCAGCTGGTCCTGCCAATTCTGGCTATATATATTTTTCTTTTTTAAAAAAATGGAGGAGCAATGTTTGAAGATATGCAGACATGCATAAGAGACGCTTAGCCACTTGGACTCCCATTGAAAAGCATTGGGATTGCAGAGAACAGTTCTACCACCCGTTGAGTTGCATTTTCCAATACATGTAACAGAGGGATATGGCCTTTCCTATTCTTAGATGAAGATTATCAGCTATAGATAGCATAGTGGTCTCTGTCCTATAACCCCACCTGTACCAGACTGAAAAGGGTGTAGAGCAGATCAATTATCCAAGAAGACTTGGGATTGGCCTGCTATTGCTTTCTCAACCACTTTGCCCAGAAAGGGCAGATTAAAGATTAGGTGATAATCAGGCATCTCAATTTTCTGCAGAGATTAAAAAAATATTAGCAGACAGATAACCATTTCTTTGAGTGCCCTGAGCAAGTGACTGGTTTATAATAGATAGCAATACAGTTTACCTATTACAAGAATAAAACTAAAATTAAATTAAAAGGTGCTCCAGTAAACATTGTAGTGTGTTTATTGACAGGTTCTCTTTAATTCATTCTAGCTGATCATATAATGCATAAGGCTTTGTAACCACATCCTGGGTTCTGTAAATCTAACATGAATAGTAATTGCCTACATTTTATATTTGTACAATATTTCTGTCTACTGAATGACTTCCATGATATTTTTGTGCCCTATGTGAATGAATATTTAAAACATTCAAACAAATAAATTATTCACTCATGTATATTTAACTAACTAAATAACAGCTAAACATATATTTTTAGTTTAAAAAGACAAATTCACTGAATTTACAGTGCCTCTGCAATTTATTAATCTTGAAAAGGAAAATTGTAATGAATTTAAGATAATTTACTCCTGCATATCAATTAAAATCTACAAAGAGCGCAGCAAAAAATATGAGGGGAACTTTGGCTGTTTTAATTAAATGAAAATTAATGAACTTTTTAGATATGTCACCACTCAGTAGTTTGTAATTCAATATTTTATTAACTTTTCCAGATTTTCAGTTCCCTTTTCAGTTATTTTGTTGGTTTGTTTCATTCAGTCAAAATACCAACCTTGGATCCCACAGTTAGTAGGAACTATGAATCATAGTTTGTCTAACTCCCAGGGAATAGCAATGACTAAACCAGTGAAAGAGTATTCTCTATTATCCAACAACAGTGAAATACTGGGAGTTATAAAAGAAACAAATTTTCTGCCTTTCCTGCTGAGGTTCAGTAGATAGATGATTAAAAATGATAGAAACAGAACATAAGAGACAACATCTGCTGATCGAAGTCACAGGGTTTAACTTGTCTTGGATGTGGCAGTACTTCCACTGAAGATTCTGATTCACAGACTGAAAGTAACCTTTACCTGGCTTTGCTTGTGAATGGTCAGATAGTGACTAGGAGAAACTTTATCCTGGAAAACCAGTGGGCTACACTGGACCTTACCACAGCTGCACATGTCCTAATATCCAGACTCAACAATTTTAACATGTTCTGTGTGACTTTAAGTAAAGATCTCAAAAAGTTCAATCATGGGTTGGGGGGAGTCATGGCTCACCTCAACACTGGGGTAAGGAGCTTTTACTGAGGTGTAAGAGGCATTAATGCTGGTGTAAGGTCTGTTTACATTGTGCAGAGTCATAGCACAGATGTACAGAGCATGGCTTAGCAGGAGAAGTGCAGCCACTTGTTGGGGTATATCTGGCACAGAGTACTGCACTGTTGTAAAACGGGGCATTTCTGAGGGCAGGTATAATGAGAGGAAGGGTCATTGGATGCCCTTAAGCCTTCCCACTGCCTCACACCCCAAGGAGATTCTCCACAAACTGATTGGTGTTCAGTTTTCTGTTTGGCTCTCTAATTAGTGTGCTAACCCAATCTTAATTTCTACCCTCAGTCAGTATAACCTACATAGTTCCTCAAACACTAAATCTAAGACAGTCTCTCCTCTAGAGTGTCTATCTCACATGGTGCTTATCAGAACAGGACTTGCAGCTTTCCTCCAGCAAATCCAATTTTTTCTCTACCAACTAAACCACCTTCAGGAGCTTCACTGCCCATATCTTGGTGGGTTCTCCTCAAAAAATCAACCAAGCTACCAGAATAATTAATCAGTGTTATGATTAACTCTAGGACCTTGGCACAGATTTTCTAACTTAAATCTGTTCTCCTTTGCCCTTAATCAGAGTAGCTCAGCTCCCTTAGAACTGACCCTCAGCCTCCAGAGAACAAAGCTACCACAGAACAACTGTTCACTCCAGAGTTCAAAGCAGTTATCCCCTCAAAACACTCAGTGCTCTGGCTAAGAACACTCTGCAATTCTCTCTAGCCATGCCTTTGGTCTCTCAACATTCTACTATATGAAGGTGCATAAGTGTCTGTATGTTAGGATGTTCATTGAAAAGTTGGCACTGGGAACAGCCCCATTTGCCAGCACAAAGTTGCCCCCCCAAAATTGATGGAGCAGCCTATTGGGTTTCATTCTGAGGGGTTTTTTTGGCACAACCCCCTCCTCCACTCAGCAAAAGCTCACCCAAATACTCTATACAATTTTAGGAAGCTGCTAGGTCTGACCACCTTTGAAGACCTGGGGGCCATGTGGACTCCATCCCCAGGCAGAGGTTGTAGGAGTAGATGTAACCTGCTGCCTTCCCCCTTAAGCCTCTGCTCACACAGGGGTGAGATGCCTCATGGAGCAGGGGACACCTCATGAGCAAGCAGTGGCCAGCCCTGGCATGGAGTGTCCCTACCAAGGGTCTGGGAGTGAAGGGGTGACTCATCAAAATGTTGCCCATGCAATCATGATGCTCTTCAAACAAGACTGAGAGTTTTGCAATTTCTGGTACAGATGGTGCCCCACCAGGTCTCCTGGTGGTCCTGGTGGGACCATATGCCCCACCAGGAGACCATCAAGGACCATTGGTCAATGTCATAGTCAGAGCACCAGGGAGCAAACCTTCCTGTGATACCAGAGGGGTGGGGCATATGGTCCCAGTGCCATTAGCTTCAAGTCTGAATGCTGGTGACTGGACTGAGCAAGCATTCGAAATAACTTCTGAGGCCATCACCAGGAAGCCTTTGGCATCCTGGGGCATTGTTCAATCATATTTTCCTTCTACACACATTAGCAGTAGTCAACAGGTGCAGCTCCACAATCAGTCCCAACCCATAAATAAATCAGAGTATAACAACTTTCAGCATTGCTTTGTGTGCAGGGTAGGATACTGTTACTACAGTAACATTCACAAGTCTTGACCCTGGCAGTTCTGGCCATAAATAATGGTATTCAAAGTGCTACCAGGCAACAACCAGTAAGTTAAAATGTTAAGACCTTTAAAAATATAAATTTGTCAGATATAAAACTCTACTTTAATCCGAGTGTTGGTATCTCAAACATGAGTTGTTTACCCCAGATCAGATGCGATTAGGAAGTGGTTATTTTTTCCTACTTCCCAGTTGTTCCCTGTTTTTCCTGTGATCTTTCTCAAATTTGCTTTATGACCATCTTTTTTGAATAGATACAGCAACTATGTGGATGGGAAAGTCCAGATATTTCCAGTCCCCCCCCCCCCCATATACACACACAAATACACATTGGTGCCATTTTTTCTTCCCCATGAACAAGGTACAGAGTACATGGCTATCGGGCAATAGATAAAAACTATTTAAAACATTACAGAAATTTATTAAGATATGTTAGCACCAATCTGTAATTATAAAATTTAGTAACATATATTTGACATATTTATGTATATTGGACAATAAAGATAAATGCTCAGGAAAGGTAAACAAGGAAACATAATGTCTGTACAAAAGAGATCAAACTAATTTGATTGTGCATATAATTGAGAGGCAAAATTTATAACTTTATAGTCATATGTTTAACTATACAGTTTAGTTGCAATACAAATGACTCATATAGGTAACAGACTGCTTTACTGGTTGCCATGGAAACAGAAATAATAAAAGGAGGAAAACATCAGGTAATGTCAGCTAGAATGGATGAGAGAAAATGCTTGCCTTGTCATGAAAGCTCATTTGATGTAAATCTCCAGCAAATGTCATGCCTCTCAACTAGATTAGCAGGTCTGTCTGTGAGATTTGACTATAGGGTGATCAATGGCATGTCAATCTTCTTTTCCTCATACAGTGAGATTACTGAAGTGCAGTGGCAGAGCTACAAGGGGGGAGCGCGTTAGACCGGGCGCACACCTAGGGGATGCGAAAATCACCCTCGCCCCCCTTCCCTCCTCATCCCAGTTGAAAGTGATGTGGTAGTTCCCAGAAGTAGGAAAGGAATTATAGTATTAGCGAGGTAAGAATAACTGTCAGGAAATTTTTATTGCATCGGGGTGGTTGGCATTTAACATATCTTTTGTAAGACAGCAGTTGTGCAGTTTACCAGGGGCTATGGCCATTCTCAGGGCTTGGCTATTGTCTTCCAGGTAGCCACAGGAAAGCTGCTATGCATTTAAAATGAGGGACTGAGGGACTTGTCCAGACAGATCCTTTATATTGTTCAGAATGATCCTTTCTATTTTTACAGGCCCAGGATCAGTCATCCAAATGCACAACACAAACTACTGTGGACAGAAAGTTTATGTGCAGAATGATCTGATGAAACCCAATCCAATATTTGTGGAACAGCAGCTGAAAAAATCAGGAATAAAGTTAACGTGCATAATAGGTCGTGGTTTAGTGTGCAGACAGGTTCTTTAAAATGATAAATTATTTTTCGTTATTCACCACTGTATTTTTGACTGTTGGGATCAAACTTGAACATGTAACTTTTCTTCCTGGAGATAAATCAATTAAAGGTAATGTATATTGCTTAGATCAGTCTTATTCTCTTCATTGATTGTAAAAAAAAAGTTACCAGAAGTTTCTTAGAAATGGCCTTTAGTGGGATATGGTAATAATTCTGGAGAGCAAAAGCATCTTTTAAAGGTGATTCCGGGCAAGTCAAAGCATCTTTGTTTGGCAATAATCAAAGTAGAATCACAAGGTATATAAAATACATGTCAATTGATCTTCCTTAATGAAACCTTAAAGTACATCACACAATTTCAAATCAACATCCCTAAGGGAATAGACAAGAAGATAAACCAAATGCTCCTTAATGTGCCATTTCCATCTCTAATCAATGCCTCTGCTTTGAACATATGGCCAATGTTATTTTACAAGGTTCTAATATCAAGGAGGTTTCTGTAGGCTTGTTAAATTGTGTTTTCTAGGCCCTGTGTAAGTCTTTTTGGATGCTGACATAGGTATCGGGCAAAGTTTAAGATGAGGTGAGGTTCCCAAAATTGTTAGAAAGAACTTGGGATAAAGCATTAATTTTATCAAATAACTTTCCTAATGTCTGAGCAAGCAAAAAAAAGTCTACAAAGCTAAAAGCTGAAGAGTGTCCTTCCCAGGCATCAAATCCTTTTTCTCCTCTATAGAAAAGTCAAGAGAAGGTAAAGCACTACAGGAGTACAGTTGAGCAACTGAACTAAATAATTTATTTGTAATTTGTTTTCCTCTGAGACCAAGGAATTATCTTGTAAAAGAGAAAAACAGTTGCTAGGCTTAACATTATAATAAAATTGTCTAGCTGAATTTGTTTTTCAGCTGGAAGCCTACAGAGGCCAGAGGGACAAACTTTTTTCCTACATGTAATTAAAACAAAAGGACCCTAACAGCTGATTAAACCTTAGCAGCTGATTAAAAGCCCTCACCACTCTCACAATCCATTCATCCCCCCTCACCCCCAGATTGGGCTGTAAACTGAACAAAAAGTGGAAAGCTAAAATATAAATAAAACTTCCAAGAATGAAGCACAGCCTCATAGTGTCATACAATGTAATACATAGGATATTATATTCTATATAATATCTATAACAAAACAGTCCAATACATTTACAAATATCTGTACCTGTTAAAAGTAATGTCACATACGCTGGCAGACTAATTAACACAACAAAGGTGCGCAGCTTGATTAAAGTATAGATAAAGGTTTAATCAGGAACTAAAACTTGATAGTGAAGAGGAGAGTGTCCTAACTACATTTCTATCTGAGAAAGAAAGCAAAAGACTTCTGCCCAAAAGAGTGAAATATTTCCAAGAAGAAGGAAGATATTACCCTAAAAGTAGCAATTTGTAGAGACACAAGAAAGGCACTTAGGATTGAAAGTTTTGACTTCTCTATCTAGATATCTAATTCCCATGTCTGCCTATTGTCCGTGGATAATTAAATCCACAGATAGGAGGCAGACTGACCCTCTACAGGTTTTTGTACAGATGTTGGGAACCCTTGAATTTGCAAAACTTTCTGAAACTTTAAAAAGGGAGGTTAAAATCCCCCCCAAAAAAACTTTTAAAAAATAGTTCTATGTGCATGTTTTGAGTACACAGCCACCTTTGGTGGCTGCCACCTTCACTAGAAGCAGCTGCTCTAGATTGGTGAAATACTGACAGCCCCCTAGAGATTGAGACTGCA